>NW_020955435.1:67577-206141 GCF_003031625.1 Empidonax traillii | reverse complement strand
CGGGTCGGGTTGTGACATGGGGAACACGGGGGAAACACACGCACGGGGAGTGGACACACGGTGGGGACACACACGGGTGAGGGGAGACACAGGGGGTGGGCGGAACCCGGGGGAGGGGGACACGAGGGACGCGCACACACACGGGTGGGAACACACGCGGGCGCGGATACACGGACAGGGGGGAACGGGGGACGCCCACACGGGCGAAGGATACGGGCGGGAGAGCACACAAGCGAGGGAACACACGGTGGGAGGCTCGAGAGGGGCACACACAGGGGCGGGGGTCTCGCACCTTCTTCAGCTCCAGGTCCACGGGCGCCGCCATCTTGTCCCCGCACGGCGCATGCGCGGCGCGAGGGGCGGGGCCGGCGGCTCCTGAGGGACCGGCCGGGGCTGCCCCGGGGGGTAAAACCATCCGTGCCGTGGAAAAGACCTTAAAGACCTTAGAGACCTTAAAGACCATCTAGTCCCGTCGCCCCGCCGTGAGCAGGGACACCTTCCACCACACTGGGTTGCTCCAAACCCGCTCCAAGCCTTGGACGCTTGCAGGGGTGGGGTAGCCACAGCTTCCCTGGTCAACCTGTGACAGGGCCTCACCACCCTCAGGATAAACAATTTATTCTGTGTATTTAACCTGAATCTCCCCTTTTTCGGTCTGTACCTGTTACTTCTTGTCCTGTCACGACAGTTGCTGACAAAGAGTCCCTTCACCGACTTCCCCGTAGACCCCCTCAGATCCCGGAAGGTGCTGTGAGGTCTCCACTCAGCCTTCCCTCCTCCAGGCTGAATAGCCACAGTTTTCTCAGCCTGTCCTCATAGGGGAGGTGTCCCAACCCCCTTATCAATGTCCAGAGCGGCCTTCTCTGGACTTGCTCCAACAGTCCCATGTCCCTCTTACTTTGGGCACACCAGAACTGTACATAGCAGAAGGGGGGGATCCCCTCTTTCGACTCGCTGGCCACATTCCTTGGGACGCAGCCCAGGATCCCACTGGCTTTCTGGGCTGTGAGTGCTCACTGCTGGTTCATGTCGAGCTTTTCATCAACCGTCACCCCCAAGTCCTTCTCCACAGGGCTGCTCTCCATCCCTTCTCCTCCCAGCCTGTTGCTGTGCCTGGGTTTGTCATGACCCAGGTGTAGGACATTACATTTACCTTTCGTTGAACTTCATGAGGTTCACATGGTCCCACCTCTCCAGCCTGTCCAGATCCCTCTGGATCCATCCTTTCCCTCCAGCAGGTGACTGCACCACACAGCTCAGTGTCATCAGCAGACTTGCTGAGGGTGCCCTTAATCCACTGTCTGTGTCTCAGACAAAGATGCTGGACAGCAAGAGGAACAAAGGGCAGCATCTCTAGGACTGCCAGTCTTTCTTAACCCAGTGGGGCACAGGGAGCCAGCCCACTGATCCAGACAGCTTCCCTACATCTCCCTGCATCTCCAAAGCATGTTTGCCACCTCTTGGCCTGTTAAATCCCCACCTGTGGGCAGCCCAGCCTGCACAGGGGCTGAACATGTCCCTGTGGGGCAGGAGGAGGGCAGAGAGCAGCTGGGCTCTGGGCAAAAGTTCCAACTATCTGCTGAGATGCCTTCCAGCAGAGCTGGCATTCCTGCCAGGATGCTGTGGAGCCCCAGGCAAGTGGAGCTGTCCACGGGGAAAGGGAAAAAGCTGCAGGGCTACAGCAGCTCCAGGAAGGTGAGAAGCAGCAGCAGCACAGTGAGGCAGGAACGCAGCCCCGGGGCAGAAGGACCTTCTGCACAGCAGCCAAGGGCATTATTTGCTTAATAAACTTCCAAAAAGACCAAAGTTTGGAGTCTCTGGTCAAACTGGCACGGCCACAGCACAGAGAGTCACATCTGCACAGTCAGTAACTTGTTTCCCTGGCTCTGGGACTGGGTTGCTGCAGCTGCGGAGGCTTTAACTCTCCAGACTGTAACACTGTGGTGACTCCCCCTTGGTGTCACAGCTGTGTCCTTCAACCTCATCACAACAAGCACTGGAAAGCTCAACTATTGCTGTGTTCCCCCTTCCCATAGACCAGGCTTTGCCACCACAAAAAAACAGCTGCACAGAAAGGATGAGCATACACACCTTCTAAGCACCCTTTATGCTCACTGGGGGAGGGGTTGTTTCATACTTTGTCAAAGCTCAAGTTCAGGTAAATTAGTCCAAAAAGCTCACTGCTTGGCTTTAGTGCACACTGCAGGAGAGATGGAAAGCAGCAGCTCAGCTCTCCCCTTTGCTGACTAGAGTTTCATACCTGCAGGGGCTGCCTCTAAGCTCTCTACCAGAACCACCATCTCTCCCTAATCTCAGCTCCCCCCAAGGAAGAGAAGAAGTGGGTTTGGGGGTTACTTTTACTGCAAAGCCATGAATCACTCCTGAGCCATCATCTGAAGTGATGCTTTGTACATGGAATGACTCCAGCCCCAGGAGCCTGCAGTGGCCCCAGGAACAGCTGGAATCCCCTAGAGGGAAGGTGTGAGTCCACCTCTGGCTTCTTCTTTGCCAAATTGTAGAATTATTTGTTGGAAGGGACTGCTAAGATCATCCAGTCCACCTTTCACTAGACCACGTTGCTCCCAGTCCCATCCAGCTTAGCCTTGAACAGTTCCAAGGGTAGGGCAGCCACAGCTTCTCTGGGCAACTTGTGCTGGCTTAAAACCAGGAACCAATCCCATTTGAATGGATCAGCAGCCAGAGTGGCTTCACTCACACTGGAAGCAGCTTTGCTTGGTGAGCAGACACACAAACATCACACCCTTCCCAGGGCATCAGCTGGTAAAGATGAAGCAAATCTCAAAAACAAAACTCAACTGGCTGCAGAGGATGGATCCTGCCCCCAGCTCCTCAGAGCACACTGCTCCCCAGGGACGGCACCAGCTGATCCATCAGCCCACCCTGCACACTCTCTGCTGCTGTTGACAGTACCCCATCAGCAAGGCCTTCAGAATCCTGAATCCTTTCCACCTCCATCACTAAATTAACAACCCAAGCATTTGTTACAAAGTGTTATTTATTAGAACATTACATTGCACTTAAAAAATAAGGGAGGTCTGACCCCTGTCATCTTGAACCTACACGAAGGACGCAGGGCCAGACCAACAATAAATATAAATACTATGTACAGTTTATCTAAAATAAATATATAATTTAAAATGAAAAATATCTTGTTAAATAGCTGTTACCCACCCCCCCCCTCCCCTCCCTCCTGCGGCGAAGGAAGCCCCGAGCCCGGCGGCGTCTCCTCCCTTTCACAGTTTGTTCCTCGGCACGGGCAGCCGGTCCCTCCCGCCCCCGAGCCCGCCCCGTCCCCGGAGGTGGCCACGAAGCTCCTGCAGTGCCGCCGCTGCCCGAGCGGCCCCGCCGCGGGTGCCGTCCTGGTGCTCCAGCGAGCCCCCGACGTGCCGCAGCCCCGCTGGTCTCGCCTCTTCCAGGAGGTAGAAGTGCGTTGTTAGTGCCGACCCCTGCAAGAGAGAGGCGGGAGAGCTCACAACGCTGTCCTGGGGGCTGCTCTGCCCACAGAGCACGGGGGGGGGAGGGGGTAAAGGTGCTGAGTCCCACCCAGCCTGGCAGGAGAGCCCTCGCACCCACCCAAGCCCCAGCTGCCACTCACTGCCTCTCGGGCTGTGCCCAGGAGGATGGGAGACCTCCCAGGAGGATGCTCAGGAGGGGTGGGTAAACATCCCACCCTGTACCCACCGTGCTTCCCTTCCAGGGACCACGGTGCTTTTCCCCCTGGGCACGTCCACCCCAGTAACCCCGAGGGCAAACGGGACAGTGAGCAAAGCCCTGTCCTGAGTCTCCTTCCCAAAAATTCAGCTGCCATGAAGAGCTCAAAATCCCCCTCCCAGCACCGTGACGAACATGACAGAAATTCTCCGAAGGCATTACTTCATCTTTACAAAGAACAATGACTTTTCTTTTCTTTTTTTTTTTTTTTAAGAAGACAAGGAGCTGTGATATGCATGGCCACATCTAACATCAGGCTTTGGATCAGACTAGAGGAAGTTTGACAGCTTTTCAGCACCCTGCCCTGCAGCCACCCCTGGGGTAGAGCACCCCCCTCACTCACCACCCAGCCAGCCAGAAGAACATGGCATAGGCTGGCAGCAAGATCCCCCTGTGCCCAGCTGCAAGAGCATTACTTGCTCTGCTGAAAGTAATAAGCAGAGTGGGAGTGAAAAGGAAAGGGGTTTTTTACACATATGTATAAATAGAAGCAATATCTAAGGAGGGGAAGTGACTCAGAGGGTCAGAGAGGGAGCAGAACAAGTGGGAAAAAAAAAAACAAAAACAAAACAGAAGCAGCTTCCTCACTGCCTAACATCCCCAAAGCATGGAGCACTGGGGCAGAGCAGGGGCTTGGAGCTAGAAAGGAGGAGGCGGGAGGAATGAAGGAATCAGAGAACAGGGACTTGGGCAGGAAGGCAAGGGAAGAAAGTTGGAGCCCCCACAGGGCTGTCCAAGCTCTCTGGCCAAATCCAGCCAGCTGCTTCTCCAGGCTTAGGCTGCCTTCAACGTTTTTGCCTGGCTCTGGCACGGGATCCACACAGCAGTCCCAGCCAGTGTGAACAGCAGAGCCCCAGATGTCCACCAGCCCCACTGCTGCCCCGTGCCCAGCCAGGGGCTCACCTCGCCAGCACCCGGCATCCTCAGTGATTCACAGTGATGCCCAGCTTGATTTTCTCTTCGTTTTCTACATCGTAGCCACCCCTCTTGTGACACCTGCGAGGCCAAGCAAAGGGATGCTCAGGGCAAGAGGTCCCTGCCACCCTCCTCTTGCACGTGATCTCCCCAGGGACACAGATTCCGAGAGTTCAGCCCCGTCCCACTCACCTGAGCATCAGCAGGGCTGCGATGATGACGAGACACAGGGAGGACAGGACGACAGCAACCACGGCCAGAGCTGTGGTGTGGTCGTACACGTTGGGCGGGTGCTCCACCGGCAGCAGGAGGCCGTGGCAGCGCTCTCCGTGATACCCTGGCTGGCATCTGGGCGAGAAGGAAAGTCATAAAGGTTGGTGGTGAGCAAGCACAGGAGGTCACTGTGTCCCCCACACCCCTTGGAAAGCAGTATCTCTTCCTGGTACTGGTAAATTAAGTTTCTCCTGCACCAAGTAAAGACCCCTAGAAAGGTTGAGCTCTCAACCAGCAGGGTCTGTCTCCTGCCAGTCACCCCCAGGTAGAGCCAGGCTGCCCAGACCACCTCTGGAAGTAGGAAGGGAGCAGCGTGGCAGCTGCTCCAGCACTTCCCATGGAGCAGGATGTCCCTGCACACCCTGACAGCCGAGAGGTGCCCCGTCCCTGCAGACTCGAGAGGTTACTCATGTAACAGAAATAACGCTCCCCACAGGGCTGTGAGGCTTCCAGCCCTTCCCAAGCCACAGCCCACTGATGTGACCAGATATATATATCCCTCTATATCCAGCACCACTGACCCTCGGGCTGATGTCCAAGCCGGGTTTAGCCCAGCCCTCCTCCCAAGCTCATAATGGCACATGCCAGTGTTACCTCCCAGGCACAGCAGCAAGGCTGGACACAAGTCAGAGGTGCAGGACTCAGCCCAGCAGCATCCTCACTCCACCCCAATCCCCAGGGACCAGGCCAAGGCAGCAGCACTCCAAGAGTCCCTGTGACACAGGCAGCCAGCCACCCAGAGCAGCCACAAGTTAGTGACACCAGTCAACACGAGGCCTCTTTAGGAACAGTTGGGCACTGGTTCTAAAAACCATGATGGCTCCGGGAGATGTCACCCAGGGACAGGCCACTAGGCTGCAGAGCGCAGCCAACCCCCAAATCCCTCCTGCTTGCCCGTGTCCCAGGGATCTTGGCTGTCCCAGTCCCAGGCAGGGGTTCTGCACCCCACATTCTGCTGGGCCACCAACACAAACTGAGTTGGCAGAGATCTCCCTTCACTGGCAGTCCCAAGTCCCCCATGCAAGGACTCAACTTCATGGCAGCTTCCACAAAGAGAAACTAGGGGGCCAGAGGAGCTATGCAGAGCTTGATCCCTGCGGATTGCAGGGCATGAGATCCTGTGGGCACCGTAAGCCAGCGAGCTATTATCTTCCCTGGGCTCAGGGCTGGTGGCTCAGAGGATTGATAGTGAAGAACAAAGCCTCTTACATATCTGCCAGCTCAACTCCTGCCCACGTAAGCGGGGATCAAATGTGCACCCCTGGGTATTTCCCATGGTGGCAAGTCCTGTATCAAGGTGTCCCAGCAGCAGGCAAATGCTTTCCCCTCTGCTTGCCTCGTCTAGTCCCTTCTCTCTATCTGTACCCCAGTGGCATGGGCCAGTGGGGGGACACAGCCCTGTCCTTCATCAGGCCAAGGGACAGCTTGGGCATGGCTTTGGCAGGCTGTCCCCAAAGGTGCTGCCTCCAGTGCTCCTCACTGGTGCTACAGCAGCTCATCCTGCCTGCCCCGGTGCACCTCAACAGCCACTGGAGCCCTCGAAAACCAGAGTCTCGCAAACCAGAGCTGCAGAAGCCCTCAGCTGCCAGACCCCAGCCCTGCACCCCATTCTGCAGCCCTCAGCACCACGGGTCTCTCTCTGCACAGCAGCTCAGCCAGAGCTCGCCGTGCCAGCAGGGAATGCTGGATCCAGGGCCACGACAGGCTTTGGTGGGGCATGGACACTGCCCAAGAAGCACAAGGGAGAGGCCAAGTCATGGCTGTCCCCGCACAGACAGAGAACATGCACTAAAAATATCCTGTCCATTTTTCCTCTGGCCAGCCCAGAGAATTGAAGGAACCGTGACTAAGGCTCCCCCGGCACAGGCACACGCCAGCAACTCACATGCAGGAGGGAGCTCCCAGCTCTCGGATGTACTTGCACTCGCCGTGGATACAGAAATCCTTGTACTTCCGCAGGCACGGGTCTCTCTTCTTCCCCAGGCCTTTGCCTTTTCTCCTTTTATTGCCGTTCCCTTTCTTCTTGGGAGTAACCAGGCCTTGAGGCTTCGACAGGAAGGCAACTGGAAAACAATTTGGGAAGGAGAGAAGGGCAGTCAGACCAGCTCCACGTGCCAGCCGGAGGGAAGGCAGAGCCACATCCCGGGACTGCTGCAATTGCTCAGCCCTGGCTCCCACTGCCCTTTGTGCCGGGAACTGCCCCCGAGCCCGGGGGAGAAGGGGAAAAAAAGGCATTTTTTTCAGCTCCACACAAATATCATGGCCTTTCTGATTCATAAGAACAATTCTCAAGGAAAGAAAGGAGTCGGGCAGGGGGAACAGAGCTTTATACATCTCAAATGCTGCTATTATATGCACCAGTTTCCACTGAACACAGAACGTTGCTAATTGCCCCTTTATCTGGCCTTTATTTCCCTGATGAGTGCAGGCTTTTCTAAGACCCTATTCATGGCTGTAATGGACTCTCCTTTCCGTGGGCACAAGGATGCTTTGCTCACCCCAAGGCGGGATTAAAAGAGCAAGTCTGGCTTCAGTTTTGGTTTTGCAGAGCCAAAGAGGTGGGCAGGGAAGCGTTCCCATGAATTACAACGGTATGTTTTAATTGTGGTGCAGTGACCAGTGGTTTTTGGTGCCAGGCCAGCTCCCTGCTGGGTTGGTGGGAACTAGAGCACCAAGCTCCTTGCTCAGGCACAGCCTAACACTAGCAACAGTAATGGAATGGTTTTTAAGATGTGCAGGTGCCCAAAAAAATCAGCTCCCAGCCTGATCTCAGAAGGCGCTGAGATGCTAGAGAGCACTCCCTGCTCCAAGGGGGATTTTTTTAGCTCCTCCCAAACCACAGCGCTGGATATCTCCGGTGAGCCCAGGAAATGTGCACTAAGCCCCAAGCTGCTCGGGGAGGAGAGGGCAGCAGAGTCCAACCTGACAAGTTGTAACCTGCCCAGTTCCTTCTCAGCCACTTCCTGGCTCCTGACGGAACCAGGGCCTCCCATGCTGGCACACACTGGTTGCACACCTAGCGAAGTTATTTCAACATCCTTCACCCTGTGCCTGGAGAAAACCGATACTCCAGGAAACTGCGGCTTGGAAAAAGCCCCAGATGAGGCTGTTCCTTCCCCGGCCCTGAGGGTTATCTCCCGGCCACAGCCAGCAGACACACAGTGCTGCTGACCCCCCCCTCCCAGCCACCCCCACTGCCACTCCCCCTCCCGGGGCTCCTTGGACAGCCAGAGAAGGTTGGGAAGTTCCTACCGATAGGAAAAGCTGTCCGACCAATGCAGGCAGGGGGTGCTGCCCCCCTCCTCCTGCTCAGGCACCCCGGGGAAGGTGCCTTCACACAAAGGGCTGATCTCTCTGACCGTACCTCAGCTCAAGGCATCGAGACAGTCATCTAGACAGTCACCAAACCCTCCCGTTCCTCCCAGCCTGCCCCTCAGCCGAGGGTCAGCCCAGGCCTGCCAGATCGCTTGCCCTAGGACACATCCCCTCCTCTTGGGGGTACAGAGGAGCAGGCTGGAGCATCTCCCAGCGGGAGGGCACCTGCCTTTCCCAGAGGGCTACATCCCCTCGGCATAAGCGGCTCAGCCCAGGTTTTTTTGTCACAGTCCGCTGGCACAGCCAGAAAGCAAAGAAAAACACGGGAAAACATGAGGGTGAGCCGTACGGGGCAGAGCACACTCCTGGTGCCAGGTATTGCCCTCGGCGAGCCGCGTGTGCCAGGCACAGGTACAGCTCCGTGTCAGCCCCCCCAGCCCGCGATGGGCCCCGTCCCAGCCCCATGAGAGTCCCCGGGACACTCTCCAGTGCCAGCCCGGGTGGGAGGAGCCCCGCGTGGGTGCCCAGGAGCCCCACAAAGTGGCAGTGCCCCCACCGCCCCCGTGCCGGCTGACGAGCCCTGCCGCGGAATGAGGAGCAGCCGCCCGTGGGCGGCGGTGAGTCACGGCGGGAGGGCAGCGCGGGTCCCCGAGCACGGCCCCCCCGGGGGGCTCTGCCTGCACCGACCAGCGAGCTGGGACCCTGGACCCCTGGGACCCGGACAGCCTCTGGCACAAGCGCCGCTGCTCTGTGCTGGCGCCCCATGCGCTGGCCCGACTCGGGGCTGCTCCCGCGGGCACTCGGTACCCGGGAACTCCCCCCTCGCAGCGCCTTCCGAAGCGGAGCCGGAGCTGCAGCCGGGGCACCCGCGGCTGAGCTGAGATGAGCCGTGCCGAGCACAGCCCGGCGCCTGCGAGCCCTCCGGCTACAACCGCCCCCAGCTCAGCCCGCCCCAGAATTCCATCCTCATCCCGGCACCCCATCCCGCCCCGGGACCCTTCGTCCCGTCCCTACCTCTCGGCAGGTCGCTGAAGTCGTCCCCCGAGGCCGCTCCGCCGCCCTCCTTCTCCGGGCTGCTGCCGAGCAGCGGGGCCGTGGCCGGGACCGGCACTCCCCCTCCTCCTCCTCCTCCTCCGCCGCCGCCCTTGTGCAGCACCTCGTTGTGCAGCTCGTCCCGGCGCAGCCCGCCCGCCGCCGCCGAGCACACTGCGGGGACAGCGGTCAGAGGGGAGGGCTCACTCACACTGCCCTGCCTGGGACACCCCCTCCTCCCCACGCGCGACCTGGACCGATATTCCCGCCTGCTCACAGCCAGGGACCCTCCGCCCGGGACCGCAGCCTCGCCCGGGACCGCGTTGCCCAGGACCATTCCCCGACACGTGTCCGGGACCCTCCGGCACTGGGATCCGTTGCCCAGGACCGTGCCCACGCGTGCCCGTACCTGCCGCCAGCAGCGCGTGGATCAGCACCGCCCGCCCGTCCATGACCCGCGGGCACACTCGTCCAGCCCCTGTCCCGCTCCGCTCGGCCCCGCTCCGGTGCCCGCTCTCCAGCAGCGCGGCCCCGAGCAGGGTAGAAGGCGGTTGCCGGTGGGGCGGGGCAGGGAGGGGCTGCCCGGCCGCTCCGCCCCCGGGAAGGGCTTCCCCGCCGCCCCCGAGGGGAGGGTCCCGCTGGCCACGGACGGGAACAGGGCCAGGGCTCGGTGGGGTCTCCTCGCTCCCGGAGAGCCCAGGTCCTGCCCCGATGCTGGGGGGCAGTGGGAGCCTGGGGGGCGCAGGGTCCCTGCAGGGCTCAGAGGGCAGCCGAGGGACATGGCCTTTCCAGACATTTTCTGTGACTAGAAAGGGTGGCCTCAGGCAGGGGCAGAGCAGAGGGGTCCCGGTGTGCCCCGTGGCCCCAAGCCCCGGCTGACGGGACGGGTGCCTGGGATGGGCCGGGGATGCCGGGGGAGCGAGTGCACCTGGCAGGAGGAACATCAGGTGAGAGGTAGGACCTCAGGGGTAAGGGCTGCACCTCCTCCTGGCCCTGATAGGGGACAGAGTGCCATCCATGCCCCATCCTGCACACGGAAGGTGGTGGCAGCCAGAGGTGCCAACAGAGACCCTTTCAGTCCCCAAGGCCACCTTTGTGCCCCTATAGAGCCCCTGTGACTGATGGAGTCACAGCCTCATCCCACAATCCCCTCCTAGCCTGCCACTGTCCTTATCCCCATCCCAGCCCTCTGTGCATTGGCAGTGCCAGCACTTCCCTGTCCCCTTCACTGCTGGCAACCATGTGTTGTGTTTGGCCCAATCCTCAGCCCAGGTGACAGCCCAAAGAACATCAATGACACCAGTGCTGGGCAAATGCAGGGTCCTGCCCCGGCTCCTGTTGAGGCCAGCCATGGCCCCTGGCTGGTTCCTCGAGGTCCCAAGCCCCCAGCCCACAGCTGGTTTGGGCTCGGCAAGGCATGAGCAAAATATTCCTGCCATTGTTGTTGGCGTCTCCAAGGAATACCACCGGATCTGGCACCCCCCCGCTCACGCCCTCCTCTTCTTGCTCAGACTTGACTTTTGCAATTGTTTGCTGGATGTTTTTCCTTCCGCCTCCTCCGGCCATCAGCAGCCCAAAGCCTTTGGCAGCAGAGCGAGGGGGTGGCCTGGGTGAGGGGCTGTGTCCCTGGGCAGCCCTGCACCCTGGATCCTGGTCCCTGCATGGAGATGGGATTTTTGCCCGTGCCAGTCCCCCGTCACATCCCCAGGGCCAGGCCAGGCGTGCATGGGTGGCGTGTGCAGGCAGCATTTGCCAGCTGACCTGGCACCTCCGGAGAGGGAGGCACCGGCTCACGTCAGCAGCCAGAGAGGCTGTTGGCACAGAGGGCTGGCAGCGGGCAAGGGTGGGGGGTGCGTGCAGGCTGCCAATCCTGCCTGCCTTCTGCTGCCTTCTGCCTCTGCCCCCTGCCTCTGCCTCCTGCAGCCTTCCACAGCCTCCAGTCCCCTGCCCACCTCCTGTAGCCCCTCACAGCCTCCCTGCCTGCACCTGCTGCCAGTCATGCCCCTTCTCATGCCAGGGGGCCACGCTGGGGCAGCCCCCACAGGACGGGGGGGCTAACACCTGGGAAGGTTTGGGTGCCTCATGGTATCCCTAATTGATCAACCATGTGTCCTGCTGCCAGAGGTCTCCCTGTGCCCCCCACCCCGGCCAAGGGCACCACTCCACACACCATGGCACCTGCTGGTATCACGGAGCAAACAGCCTGGTGGGCACCCAGGGCCTGATCCTTGGCCTCAGCTCCTGTAAGGCAGGTACCAGAATCCCAAGGACCCACATTCCCACCCTCTGCACTCTCCCAAAATGTGACACTGCTGGGGTGGTACCTGGCC
The DNA here is from genome assembly GCF_003031625.1 of Empidonax traillii. Lineage (NCBI taxonomy): Eukaryota > Metazoa > Chordata > Aves > Passeriformes > Tyrannidae > Empidonax > Empidonax traillii. The sequence goes on along the minus strand of NW_020955435.1, from coordinate 194,544 downwards.
CTTCTCCAGCTGCTCCTGGGCCAGATCCTGCCAGGGCCAGCAGGCTCCAGCACAGCCTGCCCATGCCAGTGCTGCGGGTGTTTGTGGTCCTGTTTGTGGTCCTGCCACTGTGTTTGCACTACACACAGCCCCTTGGTTTGTTTGCAGAGGGCCGAGGGGGCTGTCACGGTGATGGTGGCCCTGCCATCTCCCCATCCCTGGCAGGGTGCTGCAGCTGTGACCACATCTTTTCCCTTCCATCTGCTCCCCTGCCACAGCCCACACAGATGCCCTCGGCACAGGCAGCAGCCCTGACACCCTCCTGGCCCTTGTCATCACACCCTCATTCCCCTGCTCTGGATTTGATCAGCGGTGCCAGATCCCTCCCCAGCACATGTCCCCACATCCACTTTCCTACAGAAGAGCTGCCATGGCCCCAGCACCCTGGCACGGCCACTGATGCTGCCACCAGCTCTTCAGGGCTGGCCCTGCCATCACTTCACCAGTGCTTTGCAGGGTGCAGGCAGGACTGGGGACACGCTACTCCCCAAGAACAGCCTTGTCCCCGGGGGTCACCTGGAGCAGGCAGCCCAGGTGGGCAGCTGAATGCGTCATGACCCAGCCACAGTGGGTCCCATGGGGCTGACCCTGCTGTTTTGAGATGATTGTTTTGGGCTTGGCTCCTCTGTATTGGTTTGTGGCCAGTTTTAACCAGTTCACAGCTTTTATAAGGTGTGGGATGAATGGGATCCTGTGAGTGCCAGAGGGAACCCAAGCCTGTGGCTGCCGGTGCCGGTGGCTGTGCGAGTCCACATGCCCGGGGCGGGTGGCATGGCTCTCCAGGAGGCAGGGACCTGCTCACAACCCAGACCAGACTGGAGCAACCCCGGAGCTCCCTCACAGGCTTTGGGCTGCAGCATCTTCCCTTCCAGGATGGCCCCAGCGGCCAGACGAGCTGATGCTGCCCCGCGGCAGGATGGGGGGGATGTCTCCTGCCCCCTGCTCTTCATCCAGCTCAACCAGCTCCTCAGCACCCCGGAGGGGATGGAGTGGAGGGAGATGGCCAGGTAGGCAAACCTGCGAGGGCCACACTTTGGGAGCCCAGCCTTGCAGCTCAGCTGGAGCCCAGGGCACCCCCAAGAACCGGTGGTTCCTCAGCCTCGTCCCCAAAGCAGGGCTCCGGTGCCCGCGCTGCGCTGACTCATTTCATGGGAAAGGGCAGGGTGTCAGTCAGGGCGGGCAGTGACCCTGCGCGGGCACAGCGCCCTTCCTCCTGCTCCTCTCTACTGCCTCTCCAGGGCTCCAGCAGCTGCGCCGGGGCTCGGATGTCCCGTACCCCACAGCACCCCTCCTCTGCTCGGCAGGGGCACAGGAGTCTGGGAGCAGCAATGCTTCTTCCCCCGGGGATCGGAGAGTCTGCGGGGAGTGCCAAATCCGCCGGGCCGTGGCTCTGCCCAGCCCCCAGCCCCCTTCTCCCCGCACGGCTGCCCTGCCGGGCACGCTCTCCCCGTGCAGCACGGCGAGCGCCCCGCGGCAGCGCGCCCACCCCGCGGGACAAAGGGAAGCTCTGTCTGTGCCCGGCGTTAAAATATTTGGCATGGCCTGAGCGTGGAAACAGCTCAAGACACTTCTGTTCTGACTCCAGCCAGCACTGCTAATGGCAGGGCCACCCCCAGTCCCGGCGCAGCCAGGGGGTGGGTGGGCTGGGAGCAGCCCTGGGGGGTGCTGGTGGGTGACAGATGGGACATCAGCCAGCACTGTGTGCTCACAGCCCGGAGAGCAGAGGGTATCCCGGGCTGCACCACAGCAGTGTGGGCAGTGGGGTGAGGAGGGGGTGCTGCCCCTCTGCTCTGCTACAGCGAGACCCCCCTGGGACATCACATCCACCTCCTGTTCAAGTACATCCAGAGGAGGTCATGGAAATGATCCAAAGGCTGGGACAGCTCTGCTGGCACAGCTCTGCTATGGAGACAGGCTGAGAAACCTGGGGTTGTTCAGCCTGGAGAAAAGAGTCCAGGGAGACCTCAGAACCCCTTCCAGTGCCTAAAGAGTCTCCAAGAGGGCTGGAAAGGAACTTTTACAAGGGCTGGAGTGACAGGATGAGGAGGAATGACTTCTCACTGCCAGAGGACAGGGTTAGATGGGATAGTGGGAAGAAATCCTTCCCTCTGAGGGTGGTGAGGCCCTGGCACAGGTTGCCCAGAGAAGCTGTGGCTGCCCCATCCCTGGAAGTGTCCAAGGCCAGGTTGGATGGGGCTTGGAACAACCTGGGCTGGTGTCTCTGCCCATAGTAGAGGAGATGGAACAAGATGAGCTTCAAGGTCCCTTCAAACCCAAACCATTCTGTCATCCCGTGACTGTTGAAATCCCCCTGATCAGATCGGAGTGAGGTGTGGGTCTGCAGGAATGGGGATGTGACCACCTTGGCTGCCCACCTGCCCCTGCTGCATGAACCCTCTGCAGACCCCTCTGGGCCCCCCAAACCCCCATGCTAAGCTCAGAGATGGACACAGGGTCCAGCTCCCACTGCCTGGCAGAGGACACAGGACTACCTTGCTGCTGACCCTGCACATCTCCCCGGGCAGGTGGATAAAGTTCGAGGAGAAGGTGGAGGATGGCGGGGAGCGCTGGAGCGCGCCCCACATCCCAGCCCTCCCCCTGCACAGCCTCTTCCAGCTGAGGACATGCCTGGAAAAGGGGACGGTGCTCCTGGACCTGGATGCCGCCAGTTTCAAGGAAATAATCGGTACGTGGGTAATGCAGAGGTCATCTCTTGGGATGGGCTGGTCCCCAGAGAGGGACAGGCCACCAGGAGGTGCCTGTAGAACAGCACTGGTGAATGACAGACGGGCACCTGGCATGGCTGCTGCTCCAGCTACGGGGGCTTTTCCCTGGGCAGTGAAGCAGGGGGACTCAGGGCTGTCCCTGTCCCTGCTGCAGATAAGGTGCTGCCTGGGCATCCCGAGGAAGCAGAGCTGCAGCCCGCACTGAGGGAACGCCTGGCAGCCCTCCTGCTCCTCCAGCCACGGCACCAGCCCACGAAATCCCTGCTGCAGCTCCTCGCCGAGCTCGCCCTCTCTCCTTGCCGAGGTATCCCACCAGGAATCCTTCCAGTGCCACCAGCCCGGGGCAGTGCCCACACTGCCTGTTCACTTGCACACGTGGGGCTGCAGGAATGGCTTCCTCCCTTTCTTTGCAGAGAAGGCCAAAGGCAGCTCTGAGCCCGGAGCCCAGGTCTCCAAAACGCCTCTTAAGGAGCAAGTAAGGCAGGATGGAGCTGGGCTGGGAGCAGCTGCTGCATCCCAGGTGCCCAGCCGCTGCATCCCGAGCGCTGCATCCCTTTCCTTTCAGCTGAGAAACCGCTTTAGGAAGAAGATCCCACCGGGAGCTGAAGCTGCCCACGTTGCTGTCGGTGAAGTGGAATTCCTGGAGAAGCCCTTCACCGCCTTCATTCGCCTCAGGCACGGGGTGTCCCTCGGCTCGCTGGCTGAAGTTGCTCTCCCCAGCAGGTAACAGAGCACGGCCCGTGCCCCTGTTCCCCCTTTGTCCCTGCCTCCCCATTCCCTCCCACGCCACACAGGGCTTTGCTCGGCCAAAGCAAAGGGAATTGCAGCCCTTGCCACAAACAGTCCCAGAATCCCGGCTCGCTGCTTCCCCTCCGGCTTTTCCCAGCTCCTTAGGAGCGTTTCGGGATGGGCTGAGAGTGCAGTATCTGTTGGGCAGCCTGGGAGGGACATCCCCTGGGTCATCCCCATCTGGGGTCTGCATTCCCTGTCCTTAGGAGGCTCTGGATGCTCTCGACTCACTGCTGGGAGCAGGGGGCGGGCGGCGGGACTCAGGTTTGCAGGAGTCTCTTGCCCTCCCGCTGCCCACGACACTCTCCTGAGCAGCGGGACGGGGTGGGGGGAAAGAAGCCGGGAAAGAGGTGTTCCCCCACGGCTGAGGAACGCAGCTGTGAGGGTAAATGGTCCCGTGTGTCCCTTGAGCTGGGCGCTTCCTCAGGGAGCGTGCGGAGGAGGCAGGCGGGGATCAGGAGGGACATTGCCACCTCCTGGTCACTCTGCCCAGAGCACCCGTCCTGCAGGAGCTGCGAGGAGCAGGACACCCACCCACCTGCCGCTCTGTCCTCGGTGGCAGATGGGTGGCAGGTCCCCGTGGGTCTCGCGGGTCTCATGACAGCCCCTTGCCCTGAATTTCCCCCCTTCAAACAGGAGGGGAGGGACAGCTTGTCCCTACCCATCCCTTTGCCCATGGTACCATCCCCTGGCCATGCCAGGCTGTTCCAAAGGCACAGCCACCACCTCGGGGCTGTCTCCCAGTCATGTCCATCTCCAGGGTTTCAAGGTTTTCACATCGCCGTGGTGCAGGTGCCCGGGTGACAGCAATCCCGGGTGGCTTCTGTCACCTCCCACCCCTTGGAGCAGGCTCCAGGGGACCTCCAGCCCCACATCAGGGCTGCAGCAGGTTCTGCTGAGCCCCACTCAGCCCCACTCATGCTGCTGGAGGAGTTTCCCTGCGCCCTCTCTGGAGGTTTGCTCAGGGTAGTGTCCTGGAACCGCTCAGCAGTCTCAGGGTTCCCAGACTGTAACAGTTTCTGCCAGTTTTGGAAAGGAGGGGAGGGCTTGGTTAAACATTTGGCTGGACTGTCCCTCTGTGGACCTCATTATTTTGCACCATCCTCTGAGGTGTGGGATTTTCACCATATTTTATCAAGGACTCTGAGCTCTCTTCCCAGTCTCCTCCCATGTCTCCAGAGTCCATCAAACCTGCTGTCCATGCTGCCAGCAAGCTCTCCTTCCCTGACACTCCTGCATCCTGCCTGTGAGCAACATTCCCTAGAATGTGATCCCACAAACACCTCCAGCCGAGACCTTGATCCCACAGACACCCCCAGCCAAGGATGCATCCTCCTCCTCTGCCCCAAAGACCTCTCCCCCCACACCCTCCAGCCTGGGTTTCTGCAGATCCAGTGGGGTCCTGGTGTCCCATGTTGTGGGCTCTCTAAGGGCAGCCCTCTTAGGGTGGCAGGAGCCCCCCGAGCCTGGCCATCTGCTGTCCCCAGCATCCCCATGGTCTCCCCTGGGAGAAGCATCCCCCAGGGAGCAGAGGGTTGTTCCAGAGCTGTGCTGTCCCACCCACAGGTTCCTCTTCATCCTGCTGGGTCCCCCCAAAGTGAAAGCCTACCAGGAGGTTGGCAGGGCCATGGCCACGCTGCTGATGGATGAGGTGAGCCTGGAGCAGCACTCATGACTGGGATGGGCCTGGGATGGCGACACTGGGGCTCCTCTCCTCTCCAGGCAGCAGTGGAGGGCAGAGGATGGGCTGAAGTGGTGGTTTCCCTCTCCCGGGATAAGAACACTAAGGTTTGGGGTGGGTCTGTGGGATGTAGGGGCACTGGTTGCACTGAAGTGGGAGGGTTTGTTCCTTGGGGAAGGCTGCAGGCTGGGAGGAAGGCTCTGACGGGCTGAACACTGGGACATGGTGGCTAAACCACAGCACCTCCCCACAGCTCTTCCAAAGGGTTGCCTGGCAGGCTGAGCACCGAGAGGACCTCATCACAGGGATGGAGACGTTCCTGGATGAGCTGATTGTGCTTCCTCCTGGGAAATGGGACCCCAGTGCCCGAATTCCTCCGCCGAGCTCTCTGCCATCTCTGTGCAGGAGGTGGGCTGAGGGGGCACCCCAACCTCTGCCAACCCCTCTGCAGGGTCCTGGGGGGCACATGCCTGCCTGTGACACTGAAACTTCCATCTCCATGGGGATGAAGCTGCCCTGGAGCAGGGAGGTCCTCCCAGCCAAGCCCCTCTGCAGTTCCAGCCAAGGACAACAACTCTGGTCCCCGATGCTGTTAGTGCTGCTGTCACACTTGGAAAGGGATGGCAAAGCCACCCCACATGCCCTTCAAAAGGAGCTGCTGGGAATGCTGGGATTCAGCACTCGGATGTGAAGCTCATCCTCTGAGCAGGACACCCCGGGCTCTGCCCAGCTGCTCCAACAAAACTAGACCTGTGAGCTCTGGCTCCAGGGCTTGCTGGAGGAGATCATGGCTGGGTTGGAAGGGACCTCCAAAGATCACCCAGTCCAATCTCCAGTCTCTCCTCCTCCTCCTGATCTTTCTCCTCCCCATTTTCAGGGGACACATGAGGTCTCCCAACCCTGCTTGCATCCCTGTCCCCTCTCCATCCTCCCTTTGCCCTCACAGTGTCCCCTGGGTGCAGCTGGCCCCTGAGGGTCCCAACCTGAAGCCCGTCTCAGGCTCTGCTCTGCCACAGGACCGCTGTGGACCCACCAGAGCAGCAGCCCCATGGCAACGGGGCCATGGCAGCAGCTGGGGACAGAGCCAGCCCAGGGCACCCCCGCTCCGGGGAGGAGCTGGAGAGGACGGGCAGGTGGGTACCTGCAGGAATGAGGTGGTGGGTGACGGATTTGGGGCAGGGCAGTGGCTGCCATGGGGCCACCAAACCCCTCTCAGCTGGTGTTTCCCAGGGAAGGGACCATCCCTTGCCGTGTGGCTGTGTGTGGGGTGATGCCCAGCTGTGGAGGCTGCTCTGACACCTCCCTCCTCCCCTCTGCCCCAGGCTTTTCGGGGGGCTGCTGCGAGACATCCGGAGGAAGGCACCGTGGTACGGCAGCGACTTCTCTGACGCCCTGCACCCCCAGTGCCTCTCGGCAGTGCTCTACATCTACCTGGCCACGGTCACCAACGCCATCACCTTCGGGGGCATGCTGGGGGATGCCACTGCCAACATGCAGGTCAGTGTGGCCGTGGGGTGCCCGGCACCAGCCCCGCTCAGCCCAGCCCACGGGGCTCCTTGGTGCCCACCTCCCACCAGTGCTCCCGGGGCATCCTGAGCATCACCCAAATCCTCCTCCTTCCCCCAGCACTGACCCTGCACTGTGCTGCTGGGAGGGACAGGGCCAGAACCCCCCTCCGTGCCTTGTGCCTGGCACCCCTTCCCTGCGTTTCAGGGGGTGCTGGAGAGCTTCCTGGGCACGGCCTTTGCTGGCTTCATCTTCTGCCTCTTTTCGGGCCAGCCCCTGACCATCCTGAGCAGCACGGGCCCCGTGTTGGTCTTTGAGCGCCTCCTCTTCTCCTTCAGCCAGTGAGTTCCCTGGCAGGGATGGGTCCTCAGGCCACCGTCCTCTGGCCGGGGCATGGGCCACCATCGCTGCAGGCGAGTGTTAGCTGTGAGGTTTTGGGTCACCCTTCCCCCCAGGGACTACAGCCTGGACTACCTGGAGTTCCGCCTCTGGATTGGGCTCTGGGTGGCCTTTTTTGGCGTGGTGCTGGTGGCCACTGAGGCCAGTCACCTGGTGAGGCACTTCACCCGCTTCACCGAGGAAGGTTTCTGCGCTCTCATCAGCCTGATATTCATCTACGACTCGCTGAAGAAGATGCTGAGCCTGGCAGATGCCTTCCCCGTCAACTGGCAGTACCGGCTGGACAACGTCACCTCCTACAGCTGCACCTGCAACTTGTCCAGCCCCGGTGAGCCCAAGAGCTGCAGGTGGGTGGGGAGCAGGAGGCTGCTGCCCCAGGACCCCACTGCAAACCTGCTGCCTGGCCAGACGGTGGAGGAGGCTGTTTAATCCCACTCTCACCTGCACGACCACATCACACCTTTCTCCGCTTCCCTCCATGCAGTCTGTCCATCTGTCCCTGCCTCCTGGAACTGCCCTGGCACCAGACAGGGCAGTGCCAGGAGCGAGGAGAGCCCTGGCCTGGTTCATGTCGCTCCAGGATGGGGGGTGGCAGGGGCTGGAGGGGTTTGCTTTGCCATTTCTAGCCCAGTCTGTAAACCAGAGAACGTTTCCTGGGGCTTGAAGGTGTGTCCACACTGACCCTGGAAACAGCACCCACACCAAAAGGATCAGTGCTAAGCCAGCCTGGGGACAATGGTGCATCCCCCCTTGGTGCTCCCTTGGCACCAGCCAGGCCCAGGACCTCAGGGTCCATGGGGTCCCATCCAGTATCCCAAGCCCTTGGGGAGAGCCTGAGGACATGCACTAATGGCAGCACTGTCCCAGTCATCCCTGATGGAGCCAGCAACAGCCTGACCCTCCATGCCCTTGCAGGTCACAGTTCTGCAGGGAATGACACGCTGCTGCCCTCGGCCCTGCTCCCCCCACAGGTACAGTCTCTGCTCCCAGACAGGTGGGCGAGGGGCTGGGGGGACCCAAACTGTCCACACATGACCCCTCCTCACCTCCTGTCCTGTCCCTGCAGCCTCCCACCACCCCAGAGGGGATGAGCAGGACCCAGTGCCTGGACCGAGGCGGGCACCTCCTGGGCAGCAGCTGTGAGTACGTGCCCGATGTCACCCTCCTCTCCTTCCTGCTCTTTGGGGGCACCTTCCTCTCCTGCGCCGCCCTCAAGCGCTTCAGGAGCAGCCGCTACTTCCCTGCGGGGGTGAGCATCCTTCTGCCACCCCTGTGGAATGGCCACCCACCCCATCGGTGTGGGGATGGCTCCAGGGGAAGCTGCTGGAGCAACCCCCATCCCAGGCACCCCAGGAACCCTTTCCATCCCCACATGCAGGTGCGGAAGGTGGTGAGCGACTTCGCCGTCATCCTGGCCATCCTCACCGCCTGCGCTGTCGATGCCGCCCTGGGCCTGGAGACCCCCAAGCTCCTTGTCCCCAGCGAGCTGAAGGTGCTGGCAGGGTGGGCATGGCACTGCCAGGGCGTGGGGCTGTGCCCCCCACAGTGTCACTGTCCTTCCCACTGCCAGCTGCAGCCCTGCGGGGGTGTGGGCTGTATGAGCAAATGGGAAGGGGCTGAACACATCCCATGCCCTGTAAATAACCTGGCTCAGGTCTGGACTGACCACATCCCTGTGCAGCTCACACTGCAGCAAGAGCCACAGGCTCACCTCTGGGCTTGGGCTCCTCGCCCTGGCTGTGTGGGGGGGCTGGCAGTGGCTCAGATCCTGGCTTGTGGTGTCCAAGATCAACCCCCTGCTCTGCCACAGCCAGGATGTCCTTGTAGAGGACATGGTAGGTCACGCTGCCCAGAGGCATCCCCAGGATAAAGGAGGATGCTCTTCCTCTCCACATCCCTGGGTGCCTGTTGGGCTCCAGCCTGGTCACCTGGGGCTGGTCCTTCACCCCTCTGTGCCACACACAGGTGGGTGGCAGCTGCCATGACCCTTCTGCTCTCCACAGCCCACAAACCCCGCACGGGGCTGGATCATCATCCCCTTCGGAGCCAACCCATGGTGGGTGTGCCTGGTGTCTGTGGTGCCCGCCGTCCTCGTCACCATCCTCATCTTCATGGACCAGCAGATCACAGCCGTCATCCTGAACCGCAGGGAGTACAAGCTGCAGGTGAGCAGGGGACAGGGGAAGGACCCAGATTCCCAGCTGGGCCCCGCGGAAGCATCCGGGGCAGAGTGGGACCCCAAACCAGCCAGTGGGGTGGGCAGATACCGCCCCTCTGATGCTGCCAGGGAGACAGCTCACCCCCAGCCCTGCTGCCTCTCCCCCTGCAGAAAGGAGCAGGCTTCCATCTGGACCTCCTCTGTGTCTCCCTCCTGATGGTTGTCACCTCTGTCACCGGCCTCCCCTGGTACGTCTCGGCCACCGTCATCTCCCTGGCACACATGGAGAGCCTGAGGAAGGAGAGTGAAACCTCGGCCCCTGGCGAGCACCCCGAGTTCCTGGGCATCAGGTACACAAGCCTGGCCCTGCTCGGGGGGACCCCTTGCCCATGGCTGCAGAGCCAGGGGACAGGGACATGCCCACCCTGGCCATCAGAGGTGGCTTTGGGGACACCGGGGTCTCCCCAGGGATGCTCCCATTCCCTGTGCCCATCCAAGCTGAAAAGAGCAGAGAGCCCAGAGCCAGGAGGGCAGGCAAGGGGGTGGGCTCCCAGGGGACCCCTGTGACACCTGCACTGCCACATGCAGGGAGCAGAGGCTGACAGGCCTGGCCGTCTTCATCCTGATGGGAGTCTCTGTCTTCCTGGCCCCCGTGCTCAAGGTAGGGAGCCTGGGTGATGGGGGGCCTCTTTTCCTAGGCTGGGGATGTCCTTGTCCTGCAGGGCTGGGGCATTCCTGCTGTCCCTTGTTCCATGGATCCAGGGGAGGCTGGCTGGCAGGCAGGGAGCTGTGCACTGCGTGGGTAGGGGCTGGGCAAAGGATTTGGCTCCAGTGCAGCAGGAGGGGCAGCACAAAAGGCACTGTGGTCATGTGTCAGCTGGCCACTGTCCCCGTGTGCAACAGGGTCCCCTGTGCTCCCCACACACACCCCACCACCATGAGACCCTCCACACTGTTACACGGAGGTCCCAGCCTGGCTGCTGGTGGTTTTCACCTGCTGCTGCAGTAGGAAAAGCCCCTCCAGTGGCCCTGGATCATCTGGGGACAGGTGGGAGGGGCCTTTTCCTCGACCTCTCTCCTCACCCCTGAGGCTGCCCCTGTACAGCCTTTGCTATGGGCACCCCAACAGCCTCATCTCCAAACTGGACATATGTGGAGGATGGACTGTTAGATGGACGAGCAATTGGCTGGATGGCCGTGTCCAGAGACTTACAGTCAGTGTCCCTACATCCAAATGGAAACCAGCAATAAGTGGTGTCTCCCAAGGGTCCCTACTGAGACCAACACTATTTAATATCCTCATCCAGGATGTAGACAGCAGGATGGAGCTTGTTTGCAGGTGACACCAAGCTGAGAGGTGCAGTGACACCCCTGAGGGACAGGATGGCATCCAAAGAGACTGTGGAGGACACGGGCCTCATGTGGTCCAACAGGGGCAGGCTGGGCTGCTGGGAACGAAGGAGGCAAAGGCTGTGGGGGCTTTTACACAGGGGAGGGCACTTGGCAGGCACAGCCCCCCAGGGCACGGCCCCACTGCCCCCCATCCCGCTGTCTTGCAGCACATCCCGATGCCGGTGCTGTACGGGGTGTTCCTGCACATGGGGGTGGCGGCGCTGAACAGCATCCAGGTGAGGAGGGGCTGCTCTGGGACTGCTCTTTTGGGGATCAGGGGGTTTGCTCAGAACCAGCCTGGATTTTAGCTCTGCAAGATGTGCAGCCTGGCACGGACAAGGAGGGGGAAAAGCACCTTTCTGGGGCAGAGGAAAGGGGGCTGCTGAGAAGCTGGATTAACTTGTGCACTGATGGGCCAGGTGGTTTGGGAGAAGTGGAAGGACCAGTGGATAATCCAGACTTGCTCTCAAAGCCACAGGGGCTTCCCCACCTGGGAGCTGGGGACCTGCTGGTCCTTTATTGCTGCTGCTAAGCCAGCTCTGTTCTTCTCCTGAGAAACCTATGGTGAGGGAAAAAAAAAAAATCCCCACCCCAGAATTATCTACACCACTTTTCTCTCTAAACAGTACATTTTCTTTGCAATTATCCTGCTTTGTAGGACAGGCTGGGAAACTCCCTCGCTCCCTCCCTCTGCCTGGGAAACCCAGAGCTGTTCTCTGGAGGCTGCAGCAGTTTCCTGCAAGCAGAGAGTTCGATCAAGGGCTGTTATCTCACAATTAACCCATTAAGGCCACCTTGAGCCCTTTTGTAGAGGTCTGCCTGGAAAGTGCTCCCCCTGGCCCGGGGGTGGTGGTGACAGCGGGACCACCGGTGTTGCAGACCAACGCCCTGTCCCGGCACCGGCACAGATGGCAGGAGGGCTGAAGTGCACAAACAAGGGCAAAACCCCATCCTGCCAGCCCCGGGGCCCAGCAGGGAGGTGGAGGTGTGTGACCCACCCGCCACCCTCTCGCTGCAGCTCCTGGAGCGTGTGCGGCTGCTACTGATCCCGGCCAAGCACCAGCCAGACCTCCCGTTCCTCCGCCACGTCCCCCTGCGCCGGGTGCACCTCTTCACCGTCATCCAGCTGCTCTGCCTGGCCCTGCTCTGGGTCCTCAAGTCCACAACGGCCGCGATTATTTTCCCGGTGATGGTACGACACCCCTGGAACCGGCAGCGCTGCCCTGGTGTTGGGCTGGGTGCTGCCCATCCCAGTGGGATGTTCCTTTGGGAAGGGGACACGGGTGCTGCACATCCTAGTGGAGTCCCCCTGGGATGTTCCTTTGGGAAGAGACAGCGGTGCTGCCCATCACAGTGGGGTCCCCGGGATGCTCTTGTGGGAGGGGATACGGGTGCTGCCCACCCCAGTGGGGTGTTCCTTTGGGAAGGGGACACGGGTGCTGCCCACCCCAGTGGGGTGTTCCTTTGGGAAGGGGACACGGGTGCTGCCCACCCCAGTGGGGTGTTCCTTTGGGAAGGGGACACGGGTGCTGCCCACCCCAGTGGGGTGTTCCTTTGGGAAGGGGACACGGGTGCTGCCCATCCCAGTGGGGTCCCCGGGATGCTTCTCTGGGTGCTGCCCTGGGCGGGGGCACCCGGCGGGGTGACAGCGTGGCTTTGCCACCATCCTTCCCCTCTCGGGGCAGAGCCGCGGGGGTGTCACTGCGGTCCCCTGGAGGGGTGACAGCGGGGTGTGACAGGGCCACGCTGCCCTGTCCCGGCGGTGCTGAGCCGAGCCTGGCCCCGGCCGCAGCTGCTGGCGCTGGTGGGGATCCGGAGGGGGCTGGAGCGCATCTTCCCCCCGCACGACCTGGAGTGGCTGGACGGGCCCCCGCCCGGGCCGGGGGCGGCGGGGACGGAGCGCCGGGAGCGGCCGGAGCGGGGCGGCGGCGCCCAGGAGGTGGGTGGTGCCCCGTGAGCTCCGATGGGCCGGGCGGGTGGCGGGGCTGGCGCGGGGGGCGCTCGGGGGCGGGCGCGGTGCGACCCCGAACGATGTGCTGTCTCCCCGCAGCTCGAGCCAATGAACCGCCCGGGGCCGCAGATCAACCTCTCCGTGAACTAGAGCGGGGCGGGGCCAGGGCCGTGCGGGGACATCGCCCCGGGCCGGGGGTCGCGGGCTCGGAACCCCCCAAAACCCCCCGGACCCCCCGCACCGCGGGACACGTGGCCGAGCGTTGACGCCACTGGGGGCGTGGCCTCGGGGCGCGGAGTGACAGAGCGCTCAGCCAATGGCACCCCGCACCCGGCAGGGTGGAGGGGGCGGGACATTTACTTTGATTGGCAGTCTCACGGCCCAATCAGCGCCCGGGACGGTGCTTCGCCCTGACAGAGCCCTCAGAAGGGTTTGAAGGGGAGGCGGGACCAGGGCGCCGCAGCACCCAATCGGAAGGCGCCAGACGCCGCGCGCCCTGAGCGACGCCCCTCAACACCAACCGAAACGCGCGGCTCCCGGAGGCGCTTTGATCGACAGCGTGCTCGCCCTATCAGCGCTCGCAGCCCCTGCGAAGCCCCTGATTGACGTCCCGGCGGACCAATTGTCTCGCGGAGAGTTCAGGAAGCGGGGCGGGGCGGAGCGCTCTGACCGCCTGGGCGTGCGCTCTCAGGGCAGCATGCTGGGAGCGCGTGACGCGACGCTGACTGACGTGCCCCTCAGCCAATAGCGCGGCGCCGCCGTCCCGGCGCGCCCAATGGGGTGGCGTGGAGCGGGCGGGGTGGGCGGGCGCGGCGGCCGCGGCCGGGGTAGGGTGTGAGAAGTTAGTGGCGCTGCCGCGGTGCCGTGAGGGGGGAGCGGGAGACGGCCGGGCCCGGACCAGCGCGATGCTCACGGACGGCACCGCCGCCGCCGCCGACGAGGAGATCGACTCGGTCGCGCCCCGCGCGCCGCCCGCCGCCGCCGCCGCTGAGCCGCCCGCCGCGGCCGGGCCCTCCCCGCTGGGCCTGCGGGCCGTGCGCCTCTTCGGCGAGGCCGGGCCCGGCGGGCCGGGGGGCCCCGGCGCGCCCGCGGCCGGAGAGGCCGCCCTCGACTTCAAGCTGGCGGCCGCCGTGCTGCGGAGCGGCGGCGGGGGCGGCGGGGGCGGCTCCGGCAGCGACGAGGACGAGGTGTCCGAGGTGAGCGCTCCCGGCCCGCCCTCACTCCCTCCCCTCCGCTCCGCTCCGCCGCTCCCTGACAGGCCGGGCCGGGCTCCCCGGGCCCGCCCGCCGGTGCCGGCGCTGCCGCGGCCATGGGCGGGTCCCGCGGCGGGCGCGGGGAGGGGGCGGGGGGCGCGGGGGTCGCGGCCCCCCCGGGGAAGGAAGGCCCGGCCCCGCTGCCCCCGGGATGTGCCAGGAGCGGCTCCCGGCTGGAGGCGGGTTGGGAAGGGGGCACGGCGAGAGATCCTGCACCCGGAGCAGAACAAAGTGGAGCCGCCCCACCGCCTGCCCCCTGTTGCTGCCCCGGGCTGGGGGTGCCTGGGCGCTGATAAAATTCCTCGCTGCATTATATATATATAAATCTATCTATCTATCTATCTATCTGTGCACACACACGCGTTTTTGTGCAACAGCAGTATCTCTTGCCCAACAAAATGGAAGAGAGGGTAATGGAGGTGCCTGCCTTTGATCTTGCAAACCTGCGCGGAGTTTCAAGGGGAGGCTGTGGGGGAGGGAAGGACCGGGGCCTTATCCCGACCCACACGGAGCATTGTTGGACCTGTAAAATCGAATCTAATATCGCTTTGTGTAGACCAGGGAGAGAAGGTAAAGGAAGGCTTTTATCTGTCACTGCTGCCAGCTCCTCCTTCACCAAAAGGTGAACGCTTGTTGTCTGTTTTACAAGAAGAGTTGAGGTCACAGAAGCGTCCCAGCCCTTTCTGTAGTTTTAGTGGAAAGCAGGAGAAAGTGGCTGACACTCCCAGGCTTGTTGCAGTGCCTGTGTTTTGGGCTTCTGCGGGAGGAGGGAATTGGCCAAGTTTACACCATTTTTGATTTGGGGGTGCAGGTACTTCACACATTCCTTCTGAAGAGGTGAGCCTGCACTCACCTTCTTGGGGCTACATTTTTTGCCTTCTATTGATGATCCTCTTTTGTCCGACCTTCCCTGAAACCTGAACTGATAGGTCTTGTCAGAATTTAAAAAAAAAAAAAAAAAAGTGATTAAACTGTCACAGACCCACATTTGCATTTTGCTCCTGACCACCTAACCTACATTAGAAATGGTGTTAACAGCAGGGCATTTAACTCAACTAGAAATCCAGTGATCAGGCAGATGAGCCCTGGCATGTGAATGTTCCTTGTGTAAGGGGTGTCCTGAACATGCATGTTCAGTCCCATGTGGGATTAGGTGTTCCAGCACATACCTGTTTTGGGGAGCTGGAAGACCTACTGTAGATAGAAAGGGACTCAAATAACTGATGAGTTTCTGCTCTCTGGGAGGTCTTTTATGTCACATTTTAATGCATCTTTGAAGATACAAATCAGTAGCTACAGAATCTGGAAAAGGATGGGAAATGTGCTGTATCAGGGTGTTTGTGACTCTTTACAAGGTGAGCAGAGTCCTGCTTTGAGAGCTTATCCCTTCTGAACCCACCCCATTATTTAAAGGATGTGAAGATTGGACAGCTGAGATGTTTACTAAGCATTCTTTTGACTAATAGCAAGTATTAAGAAAGACAGCCTATTATAAATAATGTGTCTGGGAGGTTGGCATTGAGGTGAAAAAAAAAAAAAAAAAAAAAGATGTTCCCAAACAGCTGTTAAAGTTAAACGACTCCTTTGAAAAACCTAAGAAAACCTTCCTTACTTAAAATATAGACTAGGAAAAGTGAAGTTGGAATTAAAACACTTGGAGGTTTCCAGAACACATGGAGAGGAGGTGGGCTAATCTCAGAGCTGTAAGTGCCTGAAGAGTTTTTCTGCCTTGTGTTTCTGGTTGTGGGGAGTCACCTGGGAAAGAAGCAGGAGTGGGAAGAATGTGCCTCACATCTGTGCTGGGCTGCAGGGAATGCCTGGGAGCACCAAGGGGGCATTATTTTTTTTTCCCCAATTTTTTTTCTTGAGAACTAAAGAAGCACCTGTTGTCAGTGGTGGTTTTTTGGTTTTGTTGGTGGTTGGTTTTTTTGGTTTTTTTTTTTTTTTTTAATTCTTTTTTGGGGCAAAGCAAAGGCAGTTCAGGTCCAGGGATGGAACATTGCAATTCTTGAACGGTGCTGCTTTGAGAACCCAGTCAGTGACTGTTTGGACTGTGGTCTTGTGCCATGAGTCACTGATTTGGGTGTATGCCTTCAGCTATTACCAGTGGGTGGAATTAGTGAGAACTAGAAAGGAGAATTATAAAAAAATCAAGAAAAAAAAAAAAAGAAAAAAAAAAGTGAGTATTTGCCATGCTGCCTTGATCTGTACTCTTCTCTGTACTTTTGAAGTCATAAAAATAATGGTACAATATTCTGTAGGCTCTGCTGCATGCCTGTGGGGTGGTATTTAGGTTTTGTATCCTTGTATTAGTCTGAGTTTAATATGCTAAAATAATTGAATTAGTCAAAATGGCAAATTGGGGAAGAAAAGAAAATCATCAGGGAAGCGCAGGACAAAGAGTGTAACGAAACATTTATCTAGAGAGTGAAAAGAGCAGTGTATTTTAGCCTAACCTTTTGGAAAATATATTGCATTTGTGAGATCAGATCTCCAGGTGCTTTGCAGTGGAGAGTGCTGTCCCCATTTTCCAGGTGAAGGGGGTGTGCCACATTTATCCTGCCTCCTAGAACTGGGAGAAAATCCAAGCTTTTTGGTCTAGCTCAGTTTTTTCCTATGGCAGTGACCAGGTTGGGAAACCAGGGGCTGAAGTGGATCCTGCACATATTAGTTGTATCAGGTCCAGGGGGTGAAATTTAAATGCAGCTGTGCAGAATATTTTCTCGAATTGCCAGTTAAAATTATCCCATGCAAATAGAAACAATTGCAAGCTGAAGCACGCCTTTGGTCATGGAGGGAAGAGGCCAGGAGGGCTGTGCTATTCCTGGGTAAAACAGGGAGCTGTGGAACTCCTGGGCACTCAGAGGAGCTTCCACCGCCAGAGAGATGAGGTGGTTTTGACCTCAGTGCAAATAATTGCTTTAGTTGCCTTCTGAGCAGGATCGGGGTTTGAACACAGCCTTGAAGGCAGCTCGTTCAGAGCGAGATTTTTGGTGTGACTTGAAGTGTTATTATTGCCACCCCTCGTGAATTTTGCTGGCACTTCCTGTGGTGCCAAAGGCACGAGCTTAAAGAGCCTCCTCCGCCCTGGCTGTGAGGGCTGTAGGTCAAGGTGAGGGTGTGCTGGGAGGTCAGTGATGAACAGGGTGTGTCCATGGGGTCTTTGTTGGCCACAGAACGTGCAGGTCTTCACCAAAAGCCTGATGGTAACAAAGTTGAAGCAGGTGATAAATGTGGCCTTGTTAAGGCTCGGGGTTGGTGGTTTGCTGAGCTGTTGTAAATCAAGCAGGAGAGGCCAGCTGTGCCCACAGATCCGGGGGATCTGGGAGCCTGGTTCAGTAAGTGGCTTTTGGCAGGGAGTGTGTAAATGTAGCAAATCTCTCGTATTCTGTAATTCAGGGGCTGGGAGGCCTTCAATGACAACTGGAGCTCACCCAGCCCTTGGCTATGGAGCGAGCTCAGCTCTGCTTCCCTCTCCAGAGCTGCCTCCACCAACTCGCCTTACTTAAGCCTGTACCTATTGCATAAGCCTCTGGGGATATTTACATAAAGCATAATTAAAGATCAGACATAACATCCCTCCTACAAGGAGTGGAGTGAATAGTCCAATGACACACTCTCCAGAGCGCTTCAGTACCCGCAGATTCTGTCCGGGGTCCCCCTCCCCAAACTGAGATCTCTTAATTCTTAAACTGGCTTTTATATTCAGTGTAAACACATAATTGTTTCAAATTGGCAGTGTTGTCAATTAAAGTCATTGCTGTGTTATTAAACCTTCTTAAAGTGGGTCTGCTTTGTAAATGGTGTGCACGGTTTGACTTGAGAGGTTAATGAAATGCTCGTATTTTAGTTTTCTGTATCATATTAGAAACAATAGCAGCATTTTCTTTACCATAAGGAATAGAAATTCAAAAAGTAGATGCTGATTCAGGTAGATAATGTTAAAGCCTTTTCTCTGAAGAATGTAGGTTTTAGTTCAGTAGTTGATGTTTTTCTAGTTTTCACGAGGTCATTGAAAGTTGATGAGGTAAGATGTGGAACAAGACAGAAAATTTTCTTGCAGGAATTATTCACTGATTAGAAACAAATTAAGAGATAACAAGTTCAGGTTTCCAAAAGTATTGAGATGACACTTCAGTATGCAGGAGGTTGGTTAGTAGGTTATTCATTTATTCCCAGCCTGATTAGACATCTAACTTCTGGAAAATCTTGGTAGGTATCTCAGTAACTTTGCAATTCTA
Organism: Empidonax traillii; assembly: GCF_003031625.1. NCBI lineage: Eukaryota > Metazoa > Chordata > Aves > Passeriformes > Tyrannidae > Empidonax > Empidonax traillii. Next base: position 176,409 of record NW_020955435.1, on the reverse strand, counting down.
GCCCGTGGTAGCCAGAAACAATCAGCCTGGTGATGGTTAGTAATTGCTGTTCAATACACTTGCAAATGAACTGATTTCTGAGGTTTCTTGCAGAACTCAGGATCTTCCTTCAGTGCAGCCTGACCCAGTTGAGTACATGACCTAAAATAAATGTCAGCAACTGTTTTCTAATGATAGGTGTAGAAAGTAAAGATGTGAAATACTACTGTATAATTATATAAATATGCAGTGCAACCCCTGGGTAAGGAGAGATTCGCCAAATTTAGCAGAACATCTATATTTAGGCACAAATTTGCACATAGGTTTCACCAGTCAACCGGTTACAGTGTGTGGTGGGGGGTGGGAAGGGCTCAGCTGAGCATTAGTGGTGAATCAGGAGTTCTGGTGTTCTGATTTAAATTGGGGCTTGATATTGGGATGCTCCCCTCTCTCCATTCCTTGCCTTGGAGGATGCTGGGACACAGCTGGATGATGCTGCTGGAGCATTCTTGTCCTCTGCTCAGAGCTCAGACCATCCCTGCAGCACTCCCTGGGCACAAGGGCTGCTGTGGAGGGCGGGGAATTCGACACTCAGGCACTCCTTTTCCTGGGCACACACGGGTGGCCCGGCCTTTCAAACTGGGAGCAGCTCCAGGGCTGAACTGGGGTGTTTGGTGGAGTTCCCAGCTGGGGCTCAGACCCTGCAGCTGGGGAGGCTGCAGAGCTTTGACCTCAGCGGGTCATTTGGAGTTCTTGTGACATGTGATGACTCCTTTAACATACTGAGCTGTCCCTGAGGAATGAGTGATTTATATGGAAAAGGGAGCCTTTCTTAGGTTTGTTTCCCACTGAAAACTTCATGAAGCAAGAAAAATAACTTCTGCATCTTGCTGGAGGACTCTTTGCAGGGCTCTGGGTTAAGCTCTGAGGCTTCACTTCAGGAGGGAGCTTTCATTTGCCTTCTGCAGATCCTTTCTTTCCCAGCAGCAGCCCATGTACCACACAAACACCATCCAGAGTCCTCTGATCTTCCTGCTGGGAATGTCCCTGTGTGGAATGGGACACGTTCCACAAAGTTTCAGAAATCAGTGATTTGTTCAAATACTTAGATAAAATTAGGAAGTTTAACAAAGCCTGGCCTCAGAGGTTATCTCAAATAAAAACTTTCTCATTGATGCCTCATGTGACCTCAGTCTAGGATAAAATGAAGATTAGTTTAACTGTCAAATGATAAAAAATACTATTTTTGTAGCAACTTCGTTACCACAGTTATAAAACAGTGCTGCCTCTGAGTAAGAGGGGTACAGGTAAATTAATATTTGGATTAAGGTGATCATTTAATTAAGATGATATGCTATAGTTTAAATATATACAGATATTTTTTATAATACAGAGAGTTTCTGTATTTTTTTCCCTAATAAGTAGCTCTCCCTTTTTGTTGGGAAGGTGCAGAGGTTTCATTTTACATATTTTTGAAGGGATGCTGAGCAAGTGAAATTTATGGAAACACATTCTATCATAGGATAACGTCTTCCTTTTACTCTTGCAAGTCATTACTTTCTCTGGTAACATGGATTATTTGAAAGTTTTATAAAATACTAGAAAATTTCCTCAGTTTTTGCAGCATTATGCACCTTCTGCTCAAATGCAGGTAGAAAACACTATTATGATAAATCATAAACTAAAGAATTGATCCTGTGCTGGATCCTGTTACTTCTTAATTGCTTGTCATGGGATGAAACCACTTACAGATTTTTGGCCTTGTGCTTTAAAGAGGGAACAATGCAGATTTTTTTCAAAATTATTTTCATCTTCAGCCCTTCCAAAGCATCCCAGAATCTGAGGGAAAATTGGCCTGGATTGAGAGGGGTTAGTTCTGGTTGAATTTGGATGTTGTGTCTGTCAGAATGCTGGTGGTAGGTGAGAAAAGACAAGTGTAGCTGGTTCTCCTGACCTTCTGAAAGGTGCCCAGCTGCATATCCATCCTGCAGGAAAAAATATTCCCTAGTGAAAAAAAAAAAAAAAGGATGTTTTATTGACTGGTGGACAATGGGCCAACTGATCTCTCACATTTATTTATATATTCTTAACATTTGATGTTTTACCTATGAGCTGGGTCCCTAAGTTATTCTCCTTTGCCTTCAGGAAAACACAGGGATTACTGATTAACCAAGATTTCCTTCCAGGGAAATCCCTAACCCAGCTGAACTTTTCCCTTTCCAAAATCAGGAATAAAAGTGATGGTGTCACCTGGTGGGTAGGTTGTCAGTCAGCCGTGTTCCAGGCCGAGGGGAGAGGGGAGATGGGCTTTTGGGGCTGAATCATCTGCTTCCAAACTCTGCTCCTTGACATCCTGTCATCCACAGTGTGACAGGGCAGCCAGGGGAAGAGGGAGTCTCTGAAGTGGGTTTGTTAGGATAAATCCAATAGCTTAGATAAACGTGACCCCTTGGAATCGTTTTTTTTCTGAAATAGTTACGTTTTTTAGCCCTTCTCGTGCTGCGTGTTGAGCTTTTGGCGGGTCTCAGTTCAGGCAGGGCTCTCTGCCGGGATGGTTTTTCTTTGGAATGGTGATGGCTCAGGAGTTGCATTGGGGTTTCTGCTGCTTTGGCAGAAGCACAGCGTGCACAGACCTGTTTATCCAGGCCTTGGAGAGAATAGCTGCCACCAGCCTGGGCTCTGAGGGGGGCAGAAAGCCCAGGATGGTTTTCAGTTTGCTGTAAGCCTCTAGATAACTTCATTAATCACTTGAAATGTTGAGATTTCTCTGTCTGGAATGTACAGCTTGGCCTGGGAACAGATTATTGAATTACTATTGCATTCATCAGATCCCCTTGTATGATTCTTTTCTTTTTAAGCATTGTCCCTTTGGATTGACAAGAGAGGTCATTCCCAAGAAAGTGACTTGTAATACTTGCCATCTTGGTTGACTGTGACCTTTTGCATCAGCAAACAAATGCATTTATTTTGAAGTTTCGTTCACTTTGTTTCAATGCTTGGGATTTAATACTTGAGCAAGGTCCCCATGCTGAAAGCCCTGGCTAAATCAATGCTACAATTCTGTTTTATGTTCTAATAAATGAGAATATTTAGTTCCACCAACTGTTTGTTGGTTTGAGATGAAGATGAGACACTATTTCTGCAGGATTAGTAAGACAGGAAAAAATGGGGCAAAAAGGAATATTAAGGCACATGGGGAAGATGTAGCATTGAAAACATGATTTAGAGTGGACTGAGATAGAATATATGAAAATCAGGAGTGTGTAGTGCAAGTGATGCTTATTTTAGTCAAGCTTAGGGGTCTCCATTCAGTGGTTTTCTTCAGGATGAAGTACTGTTGGGAATGCCAAGAACAGGCACTTCATTTACTGGGATTGAAGTGAATTTTGAATATGCTTCAGTTGTCAGTTCCACTTGGGTAAATGACAGCTCCTTGCTGCACAAGATTGTTTTGTGCATCAGGAAAACTTAGTCATAATTATTTTTGTTTATCAGACATCGAATATGTGATGGCTGAAGGCTGGTTTTAGCAATTGTTTATGTTTTTCCGGCAGTCACTGAGATGAGTAAAGCTTTCTTTTCTGCTACACAGGGAAAGTTTGTAACACTGCACCAGGAGGACTGGGCCTGTCCTGTGGCTTAATTTTTGTGAGGGTTAACTGAGGTGCAGTCATGTTGCTTATTGTTGTGAAACAGTGTTTTAATACAAATAAACTGCAGTGTTCTTGTTTGTGGGAGAACCATAGATCAGACAGCTCTGCCCAGGTGTGATGAGGTGTAGTTTGTAGTGTTCAGAACTACTTACAGGGGCATAAAGATATCAGGTGTCAGTTGGTTGCTTAAGAGAGAAATCGGGTAAGTGGTTAAATTGAACCATTTTGGCAGGTGCTTACCCAGGAGTGTCAGCTCAGGGTTCAGCATTAGTGCAAGAAAATTGAAAACCCGGGATCCTCAGTCTCTGGAAAGGAAGAGGAGCCCCATAAAACATCAATTCCACTGTATTGTTTTATCTGCACGTTTCAAGTACCAGCTGTCATTTGGATCACTGGCTGGTGACTTGGGGTGCCAGAGGGGAGCAGCCATAAAGATGTCAACCCTTTCTCACTACCCTTCTCACTACTTTCCCATCATTTTAGTCAGCTGGTGTGTGATGGCACATCAAGAACATTGGGTTTTACTTGTAGGTGCTGGACACTATTGAGGGCCTTGCCTTGCCTGCTATGGCAAAACATGACGCTGTATTTACTCTGTATCTATAGCAGCGTCTGCAACATGAACCTGTGCTCTGAAATGAACTCAACCACAGCCCAGATCCTATAGCTGCTTGCTTCATTAGCTGGTAATTGCTTAACATCTATGGGAATAAGGGCTGTCCTTTAGATAATCCTGCCTCGAGTTCATCAGCTTCCTAGTGCAGTTGGAGCTAAACAGATTTGCACTCCTTCTCTCCTCACCCTCCCCCCAAAGTCCTGTCCTGCCTTACAGAGCTGCTGCTGGGGGTGCTGAGCACTGACAGCTCTGCTTGAAGGTGGGAATGCTCGGGTTTGTGGACTCACAGGGAGCCCGGCTGTTCCCAGAGGAGTCATCTTGCAGCTTGTCAGACCCCTTTCAAGTGACCCTCCACGAAATTTAGTAAAGTGGTAGGAAATTATTTGTTGCCCTCCTTTTTGAGGTGTTCAATCAACCTGAGAAAGTGTTGGATGGCTGAGTGACTTATCACAAAGTGAGCAGTGCCTGGCAATGATGCTTCAGGTACTTTGTCCTCTCTGCATTGAGGTGGTGATGTCCCTGAGCACCCTGTGCCCCCCTGGGCTGGCTGGGTGCTGTGTAATCACGAGGTCCATAGAACTGGAGGATGGTGATTCACGGGTCGTTGTGGCTTCTGTCTCCTTGGGCTGGAACTTTGCTGTTTAATGGGAGAAACTGTCCTCAGACATTACAGTTCAAGCCCTAACAGAGTGGGTATGGTTTTACATCATTCGTTATGTCTGAATTGTTGTTCCCAATGATCCCATGTTGTTTCTACGTACTGACCCTGAAGTACCTCCCTGAAGTGTTTGTTTCATTTCTCTGGCTTTGAAGTGCCGAGGAAGGACGGTGTCCTGAGGCCCCAGGAAAGGTTGGTGAAAATACCCACATTTCTGGGTGGTTTTACCTCTTCCTTTACTCCATCCCTTGCAACTGAAATGGCAGTGCAGGAAGACAGCTTAAGTAGGTGCAAAAATGTTTGGGCTGGCAGGGGAAGAGTGTTGAAAAGTGCGTCTTAAGGTAAAGCAAAGCCAGGCCTTTTGCTGGTGTTTAGTCCACACCAGGGTGTCTGCGGTGCATTTATTTGTCACAGGGAGCTCCTGAGAGTGCCGTGTCAGTGACAAAGCCCTTCATTTTACTTTTTCCTTGGAATAATTGTTTTTCAGGGTTTTGAAGCTGACGTTCTTGATGTGTGCAGTTTAAAGGGGTTTGATGTCATATTTAAAATACAATCTCATTTTCGGTCTTCACTTAGTGCTGTGTCCTATTAGTATTCCCCAAAACTTCTAGAGCAGGATTGCAAGTATTAATCCAGTATTGACCTTTAATTTTAATAAAAGACACGACAGCATAAACTGTCAGACAAAGGCACAATAACTTTCTAGTGTGATCCTACCACAGCATTGCACATCCTGTTAATTATGGAAGGAAAATAGTTTAAATATAGATGATCTATTTCAACTTCACAGGCATGAACTTTCAGCCTGATCTACAGGCCTGTATTAGCTTTAAGGAAGCCAAGATCCCTCTTCATATATTCAGATATATTTAGCCAAATGTCTAAATGGAATTGATAGAGGAATAATTAGGAAAGGTTTTCCTAACACAAAAGGGAAAATCACATTTATTTGTGTTAAAAACAGGAGTTTAGGAGTCCCAGTCAGGGGCTTGGGTCCTCGTTGTTTGTAGATGCTCCACAAACGCAGAGCAAGGAGTGTTATTACCCCAGGAAGGTGTTCATAGCTCAAGGTGTTCCTGGAAAATGCAAGTTCAAGGAGATGATTTAATAGCAGCTTTCTCTTCCCTGTTGAAGGCTTTTTTGAAGAAAGAGTTCCCGGAATCTCTGGTTTGGCACAGGAAGGAGAAGGTGGATGGAGCTGTCTCTGCTGCTGCCCTTGGCTGCAGGAGGAGGGAATGGTGCTGTGCCACTACCCGGGAAGCTTTTCCATCCTCTGTAGCCTGTCAGGAACAGGCTATTTGTGAGCAGGTCCGGGCTATTCTGGGAAAAGTACTTTGCAGTGGTGCAACACAGGGAAGATCAGTTTAGATTTAATATTAGAAATGTGCATGTCATTGTCCATCTCGCACGAACTGCCGGCAGTGGTGGTGATGCAGAGTCCCTTCACCTACCCTGACCCGTGGTAAGCTCAGCATGGTATTAACACACAAACACTGATGTAGCCGAGCCCAAATAGCTGCAGTTTGGCTGCCCTGGAGGGAGGATCCAGCGGTGTAACTGGATCTGCAGAGCTGGGAGGTGCTGCAGCCCTTGGCAGGACCTCAGGGGAGGTCCCTCAGTGCGGTGGGTGAGTTGTGGACACTCCGCGTGGGGCAGTCCTGGGGTCCCGTGCACGTGTGGCTTCCTTGGCTGTTCAGTGGGAATTACTCCTGGTTGCAATTATTTTGGCAGTCAGAATAATGTCTGGAATCCATGTGTTCCTAATGAGCCTTACCAAGTAAGATGCTTATTAACTGCCCAAAGCAGCTCTCAAAATAATCCAAAAATAGACCAGTGACTGGTTACTCTATCACTTTGCTGCAGATCTGATTAGAATAGAGCAGTGTGCCTAAATTTTCCCACATGAGCAGTGTATTACATCTTCCAGGAATGCTAATATGAAATCTGTTTGTCTTCTTTCTTTGTTTCGATTTTTAAATGAAGTTTATTTTTTGTTTAAATAGCAAAATTTCTTTCATATATTTGGGGTAATTTGATTTTTTTCTTTTGAATTATTATTATGTGATCATTTTAGGTCACTTCCATTCACGAGAGATATCTGATCAATTAGGCAGTTTCTTTCTCTGCTATTAGTGATAAGATATCCAACTGTTCATCCTCTCTAGCCCTGTCTTAGTGTGTGAGAAGCTGCAGTGATTTACAGAAATGTCAGACATTCTGACTTGAAAATACACTGACACTTCTTCTTGGAGGCTGGCAGTGGTACAGCTATTTTAACATTTTGCATATGGATTTTTGGTATTTTCACACTCAAGGCGTATTTGTATTGTGGGTATGTTATTAAAGCTCTTCCTAAAAAATCAAAACAAAACCTAAAAATTGATGCCCAACATGTGCAGAAATAATGAAGGCAGCTGCCTTTTCTTGCTGTGATATAAAACTATGATGAAAATACCGTATATGAAGCGAGATGCTTGGGTGAGACTTTAATTGTGCAGGGTCTCTGGGAGTACAGTTGCTGATGTAGAGAGCAGGAAAACTTGAAAAGGGTGGTGGAAAGAGCACACTGCACCGGTACTACCCAGCTTGTGCCCTTAGAAAAAGCTGTATTTGTAATTCACTTTAAAAGGTAGTGTTTGCATGATCAGTGTTAAAAAAGACAGACTCTTGTAGAGGTTCCTGAGAGCAAAATGTACTCCCAGTTGGGGAGAGGGAGGTTCCTTGCAAGTTGACAGAATGTTTGTGAATTAACACTGATTTGAGTTCAAGAGGGGGGTTGTTACTGGTAGTGTCCTGTAAATATAAAGGAGTGACCTTGGAGGTGGCAGCAGTCAGGGAGAAAATGGTCCCAAAGTGTCAAAAGCGTGAAGTTTTAGAACTTGCAGTGGGACAGCTGCTAACAGGTCACTGCTGGGCTTCCCATTTCCTGAGGATTGAGTGGCTGTTCCTGAGGCTGAACGCCAAGGATTGTCAGGAGCCACTGAGTGCTTCTGCAGTGTTTGCTATTCTTGAGTGCAGGGCTAGGTGGCATTTTTACCCCTTTTGGCATGTCCACTAAAGGAACGGGTGCTGTTAAATGAAGTGGTGTAATTGTCGAAGAAAAAAACGTCCATTAGCATGTCATAAAATGTCTTGTATCTGGTTCTCAGCTCTGTGTTTGAATGGGTACAGATGAACACGGTGGGATTTTCTGCCCTTCACCAGCTCACACAAACATGCTGCAATAGCAATAATATTTGCAGTGTATCAGTGCCTCGTGTGGTCTTGTGGGAGAACATTGAAAACCCTGAAGTACTCCTGCAGGTAAGGGTGAATTTTCCCAGAAGTCAGTTTTCCATCAGAGCTCGTGCTGGCAGGGATAAGCTATCAGAGGACTAACCCGGAGTTTGGGTTCTGCTGAGGGGCATCTCGCTGTGGGGATGCACTTTGCTGTGACTTGTAAATAGTTCTTCTTTGTTTGTAGTAAAAATGTTTATCACTGGTTGAATGTTTTGCCTGTTTAATGTTCAACTCCTTCTTGCAGGGACAGTTCACTTATTTTAGGACTGTTGCCTGGACTAACCTAGAAATGTTGCTTCTCTGAGCCCTAAATCAGAGCCTTCAGTCTTAGCTTTGGCCAGGATCACACATCCCCACTGAGTCGTGGACTCATGTTCTGAGTTCCTGAAAGTCATACTTCCTCCCTGATTCCCATTATGTCCCTGTGTTAGCATTTCACTGGCACGCGGGGTTGGCTTGGACCCCGGGGGATAGTGCTACAGCCATTTACATATCAAAAAAGGGAAGAAATGAACCCCAGTGGCTCTTGAATAGCAGGGCTCTGTGCAGCCCCCAGATCCTGTTAACGGGAAAGAATTTGCAGATGGCCTGATTTGATTTTTGTTGAGGTATTAACTGTCCCTTTCCTGAGGTGTTGTGGGATGGGGCTGAATATGAGGATAGTTTTCTGCTGGAGTGAGAAAGATAGGGGGAAATATTTGGGGAAAATGGAGAAAGGAGGGGGCAACAGTGTCTGTGTAACAGGTATGTCTTATTCCTGCAGCGTATTTAAGGCACTGATAGTGTCGAACAGATAACATATAATTATGAAATAGTGGTGTTTTATCTTAATATATTTCTGAAAATAGGGGAAATGATGTCTGAACTCGGGAGAGATTCTGAAATGTTGCTGTGCTCTCATTAGAGTGTGAGTCAGGTATCCTTGTTTACTCTGGCAGGCTGTCATAAAACTGCAGCGTGTTGTGTTGAGTAATTCCATGGGCTTGTGTTGGGAGATCACGTGGGGCACTGGAGCGACAGCATTGCTCCTACTTGGTTGGAATACCTGCCTGCTTAATCGTCCTGCAGATCTGTTCTTGTCCAGAAAACACGAAAGGCTGGGGGAGTACCGAGTGCCAGCGTGGAGACAGCGTTGGGGGTTGGATTTTGAGCAGCTATTACGGCTCTGCTCAAAACAAACAAAATCTCTGTGCTACCTTAGTGTAAATTACTTTTAAAAGAGAAGTGAAAGGCATCTTGGCAAAACATTCCATCTTTCCCTGGCATTCAGGTCCAGCTGTACCAAAGTCATTACTGGTGGCTTTTTTTTAATAACACAGTAGATGGTGACAAAGATGTCACAGCCTCTCTTGTGGCAGCCTGTTTTGGTGGTTAACTGCATAACACTTATTCAGTATTTAATCTCAGTTGACCTTGCTGCAGTTTAAGATCCTGTTAATCGTGATTTTTACAATAAGTTGTGGGTTTGGTAGCTTTTTCTTTTGTAATTTCAGTGAGTTGACTGGATGATTTTTCCGGTTGTGTTCTATACTCCGTGCAGTTAAAACATGATTATGATGCTATATTCAGATTACTTTTGTGATTTTTTTTTTTTTATTTTACATTTACTTTAAGGCTTCAAAAATTGTTAAATTGTGGTTTGTTTTTTTTTTTCCTAACTTGGCCAACAGGTCGAATCATTTATTTTGGACCAAGAAGATCTTGATAACCCAGTACTTAAAACCACGTCGGAGTTGTTCTTATCGAGTGCTGCAGAAGGTGCAGACTTGAGAACTGTGGATCCAGAAACACAAGCAAGACTAGAAGCCTTACTGGAGGCAGCAGGTACTTTCTTTGTCTGAACCTTACTTGCACACAGATCTGTCAACCTGTAAATTTTGGCATTAGTAAAATGTTCCCGAGTCTGGGAGTTTATGGTGATGGTGTGGGGAGCAGAGCGTGGAAAACAACTTGTAATTCTTACAGGTGTTGCAGGTTGCTTGGTCCACTCTTTCTGTACCTACAAAGTTAAAAAGCTTAATTTGGATTAAATGGTATTTCACTCACTTGATTGCATGGGTTACCAGGTAGAGAATTAACAGGGGGAGAATGGAAGGAAGACTTGCTAAAAATTACTTTTTTTTTTTTCTCCAATATATAATTATTAATTCATTGCTCTAGAAATTTACAGGCGAAATACTTGTTTCTCTCTTTTGGCTTTCACAAGAACATTCTCCCATTCTGTAATTCTGAGATGTCACTGTTGGAAAACACATTTAACATTCCTGTTTTGAAATCAGACCTGATGAACGTAGTTGCCACTACATTTGCTACTTCTATAGGGAAAACTTGACTAATTTAAATCTTCCTGGGGTTTGTGACTGGGATGTTTGCAGTGGGTTTGAAAATTATTTGTCAGTTTTGAAATTCCAGGGATAAAAAGCTGTAAAAAGCCCTGCTTGGAAACAAATCCCATTTGATCATTGTGGGTGTGTGCTGAAATTGGAGTTTTCAGACTTTACCTTTGAACACTCTTAAGAGCTGGATAAAATAGCATTTATTTGCAGGTGTTCAGATGTAAAGCTACGTGCAGTCTTAAAGGAGAACTTTATTCTGAGGAAGCAAAGGGAGCAGGGATTTGAGATTTAGACTCTTTTTGCATTTTGAATTTGAAGAAAGCCCAAATTAGAACACAGCATAGCTTTTGTCAGCAGAAAGTCGCAGCAGCCCATCTGCTGTAACTCCTGGGGGCCAAACTTTGTTTTGCAGGGAAAACACACTATTCTGGGCACTAAGGGAATTTGAATAAACTGATCTTTAAAGTGCTTTTGATTTATTTTTTAAGAGATAAAATTAATTTTAAGTGCTTTGATTTTAACATGGAAATAAGTGTCAGTTTCTCTCGGGTATCCTGTGGCTGGTGTGTGTCCCAAAGCCTGTTCCTGGGTTTATAAACTGTCAGGGTGTGTGCTTAGAGCTGGGCCTGCAGTGGTCACAATCGTCTCGTGGTATTTATCACATGCAGGTGGGACCTTTGCTGCTTGTAACACTTGAGAGAATGCTGTGCCTGGATTTCTGAGCAGTAGTTGGCCCCTTGTCCCCAGGATCAGGTGATTTGGTTTTAATCTGAGGTTTCCATGCTTTGATTGCCCCAGTGCTTTGGTGAGGGGATGTAGAACGTGGGCAGAACAGGAGGACTCTGGAAAGAAGAGCAAATCTCCAAGAGTGCTTTTGTTTGAGTAGTCCCATCTCCCTCTCTGAAAAGACTGGACAGAATTAAAGCCACTTGATGAATGTGTGAGATCAAAGGAGTGAAAATACTCTTGGGAAAGTTCTCTAGTTAGGCTGTACTTGTCTTTCCCACTGCAAATTTGAACACTGAAAATACCAGGCTAACCTAAAGGAGATGGTAGTTTATTAATAAAAGGCATAATTTGACAGCGATTAAAAGAGAAGTTTAAGTGTTTCTGGGAGACATGTTAACATCTTCACTGGATTTATCTTCCTGATTTGGCTGAAAATACCCTTTCTAACCTTAAATGAGTTTCCAAGGTTCCATCGTAGCAACAAACAAAGCAGCCTCATGGTGGGCCTTGCTGTTCTTTTGCAGTTTGTCAAAAGCAAATGATTTCTGCTGTTGTTTTAGTCACAGTTCAGTCCCCAGCATTGAGGGTGGCTTGGAAAAGCAGGTGGCAGGACTGTGGCTCAAACAAGTAGCTTGGTTATGGCCTTGTCTGTAGTTCCCAGGGTAGCTTGGGGAAGGTTGTGATGATCCCCTCTCCTGTGCAAGGCTTGATTCCACCTCCCAACCTCGAGGAAGGTCCATCTTGCATTTCTTGGGGTTTCTCACACGCAGGGTTTGTGGCTGTGTCATTAGGATCTTAATGAGTATGACTTGCAAAACGAGTTTTGCTCATTCTTCCTGAATCCTTTTAATGCTCAGATCTCACAAGGACATGTTGTTTATTAGTTCTGGAAGGTAAGTTCTAGCAATTGCAGCCAGATGGGGTGTTCTTCTTCAGAGCACTTGTGCAGAAGTGGTTTTCAGCCACTGTGCTCTGTAAGATTTGTAGGATTTGTGTTTTGTTTGTAAACACTTGTCTTGATTTGAGAGTCACATGTGTAGAGGCCAGAGCTTAGTTAAACTGCTTGAAAATGTTTCTGTACGTTGTATTTACCCACCATAGCAATGCTGGGTATTTTTTCCCAGTTCTATTTCAAGGAGGGGTTAAAATCCTTTGTGGTTTTGGATGCTCAGGGTGACAGCCTTAAGTAGAATTTCTAACGAGAGGGTTGTGCCTGCCCCCCTTGGCATAACAGCAGTTACACACACGTGGACATCTCCATGTACACAAAACCAGGATTAGATTCCTCATGCTTGCCAGGTCTCCTGAAAACCTGCCTGATCAGCTTCAGTTTGGACAACCATCCTTCATGCTGTGAAAGAACAGGCACTTTGTTAGTGAACAGCTACCTTTAAACAACTGTCAGTGTTTGTATTATTTCACAAAAAAGTGAGTTCTACAATGTGGAGACCAAGAGATTTCACTGTTCTGTGACCATCAGTTGTGCTCATGTTCAGAAATTGAAGATAAATTAAAACAAAGGGATCCTCTTGTTTGGGAAGGTTTATCCTAAACAAACCAAGTCTCTTGTGTACCTTCTTTCAGTTTGACTCCCAGTAGAGCAAAGAAGGGATTTATAGGTAAAATAACCTATGGAATGAGACCCATCCTGTTTGGAGATGTTTCCATTTTTCAGGCTGTAATTAAACAGATTATTAGTGCTCTGACAATGGAGCCCTGTTCTGCACTTGGAACATTTAGCTCCACTGTTAATGAGGGTACTGTTGATTCCTTAAAATAATATTCCAGCTCTGCAGAATCATGGCTCTTTTGTGGATCTTCAGGAAGGGTGTCTGTTAAATATCCTTTTTAGTAGAGCATTCAGAGCTCTTGTTCTTCTTGGCAAAGTTCTTCCATGAGTCCCTCAACACATTTGTAAAAGGGCAAAGTGGAGAAATTCCGACGGGTTAAAGCAGTTTCATTTTCTGTTCCCAACTTTTATAGGCATCAGGAAGGGGAAATGACCTTGCCTGTGTTGTGCAGCCCTCTTTCTGCAGGACAGGTTCTTTCTTAAAGAGGGAGGGGAAAGGTGTTGCTTCAAGCATGTGACCAAATAAAAATCCTGAAGCTTTTGAAGGTGATCCTTCTCAGTATTAGTGTTGAAACACCTTGACAATGGAGCATCAAAAAAAAAAAATAGATGCAGAAGAAAGTGGTAAAGAAACTTAGTCTGCCTTTGGAACACTGGTGTTCCTGTTGAGTGTCCACACAGGGGAGTTCTGTAAGTAGCAAGTTCTTCAAGACTCCTACTGTTGTTTATAAAATAATAATATTGTGAGGAAAATTAAGGTATTCTGGGGAGGGAGGATGTTGTGTCAAAGGTTTGTTTAGTGAAAGAGATGTGAGTAGTCTGTCCTTATGTTCAAACAGGGTTATATACAGAGTTACAGACATCCTTCTTTTCTGTTAAATACAGGGTTAAAGGTGGCTGGAGACCCTCACATAAATGGTTTGGGGGATTTGAGACTTGAAGGGGTTGAATGTAGTGTAAATGGTGAAAGAGAAAACCTAGTTTTAGTCTGTTAGTACCTGCTGAAATTTGATAGTTGAGGGCCCGATACCTCTCTTTGGAAAGCTGGTAGGATGGGGGGGGGGTCTGTATTTTGGAACTGTGGAGGGCAAAAAGGGGAAGTGGTCACCTACTTAGTGGAAATACAAATCAAAATATGAATGGGCCCAGGTGAAATCTGCCTGGTTTAGGATAAACTGAAAGGTTAGAGTAAGATTCAGCAACTGTAAAATTGAGTGCTTTCCTCTGTGTGTATTTCTATTTACTCACTTGTCAACCTCTGGACCTAGCCTGCCTTTTTGTGTGTATGTGATGTTATCAAACCTATTCATTATTCACTAACAACAAGGGTTTTGGGTTGGTTTTTTTTTTTTTTTTTTTTGGTCAAAATAGAGAAAATTATATTTATTTTCCCCAACATTAGAGGGCTTCAATGTGACAGGGCAGACCTGTGATCCAGCACCACCAGCTGTGGTCTGAAAGAACAGTGCCAAAGCTTGCTTTGATCCTGCATCCAATAGAACCCTTGGAAAGTGTCTAAGACTGGGCTAGGGAAATTCTTTGATCATGTTATTTCTGATCATTAGGATTCATGTGTGGACTTGGTTTTTTCTTTATTTAGGGCTGATGAGTAACTAAGCTGTGATTTAAATGGTGGTGGGCATTAGAAACTTAATGTCTGAGGCATTATCCAAGCTCCAGTTGAAGCTGTGGAGGGCTGCAGAAAACAGAAATTCATGTTTGTCAGTTTAATGGCTGCACCACTGCACTCATGACATGCAACCAAGTTTATGGAATAAAAAAAGAAAAGTGGGGTCTTCATTGGGGAGAATCTGAGAGAGGATTGCTGGAATTTGAGCCACTGTAAAAATGTCACAGGAACAGATTTGAAGTGTGTGTAGCTGCCTTCAACATGGCAAAAGTCTCACTTTAGTCCAGTTGTTGTGAATTGAGAGACAGTTTTCACCAGGAAAGCTGGAATAGGCATCATTTTAGGCATTGCTGCACTGCCACTGAAATCACCACTGGCTTGTGAACTGGGAGACTTCTGCCCTTTGAGGTGCTGGCACATCACAATGATTTGCTCATTCTCTCTCTTCACCATCCCAAGATTCAGAGTGGGAAGGAATATATGGTATGTGAAACGTTCTGATGTGTTGTGCTCTTGAGTAAGTTGGACAAACTGTCTGGATTTTGTGCATGTAATTGAATTATTAATATTCTCCCAGGTTTTGCATGATTTAAATATTTTTTTTCTAGTCTAGTAAGCTTCTAGATTAAAAGTCTAGTCTAATCCTGCTCTTAGTATATTTAACTTCCATGCTTTGACAGTGTGTTACATGTACCAGCTTCATATTTTCTAGCTGTTTTTCAGTTGGGTTTTGCTGTGAAGAACAGTCTCATTGTCATAACACTTAAATTAATACTTTTAGGCATCAGTCTAAGTTACCTTACCAGCCCTGGAAGTTATGCTCTTGGAATTCTTTGGCAAAGATGATACTGAGATTTTAACCTTTTTTCAGAGGGCATGAGGAATGGGAAGAGACAAGACAAAAAGTTACAAGTTTTATTTTGTGAAGCATTAAAATTGGCCAGGGTACTGCTCAGTCTCTCAAGTTTCCTGCATATTTATATGTATCTATATATGTATCTCAGATGTAATCATTAATTATCTAGCTCTTCATGACCATGTCATAAACAACTTGTGCAATTCTCCTTTTAACAAGATTTTTTCAAAGTCTTGGATATATTTTTGATGAACTGTGCTCCTCCTTTCTATTTCACTTTTGCCATATTTTATTTTTCATGCAACTTGGGTTCTTCTGTAGGAGAAACCCCCCTTTGCTCTCCTGTTGCAGTATGGGGATATTGCTGGTTATAAAAACCTTTCCTCAACAGTGTTGACTTCAGGAGTTCTTGTTTGATTGGTGTTTGGAGCAGCCTCAGCCAGAAGGACCGTGGGGAGTGTTTGGGAAGGAGAAAAGCAGCAGTTGCTTTATTGCCAGTCCCGTGTAATGCCTGAACCCAGATGGGACGGACCCTGGACCGAGTTGTTCTGTTTGGTCCATGGCCCTGCTGCCCTGGTGTGGTGCTGTCCTTGGGATACTGGGAGAGAGGGGAGCAGGAAGAGCATCTTAAAAGTTTATTAAAAACCCTCAGTTACTCAGAATTGGAGTCTAAGTTTGCATTTTTGGTTTTTTGCTGCATTTGTGAGTCATGTAGCTTCCTCAGCACGTGCTGATAAAGTGTTCAGAGCAGAGTCTGAGTATTAGGTGAATACTGGGGGGAGCAGGTGATGGGATCAGAATCAGCCGACCAGATTTCCATTTGGAGGGGTTTTTTGAGTGTTCTGTAGATTATGTTGAAGCATGGTGGCAGTAACCAGTGCCAGCCACTTAGCCCTGTACTGGACAGACTGGTAAGTCAGGTTGGTAAGTGTGGATGTGGAGCCACCCCTCCTGGAGCTGAGGGAGTTGTGCCGTGAGGAGTGACGTCACTGCAGTGGGGCAGGGCTGGGTGCCGCCTGAACAGCCTGCTTTGTGTGCGGTGGCAGTGTCTGGGGACACCTGGGAGGTGTGGGAGCTCTTGGTGGATCTATGACACACTATTCTTCTGTCAGTTTTATAACAATTTTAAGTATTTGGGTTTTTTTAAAGTGTCAGAAGCCACAGATTTACTGAGTCACCAATACTTTGTAGTAACAGATGAATCTGTTGCTTTTTTTCAATTGCTAACTCACCTTTGACAAAACATGACTTTTTTCTATTTAGGAAGTAATAGTAAAAAGTTTCTAAGAAAACAAATGGTAATATAGCATATACCTGGTGTAAATGATCAAATTTTGTTTATTTCTAGAAAGTCAAGTTAGTTTTCACCAGATTATTGGAAAACAAAAACAAAAAAAAGGTCAAATGTACTGTCACTAATCTTTGATTCTGCTTATGGAATCAAGTGTGATTTTTTGCAATGGACACGAACACCTTCATTACCTGCTACAAATTACTTTCTGCTGGTTTAAAGACCTGATTTTGAAAGCTAATAACTTAAACCTCTGGATTTAAAACAAGCTGTAGTACATTAAACACCTTGCAAAAATATGCGGGTTAAATTCTTTGTGAATATGAATTATTTAAATACTTGAAGATTCAGTACGTACTAGGAAATGTTAAAACAAATAATTGCTGCCTTGCACAAAGCTATCCTGGTTGTATCCATCACGAAGGCTCTCGCTGTGGGAGCAAAAGGCACAGTGCACTGTGTAACAAAGCATTTACCTCCAAACCAACAGTTGCTAACTTGCCCTTCAGCCATCACCTTTCCCTTGAATTCTGTAGAGCTTCTTAAAACTCTTTCAAATACTTGGCTGAAAGAAACCTCAGTAGATGTAGTTTTATCTCCTTCTCTTCCTTCTCCCCAGGCAAATTCATTCCTGGCAGGTGGCTTTAGGAACTGGTTAGACAGACTCATCTCCAGTGCTGGAAGCTGCTCAGCATGTGAAGGGGGCACTGAGTTGCTTTCTTTGGAAAGCTGCTCCAGGAAAGGAAGAAAGTTGTAGCAAAGCAATTGGTGTTTTTTTAATGGCTTTGGCTGCCTGTTCAATGCATCATATCCAGGTTCAGTGTTCCCTTTTCCCATGCAGCCATCCTGAGAGCCAACTTGCAGACTTGAGGTTATCACTCTCAATTATTTATTTTTTTTTTTTTTGCTAAATAATATCTTTCTCTACCATTAACTTATATTATTTAGACTTCCATCTGCTCTTGTTCTCCTGTGGAATCTCTGTTCTTCATATCTTTTTGCCCCAAACTGGTCACGCTACTCAAGTTGAGCTCTATTGATGCTTGGAGGGTGGGAGCGTTATTTCATCTGTCCTGCAAGCTGTGCTTTTGTTTATACATCTCAGTTTGTTGTCTGCCTTTTGCCTTTGCTTTGCAAGTTGAATTCGACTTTAAATCCACCAGCACTTATCTGAAGAACTAGTACAAGTTACTTCATGTGTGTGGCTTTTGATTATTCCTGTGTGTGCAGTTGATTATTCCTCTGTGTGTGTGTGTGTGTGTGTGTGTGTGTATTTGGTGACAGTCCTGTTTGGATATGTCCTTTAAAAAAACCTCTTGACTGTGAATCATCAGAAAGGCTAAAATTCTGTCTCTGCTTTCAAGGAATGGTGTGGCTTTTGGGTAGCAGAGGAAGACCACAGCGAGCAGGAATGTTTCTAACCAGCCTGGCCTGACTTCCAGCTGGCTTTGCCTGGTATTGCCAAAACCAAGCAGGCAGCCTGTTTTGGAAGTCTCTAAAGGGAAAGGAGCATGTAGGAAGATTTAGGAATGAAAAGAGGAGAACCTTGCACTGTGGCTGTGCTTTTGGCTGGTAGCCTTCACTTAGAGTGAGCACACCCAGTGCTCCTCCTCAGCTGTAGAGACAGAATAAGAGGTAGAACAACTTTATTTTAGTCTTAACGTAGATTAAGAGCAAAGACCTGGAGGAAATGATGAAAGAAATTTGCTTTGGTGGAACCTTAATGGGCTGGACTTTTCCATACTCATTATTTGAAGCAACTCCTTCATACTTGTTATGGTTTCTCTCTGCACAGATAGGATGGGATGAGCCCCCTGGGCTGTTCTTGTGCAAGGGTGTTAACAGTAAATGGGTGTGTTCTTTCTTCAAGTTGGGTCATGGTAGAATAAATTCTGTATTTTCTTTCTGAAGACTGTAGCATCCTGATTTCTGGTGGGTTTGTACTCTGATCTACTGTGGCATTCTCAGAGACCTTACTTTCAGGATCTTCCTTATGCAGTGTGGATATAATGATGACAGTACATTGGAACACTGTGGATCATTTTAGGCAGAGGAGAGGGGTTTGTGTTCAGTTTCCCAAGTGTTCAGTTTGAAACATGAATTTATGCTGTGGTCTGCTGTACACCATTAGGATGGTGATCTTTTTGTAGAAGAAGTGGTGCACTTGGTCAGCCTCTGAAAATACTGAGTATTTTTGACTTGTTTTGCTGTGCATAATTGGCATAAACTGGGGGCTAAAAGTCTGGGCTTCTGAGTTAAGTAAGTGATGTTACCGACCCTCAAAGTTTGCTTAGGTCTTTGCTTCAAAACGTAGTAGTATTTTCAAATGTTTTTTTTCCCAGACAGTCACTCAGTACTGTACTGAGTCAGAGCTGCTTTCTGATTCAGGAAAGCAGTTACAGCCCACTGGGGCTCAGTTTCCCACTGAATGCCAGAAATTTGGAGAAGAGTTCAAGTGGGCTGTTTGCCTATAAATAGCATTCAGGGGTCATTTGAGTTCTCATCTTCCTGCACCTCTGTTGTGCAGGGGGGTCGTGTCCCGGAGTCAGGCTCAGCGGGGGTTGGGATACTTTTCCTTGGGTTACTCAAAAAGCAGAAATTATTTCCCCTTTTTTCTCCTTGCCCTACTAAATAGGTGAGAGTGTCTGTAAGGTAACTTGTTTTCAAAGGTCAGAAGCCCTAAAGAGGATGAGGCATGAAATATTTGGCTGAGTTAGAATGCCAGGAGTCAAGAATAGGAATTCTGTGCACCTTCTTTGGCTTGAGTAATTGTTTTTCTTCTCTTGGTGCTTCTTGGGGATATGTGAGGCTTTTCTTTACTCCTTACCTCCAGCAGTGGACAAACCCATTTCCATGTTCCTCCTTCCCATGTTTCAGGGGCACTCTTAGCTCTTTGAGGTGTGTCTTTCAGATTCTTGGAGCCAAGCAGCTGTTAGACTTGAAGTGAGGAAATATTTCTCTCTGATAAGGCATGAAATGAAGAACCAGGAAATGAATAATTGCCTACCATTATCCGTGGTGTTTTTCTGTAAAATAATGAAATAAAACATGTAAATTTTCCCACGTTTGATGGCACAAAGGAAGGAACTCATTTTGTAGCTTTCCTTACAGAGTTTATGGTTTCTGTGTCCTGGATCATTTTCCAAGCTGCCACCTCTCTAGCTGTGTGGGTAAATACTGCACACACTTCAACCTCAGCTTGAAATAAATTCCCAAAGAGTGACTTGGGGTTTAAATACTACTTTGTGTAAGCACCCAGGGTAGTGCTGGGTTGTGTGAGCTCACGCTCCACTGGGCTCACTGGGAGCAGGTGACTGGGAGATGTGCTGATGCTGCCCTTTAACTGTGTCCAGTTCAAAGCCAAACAAAGCCAGGCCAACAATGCTGCCTGTGGCTGAAGTTTTCCCTTAGCTAATCACAGCAAGGCAGGAGTCTGATACAACTGGCAGAGCATTTGTTTTAAGTGTATAAATGCAGTTTATACACTTTAGTTTATACACTATTGTGGCCCTGGGAGAGGCGTTGGGGGATTGTTGCAGGAGGAGGTGGTGAGGGAAGGACAAAAAGGTTGGCAAGGGAAAAACCATCAGGCACCCAAGTAGTTTGCTATGATTTTGCTGCCCTGGCAAATCTTTCTGGATGTTATCTGTGTTAAGGGTGGGGGAAAAAGCTAATAAATAAATAAATAAAAATAATCCCTGGCTTGGTCACTCAAAAAAAAATCCAAAATGAAGTGCTAAGCTCCTATTGAACTGTGCTACCAGTACCTCCCATTTAATCCCAGCAAAGCACCGAAACAAATTCAGGTTTTTCAGAGTCGTGTAGGTGTTTATAAACCACTGCTTAATCCCATCCTGGTCCTTTTAATTTGGATTAAAGTTAGCATTGTGTTCTGAATATTTCTCTGAAATTCTCTTACGATCAAAAGCAAGTTGGGAAGGAGGCCTTAGTTGCCAGCGGATAAAAGTTCTTTTTTCATTCAAAAAACACCAAAAAAACCCAAAACAGAACAAACCCCAACAATTGGCAGGAGCTGGTAACTGTTACTCTCAGACAGAGCTGGACATAGTTTTCACTGTGATGTTGCTTTTGTCCCAGTTGAAGCTGCTGCTTTAGGGCACGAGGTAACCCAAAAGTCAGGGCTCTTTCCCAGATGCTCCTCTGCAGTGAGATGGGTGGAAAAGCTGTTTGCTGCTGCTGAAGTACATCCTGACACCAGAGTAATCCATGATGCTTCCATATTATGCATATTGCATGTAGTTACGATCAAAGTGCACTTGGTTGAGTGATTAGCATGATTTTATGCACATATGTGATGAAAGTCGTGGTTCCTGCGAGGAATGAGCAGTGTTGAGGAGGGTGGCTGGGAACCTGTCACCTCGTAGCAAGGCAAATGTGTCTTTGTGTGGAGATTTAATAGGAAAAAAATGTCTTGGAAAAATGGAAAGATTGATTTTCATCAAGATCCTGGATCAGGAAGCATAAACATCAGGGCATTGTGAATGAGTGGCACAGGGAAGGTTCGTGAGCTGGGTAAGGTCATGATCAGGCAGGAATCTTCTGTTCCTGGCTCCATGGTTTTCTCTTCCTTTGCTAGTTTGGGTGGTGCCTAGAAAGGCACTTTGCTGGTCAGACTCACCTTGCTGTGCTGATAAAAGCCTGGGAAAAACCAAACTCTCAGAAAAGTGGAGAATTAGGCTGTAGCAAAGTCTGGCATTGTCAGGATTTGAAGTAGGATGAGTATGAGAAGATAATTATATGGGTAACTCTGCTGGTATTATTCTTTCCTTTTGAAGTCTCATATGGTAACAACACTGCCACAAGGTTTATACTAATCTCTTATTTCAATATTTTAAGCTAAAATATGTGTGGTATTCTGTATCTGTCAAATATCCCTATTTTTCCTTGCATTCAGGAAACGAAGGAAATGGATGGATTGGTCTGGGGGAGAGGAATTAGATGGAACTGCAAACTATTTGGGGAGATTAGGATTTTGCCAGAAACATCTGTAAGTTTGTGTGGAGCTGATTTTCATTGCTGAATTTGTTTATGAGGCTTCCAAGCTTTACTGAAAGTGGAAGTTGGTGGCTGAGGTGGCGAATTACCTGACTGGGGTAACCTGGTGTTGAAGTGACCTGAGACCAAACTGAACTCCAAATTTCTAAATTGAAACCAAACAGATCTAATTTCTCCAGAGAAATGTTAACAAATATTGACCAGTTAACCAAGGATTGGTGTTTGTGTGGGATTTAAAATTAGTCTTCAGATCCTGAGATATCCGAGCACACTGATGTGTTCCTGAAAAGGGAACCCTTGTCATCAAAATGCTACTGAAATAGCAGTAAGAACTAATTGGAGCTGGAGAAGTACTTCCTGGCTTTTGATTTTTGGAAAGGGAAAATCTCGCTGCTACAGCTGCTGTGCTGGAAGGGGGAGGGAATGTGATGGAGATTGCTGGTTCCTCTTCTGGCAACTGCACTGAAATAGATGCAAGTGCAAATATAATGTAATATTATGAGCTTGCAGTGTCAAGTAAGTGAAAATTGGAAGCTGGAATGAAAGGTAGTTTTCTGCAGTTGCACGTGTGTGTTGTGATGGTTTTTTTCCAGACATCCCCTTTCTATTGGATAGAAAATACCTTTTAGGTATAGTGGATATTGTGGGGGAGTTCCCATTATTTTTATGAGTGTGGATTTGGGAAGAAAGGGGTATTTTGAGGTTAAGTCCAGGAAATATTAATCCAGGGGAAAAAATTTCTGCTTTTTGGTGGAAAATTATCTGAACGTGATTTTTCAGGTTGCACTGAAAATGTCACAGTTTGCTGTCAGGAATCTGATTTGTAGCAACTGAGAACTCAGCTGCTCTCAAAATCTCTGGGGAACTGCGATGGTGACACATGAAATAATGTAAAATGCTAATTAAGAAAATTAAAAAAAAAAGAACCAATCCCTCAAGCTGCAGCTCTTAATTTCATGCAAAATGAGTTTTATTTAGCATGTCCAAATACTAATTGAGAAGAAGAAAAATAAAAATTGCAGCCAGTCAGTTCTGTTTGTGCCATGCACTTGGTGAGAGGGGAGAAAATAGAGTTTTATAGTCAAAGTTTGTACCAGATGTATATAAAGAGATAAGTTCTTGTGTGCAGAGCAGTTACTGGTGGGGGCACAGTGAGTTTTCAGTGCACTGGAGCTGAGATCAGACCATGATATTCAGTGGTAATGACTCTTGGCTTGGAAAGACTGAAAGCCTTGGTGTAGTTTTTTTAGTGTTTTAGAAAACAAAGCTAAAATAATCCCTAAAATAATCCCGACCATATCAAATCTCTACTGCTCCCTGCCTGGGAATGGTGTTGGAATGACCCACTGAGAAACAGAAGTGTTCTGGTTAATGCTTTTCTCAAAAAATGTCCTCAAAATGAGAACCTGCAAAGAATTTTCAAACGTGATCAGCTAATAAAAAAAAAAAATGCCATTGAGGTGTGTAAAACTTCTATGAGGTTTAGTTGGTTGTGGTCTAAATAATTCACCATTACATAATAAAAGCGTTTATTCTCAACCTGTGGTTGCCATCAAGAGAGATTCCTGTAGCGTCTGTCCCTGACAGGTTTCCTCTGCTAAGGAATTTGGGATTTGCCACTTTCTTTTCTTCCTCTCCAGGGAAACCCAGTTTGTCAATTTTTACAAGCATTTTGCCATTTTCAGGGCACTTTTTTGGATAAGCCAGGATTTTAAACAGTCTTTGGGTCTAGTTGGGCTCGGGTTTGCTGGTTTTTGTTGTTTGGAAAGGGGTTGTTTTTGTTTTTATGGGTAATCTGGACGCCAGTGAGACTCTTGTTGATGCATCCTGAGATTACAAGCTGCTGAAGGTCTCCTTTCACAGGATCCTGGGTCCTTCATTGAGTCTGTAAATATTGTGTGAACTCTTCAAAGCTGCACCAGGATCACACAGAAACTTAAATATGGGGTACTTCACTTAATAAAGAGGGTTTTAGACTTTGACTGCTTTAATAAAGAAATTTTTTTTAAAGGGCAATTGGCATCACTCAGGATGTACTCTCACTTAAACAATTGTTTTCCTTACACAAGTAAACTGTCCCTGTAATTCTAATGTTTTTAGCTTAGTGTAAATTACATTTTTAACAACACTTTATCTTAGAGTTTTTTTTAAGCACATGAACTTTAGAAGATGAGTAGACTAGAGTAAATGATTAGTATTTTCTAATTCCTTAATCTGAAGAGCATTAGTCAATGTGTGGCCTCTTCCTTGAGGACTTTAATCTGAGCAATCAGCACACAGTAAACCACATGTAAATACTTAAAATATATTCAAAAATTGTAAATACATTTATGTCCCTCATTCTCATGCTGTAAATTAGATATATTAATGCAGAAACAATGTGGGTCTTGATGGCTATAATTTAGTTTGCTGGCTCTGAAACTGATGTAACATGAAGCTGGTGTTTGGGAAAATTGTTTTGGAATCATCAGGTTTTTGTTAGTTATATGAGGAATTAGCCACCTGAGACCTTACAGAACAGGGTATGCTCAGTCCTGCTTGTTGCCTTCCTGGCTTGTGGTAGCACCTGTGATGTGCTGGAATTAATATTGTTCTGGCAGAGTCACTGCTTGTTGCCACAAAACTGCAGCAGTTGTTTCTGACAGTCTAGAACTTCTCAGTTCCTCAGAATGGAACATAATCACCCCTGACTCTGCAGGGGTTTGTGAGAATCATTGTGCATTGCCACTTACACGTGGGTATGTGCATCTCTTTGGAGCAGTCTCCTTTGATGTTCAAAGCATATGTGCTGTGAGGGACTTCACTGTGTGTTTTCCAGAGATAAAAACCTGCTTGAGTTGCGGTTTTTCTGAGGTGATGTCTGTGTGTCTGACGTGTTGAACTCAGATCACGCTGAGAAATGACCAGCTCATTTCAGGTCACCTTAAAACTCTTCCCTTGGTAGTGGCAAGGTGGGAATATCCTGGTGAGTCTGAAAGTCAACAAGGAAATGGGACTTTGGGTTATAGATGTGTATTGGACGAGCAAGCTTTTCCCTTGAAAGGGGAGCTTCTTGTGCTAATACACCTCTGTAATCAAGTTCAGGCTAATTTAAATAGCTCAGTAATATGCCATTAAGGTGTGGAACATCTGGCATTGACTGAGTTCAGTTGTGGGCCGTAGTAGCTTTAGGAAAAAAGTCACCTGCTCCAGCCTCAGCCTGGTTACACAGGAGTTGGTTGTACTGCACATTTCTTTGTTCAGCTGTAGAATTGTTGACTTGTTTCAACTGGTGAAGTACCCTATTCAGACGCAGCCTAAATCTGTGTACTGTATAATCAGTGTTTTGTGGCCCACTAGAAGGATTAATCTGCTTGCAGATCTTGGAATTCATACTTCTCTATCCAGTTTAGAGATCTACAGCCTGTGTGTTGATGTGTTGGATGAGGAGGAGCCAGGTCTGTGTATTAGCAGTCAGGGGAGGCTGTTAAGAGTCATGGGATAATTTTTGGGTTGGAAGTGACCTTTAAAAGTCATCTTGTTCCACACCCCTGCCATGGGACACATTCCACTGGCCCAGGTTGCTCCAAGCCCCATCCAGCCTGGCCTTGAACACTTCCAGGGATGGGGCAGCCACAGCTTCTCTGGGGAACCTGTGCCAGGGACAGTTGAGAGCTCTCTCTCTCTTCCATTGTTGGACAGTGCTGCTGGCCCCGTTCCTGCCAGGCTTTAGGAACACACTGGCACGTGGTTCAGTAGCAGCTGTTCAGCTGAAGAACTGCCCCACAACAGAAGGTGTGTCTGCCTCTGTGGGCCCTGCAGTGGGCTGGCTGTGCACGTTTGAGGGAAAAGCAGCAAAATCACTGTACAGGTGAAAGTCTCTCCTCTCTCTGTCCTTCCAGTTGTCTGTTGTTCAGGAATGTCTTTAAATAGTGACGTTCAGGGACACTGTTCTTAGGTTGGTGGAAGGCACAGGCTTTACAGTAATTCTATCTAAGCTATTTTCAAATTTATCTTCTTGGCCTTTGCATGGCAGCTCATGTTGTATAGAGGCACTTCCTTTTGGCTTGCTTATGAATGTGCTCTCCATAATTTTCGTGGTAAGCTGTAACTTTGCATTAGGAATGTCACCGCCTCCATAGGGTTAACGACTGTGGACTGTTCTCAGTAAAAAAAACTGTAGCTCCCATATTTACTTTCCAGACTTATCCTGCAACAGTCATCAGTGCATGAAAAGATGGTACTGCAACCTCTGTGGTGGCTTGTGTTCCTGAAAGTATTCCATTGCCCCCAGCAGGCACAGGATGTCAGACAGTGGGCTCAGTCCAGGTAGTGTCAGATCAGTGACACGCTAGTGAGGCTGAAATAATGTGAGACATTGGGATCACTTGTGTGCAAGAGTGGGCAGAATGGTCCTGAGGATGCTTTCATTTTTGTTGGGTGGGAGGAGGCAAGAAGAGTTTTGGTCCAGCACCTGCACATGAATCAGACTGTTGCAGTCCCTGTGTGTATGAGAGTGACACAGGACCAAAGGGTTATGAAGTGGACACAAAAATAATTACGTTAGAGATTAAAAGATCCGTACATTACAGCATGGGGATTGTGGTATAATCATCCTAAATCACAGCAAAGTAAAAATGGATCAATTATTGAGATGTATACTGTGGAAGGGGAGTGCATGAAAGACTGACTGAGTGAATGAGTGTCTGCAGTGGTAATTCGTGTAGCCTGTCTCCCTTTGACTCCAGCCAACCAAGCAAACGTCTGCTCTGATTTCTTCCACGGCTGTTGGTTAGTTTTGGCACAGGCAATGCAAAGAAAGTATGGAACCAAGAGCTGGAGGTGGCACCTGGATTGAGTTCTAGTTGGTGAGGTAAATAAAAGGTATCTTCCACTTACCCTCTAAAAGGTCTTGGAGTGGTTGTAGCTCCTTTTTTGGACCAAAATCAGAAACTGGAGTGAGCTGGAAGTGCACTTTGACTTGCCAGAAGGAAGAGCCAGTGATCTGAGGTCAGTGAGTCCTCTAGGAGCTCTGCAGTGGGTAAAGTTCATTTGTCCTTACTGGACACAGCACTGAGATGTGTGGTGTGATTTCTGCCTCAGAAATCCTGGGTACAAATGCTTCAACAGCAAACTTTTTAAATGGAGAGGGTATCAAGTGTAGGTTCTGCTTGTCTGGGTAACTTGTCTGACCTACTGCCTTGGTGATCTGCAATCATGGAGATATCCAGTGTAGTTTCACATAACCACTTCAGCCTTTGGTTTGTGACAGGTTTTGTTGGTGATGTTTTAGTGGATTTTTTGGCTTGGTTTCTTTTTAGTGGACTTTATATCTTCCACTTCTTTTGCCAGCAGTAGGGCTGTTAATAGCTCCTTTAATGAGACCCTTCTAAGTGGAGGGAAAGTGTTTCTCCTTGTAAGCTAAATCCCCCCTTTGCAGCCTTTGCTCAAGGGTCCTGTGGATTTCTCTCGAGTACTTTTCCACGTTGCTCACCAGTTCCAGACAAGGCCTCAGTGCTGGGTTGGGAAGACTTAATTCTTTGTCTTTCCTTCAGCATTACTTTACGTGCAGTGCAAGCCAGCACTGCCACCAGAAATAGCTTGTGTAAACAGCCCAGCAGTTACTCTGGGAGCTGTCCTGGGGAAGCAGAGCCGTGTAAAAACTATTCACTTTCTCCGTGTTTGATACTAAATCCATGTCCTGGCAGAGTCTTGCGGTGACTGTCCCCCAGCCCCACCTGCCCCAGCTGCAGAGCCAGCAGCACTTCCATCCCCTTCGCGCCACCAGCAAATTGATTTTGCAGTAATTTGTGAGGCGTGAGCTGTGGCATTTGAGGCTCGTTGTTTATAACCTCGCTATATTTAACAGCGGTGGCTGGAAGGGTGATGGCACAGTTTGGAGGTGGAAGGGACTCTTCAGACAGTCCATGGCCTCACGTGTCCCTGCTTGGATTGCTCTGCACTAGCCAGGCTTCCAACCAGACCCATGCAGATGGAGTGGACAGTTCGAGCTGTAATTTCTCACTTTATTATGGAGTGGGTCATTTGTTATAAATTGGTTTTCAGAACCCCTTGACAATGCTGAAGCAATCCAGAGGTAGGATGTTGAAACCAGGGAGAGGCAGCAAGGATATTGAGGTGCTGGAGCAGGTGCAGAGAACACCAACGAGGCTGGTGAAGGGACTGGAGCACAAGTGCTGTGAGGAGAGGCTGAGAGAGCTGGGGTTGTTGAGCCTGGAGAAGAGGAGGCTCAGGAGTGACCTCATCACTCTCTACAAGTACCTGACAGGAGGGGGGAGCCGTTTGGGGGTCCTTCTCCCAGGAACCAGCAGTAGGACAAGAGGGCTCGGTCTAAGCTGTGCCGGGGGAGGTGTAGGTTGGATATTAGGAAGAAATTCTTTACAGAGAGAGTGATCAGCTGGATCATTGGAATGGGCTGCCCAGGGAGGGGATGGATTCCCCATCCCTGGAGGTGTTTGAGGTGGGACTGGATGTGGCATCAGTGCCATGGGCTGGGAACCACGGCGGGGTTGGATCAAGGGTTGGACTTGATGATCTCAGAGGTCTTTTCCAACCCAGTTGATCCTATGATTCTATGATATGAGCAAGTCTCTTAAGCAGCTCATCTCAACCTTAGTTTCCATCAACCAAGCAGACTCCTAAATCCCTTGGGAAGTGTCCACCTCAATGGCAGGACAGGGACTCTCCAGCAACACCATAATCCAGCACTTGGAGCACAGAGTGCCTGGTGTGCACTGGCCTAAACTGTTTTAGGGTGGAGAGATTTGGTAAGTATCGATTCTTAGGTTGATAAGGAACAAATTGGATGCTCTCAAACTGGGGCAATACATTGTCTGAAAACAATGTACAAATTCAAAGTGTGATTCTGTGTAAGAATTACAAGCTGGGTTGTGGGAGATGTGGCATAAATCAAACCTGCAGAGAGATGCACACACCAAAAAGCAAATCTTCTGAGGGACAAGATGCCTTATTTCTGAGATTTACATCTAATTTGACCCTCTTTAACAGCTAAGGAATTGAAGTTTCACTCGTCCCTGGTGAAGGTGGCTAATCTGTAAACTAGTTTTGTTTTTTTGTAGCATGTGAAATCAATTGATTTGGGGGGTTTTGGGGGTGTGGAGAGGGGTGTTTGCACTATTTGAACATTTGTACATGAAGATACAAGCCCTGCTTACACTGCAGTGATGTGTGCACATGTTAAATAGGCTGTGCTGAACTATCTGGGGTAAAACCTGTGGGGAGTAAAACTTGAGCAAAGAAATTGTTGTAAAAGTTCCTCGAATCTAAACATTTCTACTGTGTAATGTCTGTGTAGGAGGGGCATTGATTTCAAGCATACTTAAAATATTTGAAATTTCTTCTAGTAATTTTTGTTCCTGTAGCTAGAGCTAGGCAATTTAGAGTGGTAAATTATTAGGAATTAAGGCTAATAACTTTTTAAAGTTTTTTCCTACTCTACCAAAAAAAAAAAAAAAAAAGAACAAAAAAGGAATATTAGAGCTCAGTCTGTTTCATTTTGGGTGGAGTTGGGTGGGAAAGGCGTAATAAATTGAAAAAACTAAATAAATGAATTGAAAAAATCTTTGCAGTCAGAAAATATTAAACCATTTCTTTGGAGTAATGCCTGTTTCCCAAACTTCTGATTTTGGGTTTCACACCTGGATTTATCCTTATTCCCCTGATAGGACTATTTTTTTTTTTTCCTTAAATTCTTTAAAGGTTGGGGGCAGGTGACAAAGCCACCAGTTGAAAAACAGGGGTTTTCTTTAGCTAATTAATTGATCAGGTCTTGGTCAAACGTCAGCAGTTGGGTTTGAGTAGCTGATTTTCCAGCATGTTTGCGAACAATTTGTAACTAATAGTGCATGTGGCTGAACTCTAAAACGGTGTCTCTGCGTTTCTTTTGTGTGACTTCCCTACTAACCCGACTGATGAACGAACGTGCACTGAAGGAATTGGTAAATTGTCCACTGCCGATGGCAAAGCCTTCGCAGATCCCGAGGTTCTCCGGAGACTGACGTCCTCCGTCAGCTGCGCGCTGGACGAGGCGGCGGCTGCGCTGACACGCATGAGGGCCGAGAACAACCACAACACAGGACAAGTGGACAAGTATGTATGATCCCCCCCCCCCTTCCCCTCAATTTCCCAACTGCAGTTTGTATTTTTGATTTCCAGTTCAGTTAATTTTGTGGTTAGCGCTTGCTGACGTGTCTGCTCCACGGCTGGCTGAAGCAAAGGTGTTGAATCCGAGGTGTAACTGCTGTCCCAGCACGTTATTGGCTCTGTAGGGTGAGAGAGAAGTGCAAAAAAATGGTACTTTACATTCTGCTCTTTCTGTGTACCAGACAGAAATTTCACAGGATATTCTGAGTTGGAAGGGACCCACAAGGAATTTTGGAGTCCAACTCTTAAGTGAATGGCCTGTACAGGAAATGAACCCACAACCTTGGTGTTGTTAGCACTGTGCTCTGACCAGCTGAGCTAATCTCAGGGTCAGACAGTTGATTCCTTTGTCAAAAAAGGGTTAAATTCTTAGCTGTAGAAGAGAGGGTGATTGCTTTCTAGTTACTGCCTCGGCGCACCTTGTTGGAAGCTAATGAACCTAATTTGTTGTGTTAGAAGTGGAAAGAGAACGCTGCAGGAAAGAGGACACTTGCAGGGCAGCGATTTTTTTTCCTCAGGATCTTGCTCAGGAACTTATGGGAAAATGAAACTGTATTAACGTGGTAACTTTTGGTAACTGATAATGAGAAGAACCTTTAACTTCCACAATGACAGAACTGCAGGTTTGTTTTTTGTAGGAAAGGTTTTCCTCCACCGTGGTGATTTCACAGCATCCCCAGGGCTCCTGTTTTCTACTCTGATAAGTGATGCATATAGTTCTGAAACTGTTGGGAGGGTGTGACTGCATATCCTGTTGAACTTCTGTTGAACTTCAGACCTAGGATCAAAAATATTCCTCAGAGTATGATGGGGGAGCCAGTGGCAGGGAATGCTGCCTTTGCCTTGAGCTCCACTGGTGAGATGTCCTTTCAGGAATCCCAAACTCCTGAGATGATTGGGAAGGTCTGGACTAAGGACAGCTTGCCCTGGATTAGTACAGGTCAGGGAGCATTTAAACAGGTTGGACATAGTCCAGTGGACAAGTTCATGGAACCTGATGCACCTCTGAGAACTGAAAGAATAGTTCTCTTTGCTGTTAGACCTTATTTGTTTGTTTGTTTGTTTTTGGTACAAAAAAAGATGTAAAGGAGAGGTGACTTGATTTGAAATAAGTTGAAACTCAGTTCATCTTTTCCAAGGTTGGTTTAGTGTCCTTTCCTAGGGCTCAGGGGAAACAGCAGTTCTCTCCAGAGGTTAGAGATGGTTAAAATCGTGATTATAGACTTCTGAGCTGTTTGATGCCAAGGACTTGGGGTTTGTCCTTGTCTTTTCCTTCTAACTCTTAGCTTGTAATTACCTCTTACAGATTTATTCTTTTTGAGGACGAGTTAGTAGCATTCCATGTAGGATTTGTGTTGTTACTGCTGTTTAAAAAGATATGCATTTCAATTGCCTTGTTTCATCTGCCTGAAAACTTCCTTAATGTGCTTTTAATATTGCATGAAAAGAAACACAGTAAACTTCTGTAAGGCTCCATCCTTTCTTCCCCTAAGGTGTCATTAGGTAATGTAAGGCTCTTTCTTATGAAAACAGGTGTTTTCAAGTAAAAAATAAAAAAAAAAAAAAAAAGGTTTGGGCAAGTGCAGGGAAGGAAATTGTCCCACAACAGGAGAGATGAGTGTCAGTCATTTGTCTGGTTGTGGTGTTCGTATTAGTGGTCTCTTGGATACTTTGCTGCTTGATTTTTGGCTTTGCCTGTATGAGGCCTTTGCCTTGGCTCCTGTGGTCAGCACTTTGTCGTGTGTGTCTGGCACGCCCTGAAGTGGGAGCAGCATCAGAGGGGTTTGCTCCTGTCCCTTGCAAACACCACAAATGACCTCTTCTCTCTTCATCTGGTCTGCATGAGAGCACACGTGAGTTAGCAACTGATGAGGACAAGAGCTGAGTTAGACGTGAGGAAAGTCTTTATCTCCGTTTCACCTGTGGAAGTAATGTGTGTATATATATTTATATATATGTATATATATAATATCTGTAAGGTGTATTTTTGAGTCGTGGTTAGTACTAATGTCATAAGGCTTTACCTAAAGGCTTCCTCCTTGCCTAGGGAAGCTGCCCAGCTGTTGCAGGTGTATTTTGAGCTGACTGTGTGGTAACTGCTTTTCCAGTCGCAGTCTGGCAGAAGCGTGTTCCGATGGGGACGTCAACGCTGTCCGAAAGCTGCTGGATGAAGGACGAAGCGTAAATGAACACACGGAGGAAGGGGAGAGTCTCCTTTGCCTGGCCTGTTCAGCAGGATATTATGAATTGGCACAAGTAAGTAACAAACGCAATCAGAACCTGAACCTTTGTCTGAGAGGCAAACATTTTAATTATTCTGGTTATTATAATTTCTTTATTATTTAGAATACAAGTCAATACAGCTTATGGTGGGGTTCCAGTTACTAGTTTTGTTTTTGGTTTTTTTATTGGAAAATGCAGTCATATATGCCTTTAGGTTGAAGGGACTTGTCTGAGGAATGAATCTTATGTTTTATGATGCATCCACTTTTCTGGCATTGTTCTAGATGCTGTTCAGCTGTTCTGCCAAGCAAGAGGATCTAAAATAGCAGCAAAGCCAAATACTACAATTGATTCCCTTCTAAAAACTCATGTGTCAGTCACACAATCCTTTTTTTTAATCACATTTTTATCAACACTGCATTAATTTTAGGTCAATTTTGGGTCTATATTGCTTCTTAATTTAGGGCAGAATTTGTGCTGCCTTGAAGATGTTGAGG
This sequence comes from Empidonax traillii, assembly GCF_003031625.1. Taxonomy (NCBI): domain Eukaryota; kingdom Metazoa; phylum Chordata; class Aves; order Passeriformes; family Tyrannidae; genus Empidonax; species Empidonax traillii. Next base: position 143,913 of record NW_020955435.1, on the reverse strand, counting down.
TGACTGTTCTGAGAAAGTGAGAACTCGGAGAGCTTTGTGTTTTGGTGCCAGATCAGAAGACAGGGAGAAAGAACCATTCAGCTCTGAGCTTGGAACATGGGTGTTCTGGTCGTCAATGCAAGTGACACTTCCTGTGCTGTCGCTCTGGTCAGGGAGTTGCCCTGTAACAACTAAAAGCTGAAGGTTGGTGTCACAAGTGACTGATGGAAGTGAACTTTCTCCCAGGTGCTGCTGGCAATGCACGCCAACGTCGAGGATCGAGGGAATAAGGGCGACATCACTCCCTTGATGGCAGCTGCCAGCGGGGGCTACGTGGATATTGTCAAACTCCTCCTTGTCCACTGTGCAGATGTCAATGCACAATCCTCCACAGGTAACTGGACCATTGGTAAGACTGCTGTCTTAAAGCCTGTTTTTGTCTGGCACTTTCATTCACAAGAAAATGCGTCAGAAACTTAAGGATAGGCCAGATCCACAGCAGACGTGTTTAGGGTCTTAACTGGCCATTATTAAAGATGGTTTTTAACATCAAGCGTAATGGAAAGCAGTGAAAACCACTGTGGTGTTAGATAACCAGAAAAATACATGAAATTTAGCTTTTCTCATTGATACAATCCAAAATTACCCAGTAAGATGACCATGGGACACATCCAGTCAAGACCAGTTATTTCTGCCTTGTGCTTTTTACCAAAGAGGAGTTACAATTCTTTGGGCGTTGAATGTTCTCTGCATTGCTGGTGCTTGGTCACAGCTTAACTAACCTTGCTGAGAGCATTAACCTGCAGCTGGATTGTGTTAATATTAAGGCAGAATTTAACCAGCATTTTAAATAACGATGTGATGGAAAGGGCTCTCATGCCAAGTCCTTCTCCGCAGGGAACACGGCTCTCACCTACGCCTGTGCTGGGGGCTTTGTGGACATAGTGAAGGTGCTACTGAAAGCTGGTGCTAACATAGAAGACCACAATGAGAATGGACACACCCCCCTGATGGAAGCAGCCAGTGCAGGGCATGTCGAGGTTGCAAGAGTATTGCTGGAATACGGTGCAGGAATCAACACTCACTCCAACGAGTTCAAAGAAAGTGCACTTACACTCGCATGCTATAAAGGTATTGTCTCTTGCCTTGTTTCGTGGTTTTGTTTGAATTGATTTGCTAGGAGTCGTCTAACTAAAGCTTCCAGCCATACTTGGAATATTTTCTTGGGAGTTCTGGAGTACTGGGTTTTGCTTTTGAACTCAGTGTAATGAGTAACTCATCCGTGGTGAAGTGGTGCCGAGTCTGTGCTTGTGTCCCCGTGTGATGGACGTGTGTTTGACATGTTGCAGATGAAAACTTTTAACTGGCTGTGTCCAAACTGATGCTTTGACACACTGCCACTGCCCCTTCCCCCACTTCCACATTCCCTATTTTATTCACATTCCCCTCACCAACAGCCTGTGAATTCTGAAAGCGTCCCTGTTGGTTCTTCATAAAATGTGAAGTTGGAATGAGTGATCCTCAGTAGAAATACCTGATGGGGTGAAAATGCCACCAGTATTACTGGTTCCTTTTCCTTCAGTGTAATTTTGGAGGATGTCTGTGAATTCTTATGGATTATGAACTTTTAGGGACCTATGACCTAATTTCTTTTCCTATTTAAGACTTCTATATATAGTACAAGTGCAGGGGTAATCCAGTGTGCTTCCAAGGTTTGTTTTCCAACAATTGCTTTTGTATAAATAGAAACTCTAAGGATGTGGATTATTACCATAGTAACTTCAGGCTTTGCCTTTGTGATTAGAATGGGAGGACACATACTGTGTATAACCCATGTGCAAACTTGCATGCACCTGGATTTGTCATGGCTTTTCCTGCAGCTTATGGTGGTTCCTTACAGAGAAATTCCAGTGATAACACTCCTGGATGTGTCAAAGCATCATTCTTGTTTCTTGTGACCTAAAACTTAATAGAGTGATGGAATGTAAAATCTTCATTGACTAGAGGTGTCCTGTGTTTTGGCAAGATAGTTGAACTACCTTGTTTTCCTGTCAGTTTATGGAAGGTTAAGTCTTGCCTTGCAGGAGGATGCTCATTGAGGGGATAAAAATCTGTAAGGGGCAAAGCCTAAAGTGACATAAGTTGTAATAGAGTTGAAAAAAAGTTTTGATAAAGCTCAGTAGAAGGTTTTAAAAACACTGTCTGCTGAGCGGTATTTTTGGGAAAGACTGTTTGAAGTTTACCAGTCAAAATGTGTAAAGATTGTAATAGCAAACTATGAAAATCTGAATTACTTCATTCAGTGCGTTGTCTGTACTACTAAAAGCTGATAATGTGAAATGCTCATTTATTTTGATGTGTTTCATTTGAAGGCCATTTAGATATGGTTCGTTTTTTGCTTGAAGCTGGAGCTGATCAAGAACACAAAACAGACGAGATGCACACGGCGCTGATGGAGGCCTGCATGGTAAATACCTGTGTTTGTACTGCTCCCTCCTCTGGCAGAGAGGAATGCACCAGGTGATAAAGTGGAGTGAGCCTTAGCTAACAGTTGGAGGCTGCAAGGGAGGGTGTGTGTTGTTGTTGTAAGGAAGCCTCTGCTGTAGCTCCCAAAGCCTCTCAGTCTTAACTGCTCACAAGGAAAAAAAAATTGTAATTTTGGGGAGGGGTAATGTGGGGTTTTTAATCTCCCTCGGTCAAGTGTTAAGAGTGATTAATCTGCAGTGCAGTGAAATAGTAGGTTAAGCCCAAGTCACTGATTGTTTTTTAAAGCAGAAGTGCTACATTCCCACCTTTGTCTTTATAAATAAGGTGTCTCAGAGTATCATGGAATGAGCCTTCCAGAAGTGCACTGAGCTGGATGATTCATGCCTTACACTTGTTCTTTCACCACTGCAGGAAGTGCTTTGCATGAAGAGATGACTTTGCTTTCTTCTAGGTTTCTGTAAATGGGGTTGTGAGGTTTTTCTTTTTACCTGTAGTTTTATTTTCAAAAGTAATTCAGTTCTTGGCCAACTTACAGTTGCAAAGCACCCATTGAGTAAAAAATTCCCAATCCAAGAGCATCATCTTCATAAAGAGTGCACTGTTATGTCAGAGCATGTCTGCAACCATTTTTGCCCAGACCTTGGGTGACCTTTTATCTGCTCTTCAAGCTGGGGAACTTCTTTGAAGACCTTGTTTCCATAGGAAGCACAGCGAAGAGGGGGGAACAGAATTTGCTCCCAGGAGCCTGTAATCCTTGGAAGACAGGCTGCAGTGTTCCTGCGGGCTCTCTAGAGCTGGAGGATCAAGTGTTCTTCCAGTGCAGTTGTGAGGTGATGATGCAAGAGACCAAGGTCAGATTATAACATCGTGAGCTGTGTCCAAGTCTTCCCATAGTGAGCTGGTAATAGTATCCCTGAATAGTCTTCCCTGTAGCAGAGCCTGCTGCCAAAAAGCAATTCAAAAGGACACAGTTGCAGTGGGTGTGTGCTGTCACCTAAAGGAGATTGCAGCATGACTACAGACTAAAGGTTTAATCAGCCCACTGTTCTGCTTAGGTTGGGTTTTTTGTTGCCCTTTTTTCTCCTTTCCTACTGAAACAGTCAGAGCACTGGCTTGGCTTGCAGGCCTGGCTTGGGGAAGAGAGCTGTGAGGTTTGCCTGCGTGTTTTTACCTCTTAGGTGTTTCAGAGTAGGTGTTCTGACATTGCAGACTGTGTGTTCACCTTTAAAAGCCACAGAGAGGAAACTAAGCCTTTGAAGTCCCAGCTCCATAACAAGGAATCTCTTCCTTGTTATCATTTGTTTGCACCCTTGCAGAAGGGAAAAAAAATCCACCAAGTTGTTGTGGCTGTTCCCAACCTTCACCTCTTTCCATCTAATGAAAGTGGCAGGTACAGGACACCGAGGGGCCTGGTCTCTGATCATCAGTTCTGTTGGAAATACCTCAGAGCTGTGGTGTGTTTGGGTCAGGACAGTGCCACGCTCAGGGTAATGCCTTTCAGGAGGTGGCTGTTGGCTCTTAGCCAGATTCTCTGACAACAGCAGCCTGTTTTCAATGTGCAGCCTTGATTGTTGTCAATCTCAGGTGTTATGTATGACCTGATTCATAGTGAACTTAAGTACTGATGGGAGGTGCGTGTTTGATCTCCCTCTTGCCCCCTTTTCTGTAGCTCTGTGTTACCTGTTTGAGTTACTGGCTGAAAGTTCAGAATGATGAACGAGTAGTTCATTTGAAGGTGCTGCTGTTAATGCAGAAGAAATTCTTTAATTTTGGGAATTAGTGGAATTCTGAGCTTTATAACTTTTTTTTTTTTTGTCTGTAATAGCCGTGAATCAACTACAGAGAAAATCTTTTTTTCTGCTGCTTGTTTTGAGGTTTAGTCATGGAGTGGGTTTATTATTTATGGTGCTTGTTTGCTGTCTCTATTACTGTTGTGTCCCAGGGGCTGTGCTGGGCATTTAAGAAAATCTTATCCTGTAATTGTTAAGAAGAAAACCCCAACATGTACCTAGCTCTTTTTCCTCCTGCATTTAAACCTGATTCAGATGTATGTGGAAACCTAAGTGTCAGTTAAATCCAAGTATTGCAGTAACTGTCATAGTTGAACCATCATAAATAAAAGATTCTGTCTTTCTTAGGATCATTTTCAGACCTAGGATGGTTGTGTTTTGAGCTACAGCATCTACCATGATGCCTGACCCCGGGTTTGTTTCCCTTTGCCTTGCAGGACGGACACGTGGAGGTGGCGCGTTTGCTGTTGGACAGCGGTGCCCAGGTGAACATGCCCGCGGACTCCTTCGAGTCCCCACTCACTCTGGCTGCCTGTGGGGGGCACGTGGAGTTGGCAGCTCTTCTGATCGAGCGGGGAGCCAACCTGGAGGAGGTTAACGATGAAGGTTACACACCTCTGATGGAGGCTGCCCGCGAGGGCCACGAGGAGATGGTGGCCTTGCTGCTGGCACAAGGTGAGATCCCGTTGGGAAGGACACAGGGTGATCCTCTGCCATCAGATTGCTCTGATGGCACTGCTCACTACTCTCCCCACAGAACAAAGCCCCCCAAACTTTGGGAGGATGAGCATTCACCTTCCCACCCCATGTCTGGGCAGGTCAGGAATGTTTTGTTTTGTTTTGTTTCCCAGGGGCAAATATAAATGCACAGACAGAAGAAACGCAGGAGACAGCCCTTACCCTGGCATGCTGTGGAGGCTTCTCTGAAGTCGCTGACTTCCTTATTAAGGCAGGAGCTGATATAGAACTTGGCTGCTCGACACCTTTGATGGAAGCTGCTCAAGAAGGTCATCTTGAACTGGTGAAATACTTGCTGGCAGCAGGTATGTGTTGAGTGCAAGTGATCAAGCTCACGGAGGTGTCATAGACTTGATATTCTGTGTGATTTAGAAGATACCTGGGCTTGATAGTGGTAATGTTGTAACAGGGAACTAAGGTTCTCAGACACCTTAGCAAGAAGGGGAAAGCCTATGTTGCACCTCAGTATTGTTTGATACTTTTAACGGAGGAAAGTGCCTCCTGGAGCACTGGATGCTGCTCCACATCTAGAAAGCATCCACAATCATTAGGAACGTTGTTTCCAGCTATCTGCATTTAGGCCAGAATTTTAATACAGATAGTGCTTGGGTTTGCATCCTACTCCAGCTCTGACTGAGCTTGGCTATCTCATTCAGTTGCCCTGAATAACCAGTTCTTTAGGAATTGTGCCCTGGGAAGTAGTGTGCAAGACAGGTACTGGAACGTGCTGAATTTCTGTGAATGCTGAGTCTTACTGCTACATTACACAGCAGTAAATTCAATCTTGCTGGAGTTGAGGCAAAGTGGTACTTCAGTGTCCACCTCTCAGTTTAAAGTTGGTGAAGTCTGAAGTGTTCTGCTTAAAAAAATACATAAGAAAGGACCTGTATTTTGGAAATCTTGTTGTGGAAAGGGATTAATTTGTGTGCTCTTTCCTAAGAATAAGCATAAAATTATCTGGATTTGTAATTCTAGAAAGGAAAGCTCCCTGCTCATCGAGGGACAGTAACAACTGCGCCGCTTTGTGCAGTGACACCAGCATGTGACCACCTGTCACCAGCTCCCTTGGAACGCTCCCTGCTTGCACTTCACTGCTGATAGTGTAGAAAGTTAATTGAGGAGCCTTGTTTTGGCATCAGGGAGTCTCTAAATATACCTCACACCTTGAAAATAAGGAATTGGCTAATCACGTTGGCATTTCTTTTTTTAACAATAATGTGTTATGTATCATTTGTAGTTTTCTCAGAGCTGGTGTATACGAAGCTAGACAAATTTTTTCAAGAAAATGGTTTTAAAGCAAGTGATTTTTTAAAGAGCAAGGAAGAAGGGAACTTTGCAGGAGTGTGTAGTCTTGTTGTATTAATACTAATTCAGTGACATGCATTTTGTCTGGTTTCCCTTGGCATACAGCTCCGGGTCAAATGGATAGTCTAGACAACTGTCTGGATTCAGTTTTATTTGCTGTAACAACTGAAATCCTTCTTGCTGTAGAGGGACTGTAGGAATAATTGAGCATATAGGTTTAAGTGTTTAGATTGTCAGTCATGCTTTTTCCAAGCCTTGGCTTATCCCCTCTCCTCAGAGTATTTTTACTACGAGAGCAGTTTTTACCATGAGAACAGTGCCCTTGGACTGTGGAGGCTGTTGGTCAGCAGGATGTGGCTATTCTCAGAGATTTTTGTGTTATATCTACTGTGAAACACTTGCTAAGGGCATGTCCAGTAAGAAACCACTGTTGTGTTTGCAGGAGCAAATGTTCATGCCACCACAGCGACGGGAGACACAGCTCTGACCTACGCCTGTGAGAATGGACACACAGATGTGGCAGATGTGCTGCTTCAGGCTGGTGCTGATCTGGTAAGGCCTCTGCCGTGTCTTGTGGGGAAAGTGCTTTGGTTTCAAACTGTATGGCAAGCTCTGGGTGCTTAGAGAGCAGGGAGACACTTTTAGCAGTTAAGATTCACGTAGGGGTGTGAAAAGAGCCATGAAAGCAGCTTTTCTCGAAGCCTGCATATTCTGTTTGCTCTAAAAAATAAAAGTTCTTATGGGTGATCTTTCATCCATTAGTGAAGAGCTATTTATCTTCATGCCAATATCATCCAAAAGTTTAACTGTTTAGCAGGATATACTTCTGTGTTGCCTTTAGCCATTATGCTTTTTTATTGTTCCCAGACCCCTGTGGGTTAGAGTTTACCTGCTCCACTGCTCTGGGTTTAAAATGTTTTAGTATTAGGAACTACTGCTTCTCCATGTCACTGTGAACACTGTTAGTTTGCAAACTGCAACACAAAACCCCAAATGAAGCAATGCCTTTAAAATGAGCAGCATAATCTGATCTCTCTTTATTCTAACTCGTGGGTTTAGCACATTGCTTTCCCTGTGTTTATTTTCTGTGATGTAATCTAAGTTGTTTGCTTGATTGTCTTTTTTCATATCATGTAGCAGGAGACCCAAAACTGCCTCTTCACCAGCTACAGGGATGTAACATTTGGCTTTTAATCAGTGGAAAGCAATCGATACATTAGTCTTCCAGAGGAGTTTAGGAGCCTTATGTCAAACAAGGGTTAAGCAGGGAAGATTGTTCCTTTGGTTGCCTTTTTGTTTTCCTCCCACTGTTCTCCTTCTTTCCCCCCCCTCCCCCCCCCCCCACTTACACACTCACTGCTTCTGTGTTTATTTTGTTTGGGTAGGGAGTTAGGGTTTTGGCTGGATATTTTGGGATTTTTAGTTCTTTTTTAAAAAAATAGAATGCCAGAACAGTTTATCGTTGAACCTGAAACACCTAATGAAATTACTTAAATTTCATTCTTTAATGAAGTGTTTAAAGTTTATATTTACAAATATGAATAAATTAGTACTATAATTTAGAATAATATTTCAACTCTTCTTTGGTTTATACTTTTTTCAGGCTTTACTAATTATTCTGCAGCAATGTTCTGCTTGATTTGTTCTTATCAGAGAGGAAGGTCATGTTAATGGGGGGAGGGATATGTGTCTGTGGGATTTTTGGCTCACGTGCTACACTTTGCTCAATTCAGTGATGGGTACTGAGCATCAGCCACTTTAGTAGAGGCAGAATTGGTTTTGGTGGGTTTTTTGGGTATTTAAAAAAAATAATTTAAGTACTTGGTTATATAAAGGTATAACCCGTGGAGTGTCTCAGTGGGGGGAGCAAAGCCTCAAATGAATAAAAGAAAAAAGAAAACCAAAATGCTATGCATAAATTTTTACAAACATGCAAGAGTGGCTGCTTAAATATCCCTTCAAATTCTTGGAGTTGTCATTATTCCCCCTCCCATCACTAAGGTGAGCAGTGCTTGTGGCCATCAGCACCTGGTTCTGATCAGTATTGCTGAGGATGATCTTGGGCCTTCCTGAAGTGAAGCTTTATTTCCCTGCATTTTCTTGTACTGCCAATCAAAATGTGGAGCAGGCAAGGAAAACACAGTAAGGCAGGAAAATTGCTTTGAAAGGAAGACCTGCCACATAAATCTGTCAGTACTGAGTTTTGATTTTAAGAAAATGGGGAAAAAAAGCCTGTAAAACGGTGCATGAGGTGCCTCAGGTTTGAAACAGTTTCCATTCAAACCCTTATGTTGGTTTTCTTTATTTGAAGTTGGGAGCTGTTTTGAGTAGATTTGTTATCTTCTCGTGGGGTGAGGAAAGGTTCTGAAGGGTGTTACTTTACTGCTGGGTATGAAGAAGCTGCCTGGGCAGTACCATGGGAGATTATTCCTTTAGGTTTCAGTTTTCATTTCAATGAGTTTAGATGATTCCTCCAAGTTGTCCCAGGAAGCTGGGAATCAAATGAAGATCTGAGTTTAGACCTCTAGTTGGTCTTTGTTTGTCCAGCTAATTTTAGTGTTCCTGCTGGTGTTTTAGACCCAGCAACTGAAAGTACATCTCCAGTTGCTTTTCTTCCTTTCCTTTTTCATCCTGCAACTTCTGTCCTTCCTGGGATTGCTTCCACTGTTGTTTCATTGGAAACTCATTATCCCTGGGGTTTAGACTTGCAACATTTTACCCTTTTTGAGGAAAATGCTGGTTAAGTCTTAAACAGTAAAATGAAACAGGGCTGAGGGCTGTTTCCTGATTGCAAGGACCCATGGATTCAATATTGAGGAAAGGAAGTTGATCTTTCTTTCCCAAATACTCTTGAGCTAAAGGAACTGTAAACACTGGATGTCAAGATCTGTCATGATCAGCTCTCCCGTTTCTTCCCAATTCAGAGCCTTTGTTCTCTATTTGAAAGGCATATGATGTGTTTTAAGACCTCAGATCTTTCTTGGCTTTTCAGGGATCTCTCTTCAGCTGAGAGGAGGTCAGGACTGAGAGGGATTTGAGGTACTGGCTCTGAGCCTGCAGGTGTGGAGAGGAGCCTCTTAGGAGTGCTGGGTTATCCAAATGGGCAAAGGGCAGGAGGTGTTTCTGTCAGGGGGTTTCCTGTATTGTGTAGTTGGAAGATGCCAGTTTTCAACTGAAGTTACTCAGCTCACGCTCCTCAGCTGAGTCCTGCAGGTGCTCCTGCCCCGTTGAGGTTTCTCAGTCTAAAATAGAACCTTGAGCTAAAGTTTGAGCATGTTCTGTAATGAGGGTGGGCAGGCCCTGGCACGGGCTGCCCAGAGAAGCTGTGGCTGCCCCATCCCTGGAAGTGTCCATGGCCAGGTTGGACAGGGTTTGGATCAACCTGGGATAGTTAGTGGAAGGTGTCCCTGCCCATGGCAGGGTGTGGGAACTGAAAGTTCTGTCCACCCCAAACCTTTCCATGATCATTTTATGATTCAGAGTTTTGTCTGAACTGGAAGGGATCGTCCCCACCGCCTCTCAGCACAAAGCAGGTGATGTTCTGGCAAGTGAAAATGGAACTATTGCTTTTCAGGGACTGATCCTCTGGTCTAGATATCAAATATGTAATTCAGTTCAGGCACCACTGAAGACCTTGAGAGCTCTTTTAGACTCACAAAGCAATGTAAGAACCAGAAGTCAAAGAAAATGATGGCTGGGATGAACTTTCTTCAGTTTGTGGTTAATTTTTCTGTAAAGCTCTGCAGTGACATGTTGTACTAGAAATGAGCAGTGTCAGAGTGCTCATCTGTGACTGTCTGCTGGAGAGCTGCTCAATCCACTGTGCTACTTTGATGAATTTGTGTCTCCTTGTGACTGTTTGTTCCTGAACTCTGGCTTGCTAACAATTCTTGAGTGCTTTTCTCATGCCCTTCTTTTAGGGATCTTTTCCATGTCCTTACAAAGTTGTCCTGTCAAAATCTGTAGCAAAACTAGCTGGCAGGCCCACACCTTTCCTTGTTAATATATGCATTTTGAGATGAGCTTGCTTTTGCCAAGTATATGAATGACTTAATCTGAGGCACAGCTGAAGCCTTCAGCCTGTGATCCCATCTGTGCCGTGGTTTCATTCTAGTTCCTCCATCCCCTTCAGGATTAGGGATTTCCAGGGTCTCAGCTTGAGCTCCTGCTGCTGGACCAGTGTAAATTTTTACTTATTTGCAAACTTTATGGGGGACAGAACACCTACTTTTGGTTTTGTGTTTAACAGGAGTAAAATTTTGGAGGTGGAGGACTCTGAAATATGAATCGATAAAAACATTTTTGAAAGCAGTCGTACGGTTTAATATCTTGAGGAAAAAATAACCAGCACTTGAGTAATACATTTATTTACCTGTGTAGCAAGGATTGTCTAATCTCGAAGGTGAGAGGATAGTTTTTGCTAAAGGAGTTCTCTTTTTTGTTTCTTCTTTGTGTTTTTCCGAGCAGTCACCTTCATCTCAAAGGTTGTATAAGGTGTAAGACATGCAAGGTATGTGTATGTTCCCACAGGAACTGACTTAAGGACTGTAAAGCTCACAAAGAGTATTGATGATATTTAATGGGAGGTGATACCCTGATTTTAAGCTGTTTACCTTGCAATAAACTAAAAGGACCTGTTTGGATTCCTATTCCCTTCTGAGGTAGAATCACATCTGGATGAAAGGAGATTCTGGTCTCCCTTACGAAGGTGACGCTGCTCTTGATGAGGTGGTTGCATCTTTTTCAGTGAAAGCAAAAGAGAGATTGTTCTGTTTTGGACAGCGAGGAGATCCCAGATTTTCCCAGCTGGGCCATCCATAAAAGAGCTTTAAATTGGGATTTTCTAATCTGGGCTTGCAGCTGTGCATGAGGCTCAGCTGCACAGGAGAGTTGATCCAGTGATGGAGTTCACCTTCCTACTACAGGATATCTGGGAGCTTTTATGCTGAAATAGATGGGAGAAAACCTATGAAGATAGCTTCATCTTTGCATTTTTCTCATTTAACACTGTCAGGCTCTCCCCAAAGCTCTTAAATACTTGTTAAAATTCCACATGTGGCTTTCTTTAAAAGACTAAAACTGGCTACCTGGCTTCCACGTAACTCTAGCAGCAAAAAAACCTGAAACACATCAAACTACCTCTTAATTCTTCTCCTATGATACAATATTTTTACAGGCAGGTTTCTGTCATGGCAGGGCTCATTGCTTGGCCTTCAGCTGATGGCATCCCTCACACTAACCTGGCTCCTAAATTAGGAGCTCGCTGTCCTAGATGTGTGTGACACTATGAGTTGTGCATGAGGCACCACTTAAACATCTGCAGGAGCATCCAGTGCTTCATGGGTTTGAATGAAACCACTCTCTGGAGGTTGCTGTGTTGCCACTACAGTGAGGGATCCGAGGAGCTCTTGTGTTTCTCTGAACTGGTTCTTGAACCATCAGGGAAACTCAGGGGATTCCTGGGCTTTATAGACTTGGCCCTTAGTGTTCTACAATAGGTGGCAGGGGCACGTGAAGCTCATTTTTGTAGTCAGCAAATGCTGTGTAGGGAAAGCCTTTATGTAGCTGATCTTGGAATTGCTAAACCCAGAGAACTGAAAATCAAGAATTAAAAAATACAAATCATTGTTATAAGATCCTCCTGATGACTCTGCTTCTGCTCTGCTCTTGGAAATATCAGTTTGTCTCAGAAGTATTTATTTGTCCAGAGGGAGGATAATTGTTGCTGACTGGAATCTCATCTCCTCTTTGAGTGCCAGTGGAAAAGTTGCAGACCATGTTAACTCCTGCCTCATTTGGGCAACATTCTCACTTTCCCCTTCCTTTCTATAACCCAAACCCACAGAAAATTCTTCTTGGATGTTCTCTCTATCCCAGCAGCACCAGCAGGAGAGCACATCCCCAGGGGGTTTGGGAAGGGCTCTCCAAGGTTGGCAGAGGTGTTCTCCTTTCTTCCTTCTCCTGGTAGTACTAACTGCTGTATTTCTTACGGTTGGAGCAGTGACAAGAGGTGGGGTACTGTGGTGAATCCTACAGAGCAGAGAGCTGGGGGAATTGTCTTTGGAGACAGTTTGCTGGGTTTTGTTCCTATAAAATAAACATTTACGTGTACTTTGTGTGAATACAAGAAAGAAGCCTATTGGGAAGGTGATGGGGGATGGTTTTGGACAGCTTTTGTGTTCTCTGCCCTCAATTTGGTTGTCCACTGAAGCTAAAAAGAGAGATACATAGGTATCTAAAAAGAGATAGATATATAGGTGTGTGTATATAGATGTATAAATATATATAATCTTTGAAATTCATGATTATTCCAGCTAAAAGACAGGAAGTGAGTGGACAAAGGCAGTGCACTGGCTCAGCCTCTTATTTTGTTGTGTTTTAGATGTCTTCCCTTCAAGCTTGAGTTGATGCTGTCTGGTAGCAGTTATTAGGGCTAAAGAGAGTGCTGGAGTCAGAGAATTAATTTTGTCTTAAAATAAAATATGCATTTCTGTCTTCCGATGTGAAAAATACCATCAAAGTGCCATAAGCTCTGAAGATCTGCAGCAGGTGGGCACCCAAATGGTTTGGTTTGGCTGGACTGGTGGCGTGTGTGATGCTGTGAGGACTGGAAGTGTGTAGTAGCTGAGGATCAAGTTCTGCCTGCTTGAGGAAGTGACAGTTGGTTAAACCGGGCAGATTCACTGCGTTGCATTTAAATGAGGACTCTTCCTGCCATCCGTGTTTTAAGACTTCCAACAGTGAAGTCTGTTGGGAAGGCAGAACATTGTAAATAATTGCACCTTACTGCTAGTTATCTGCTACATCTGAGTGCAGTATAGGATGGCTTTCACCACCTAACATGGCCTAAAATAAATTTTGCATCTTGCCACCTTTGCGTCAGTGGGGATTTAGAACTGGGTATGAAAGAGTTTGGTCAGCAGTGTCCAGGTCGTGCTCAGAGCAGAGTGGTGGTCAGGAATTCTTTACATCCACAGCTCCTTTGGGAGGGATGTGCCAGCAGAACAAGGGCTTTGCTGTGCTTCAGGCACACAGCAGCCCTCTGGCTTTTTAGGACCTATTGGCAGTGGCTGAGGAAGGAAGAGCTATGCCAAATACCAGAGTAAGCATCAGAGCTCAAGGGCATGCTGCTAATTCTTGCACATCACAGGGCCACATGTTCACATAATTAGGTTACATGTCCTGCAAATATCTCTGCCATGCAGGCAGTCCAGAAGTGTGCAGGTATTTATTGACAGGCCAGCAGTCATTGCCCTGGGAGGGGAATCTGTGTATTTACAAAAAGGGCAAGTGGCTTCAGTAATCAGTCTGTCAGGTTTTCTGTCTGCCTGTGTATTGTACTACTGAGTAAACACAGAAATCAGAGCACTAATGTGGGGTTCAGCCATGTGTTAGAGCAGTGGTGGGCAATGACACGGAGCTCTCAGGAAGGCCCAGGAGCAAAGCAGGAGATGGGCTGGGATGGGCTTGGACTGGTGCACAGGGCCAGTCTCCAGCAGAACATCCAGCCAAGAGGTTTCTTCCTCAAGTTCATGAACAGAAAACTAACTTAAAGTGCAGCTTGCAACCAAAGCAAGCCATATGTCAAAGGACATATGCAGATTTTTCAGGAATACTGAAACTACAGGAAGGAGTTGAGTTGTTCTGTCAAATCTCTTCTTGTCTGTATTTGTAAGTAGCAGTTTCATCCACTGTCAGCACTAAATGTTAACTTTCACTGTCAGATGTACATTCAACCACGAAGTAAAGAGTGAATTTAGAGCTTGGCCTCCCAGATATTTAATTAAAAACCCTGTGGTCCTAGTGTATGATTGATCAGAGCGAATATTATTGGATATGGGATAATACTGAATATAGAGTGCACATGCAAATGTTCCCAGGAAGGTCATGTTCTCTCTCCTTGTTATGTGGGAGGGTTGATACCATTAGTCAGCATTCTTTATGGTATTGATCATGTCTACATAGCAGGCACATTGTCTAGTTTGTAACTGCTCTAATACAGTTGTATTCAACCACATATTTCCAGTATTCAGAAACTTTTTAATTTAGAAAGTTGTTCTTGTCACTCATTCCTTTTATGTTGGTTTGTATCATCCTTTTGTCATCTTTATTCTCCAGTCCTCTCAGTCAGAGGCTTCTTGTGACCTGCAGTGATTTGTCTCATTTTTGTTACTGATCCTCTTCAGTGTGTTTTACAAATGTTGTTTGCAGGTCTGGTGGGCAGCTCAGGGCAACTCCAAACTGTGGCACAACAGTTTGTGGTTATTTTACACTTGCTGGTTCTGGGTGATATTAGTGTCAAATACTCCTCCCTTTCTGAGGAGAGAAGTTACTGTTACATTTATGTGAAGTGTTTGAACACTGAAGTACAAAGGGATGTGTAAGAAGGGAAGCTTCTTGCTGTGATACCACTTTTTGACAGTGTAATTTAATATTTAAGGTAACATGAAAATCAACTCCAGTCAGTTTATATTTATTACAGCCAACTTACAGATCTTCTACTGAGACAGATATTTCTGGTCCCATCACAGGATGCCTCAAAAGCTGAAAGAATGATATAATTTTTGCCTATTTATATATCTGTTGTTTCTTCTTCAGGAGCATGAATCTGAAGGTGGTAGAACCCCTCTCATGAAGGCTGCACGAGCTGGTCATTTATGCACTGTGCAATTCCTTATTAGCAAAGGTAAAACACTAGTTTAAAAAACTTAAAATGCCACTTTACAATACTGCATGTAAGCGATCCATGTTCAGAATTGTTCTGGTTAAGTGTACAAGGGCATTTGTCAAACCCTTAAGGGTTTTTTGAATTTCATGTAGTTCATGATAGAATGAATTACAAAATATTTTGCTAGTTACTGCTCCTACTCTGTTGTATAGATTAACAGAGAGATTTGAAACACAGAAAATAGTTTCTTTAAAAAATCACTCCCTCCTTCAGAAAAAATACAGCGAATAGCATCTGAAACAGTAGCCATTGCACCAGGGAGTGATGCTCTTCAGTGCTTAGAATGAACATTTGGAAGTTGTGTTTCCTTTATCTCACCACTTCCAAGCCCACTGTTACTGTTCTAGCTGCCTTGTCTTCCCAAGGTGAGGAGGAGGAGGATGTGTAGAAGCCAACCAGTTATTCAAAATCCCTTGCTTTAGAAGCGTGTAGGAAACAGTAAGAGTAGAAGAGTCACGTTTGTCTCTGCTCCACAGAATACAGTACTTGTTGGAACTTTCTGCTAGACAGAATTTCCTCGTGTCTAATTCCAGGATCATCTCTTTCCAGGTGCCAATGTGAACAGGGCTACAGCCAACAATGATCACACAGTGGTGTCCCTGGCCTGTGCTGGAGGTCACCTGGCCGTGGTTGAGCTCCTCCTGGCTCACGGGGCAGATCCTACTCACCGGCTCAAGGTATTCACCTACAGCTCTCACTTTGCACAGCCACTGAAAGAACCACAGAACTCAATTAATGGAGTAGTAAATTTGCAAGTTTAAACCGTAGAAACATATCTTACATGCTGCTGCAGCAGGGAGCAAAACTCATCTTCTGGCTTTTTATTTCCAAACTCTTCCTTCAGGATGGCTCAACGATGCTCATCGAAGCCGCCAAGGGAGGACACACAAATGTGGTTTCTTACCTGCTGGATTACCCCAACAATGTGCTGTCGGTTCCTGCAGCAGACTTGTCCCAGCTCACACCTCCATCTCAGGATCAGTCTCAGGTAAGGCATGAGGAGTTTCCTTAAAGTAGCACCATCAGTGCTGAAAATAGGCACTTCCTTAGTAGTTAATTTAGATGTAAATATAGACAGTGAAAGGCATTTTTAAAAGTCTGCATGCAGGACAGTGACAGAGTGAGTTGGTGTGACCTGCAGGGACCTGAAGAACACATGAGCTTTGTTCCCTTTCCTACCCCTTGGAAAGGATAGTCCCAAACTCAGAATCTCAGAAGAATAATATTTTCTTGTCTGTGTGTGCTCAGTATTTTGTTTCAACAGTTCTGAGCCTTTGTGACAGTACCCTTCAAATGGTGTTGCTGATTTTGTTATATGAAAGACATTTTTTGTGTAAATTCAGAGCTCTGCAGGGAGAGGTAGCTTTCTAGTGGAGTTGGTTGATTAAAAGCCTAAAGGAGTTTGGGGTTTTGTGCAGAGTCACACAGTTAACTTTGCCCTATTATCCCCAATAAAATAACTCGGGGCAGGTCACACCAAGAGGTGGCTGAGCACACCCAGTTTGTGCTGTAGATCTGTATCTTTGTACACTCCAATTTCTGGTCCGTCAGGAGGTGTTTTTAGCTGAGTGTCTGTGCCTCTGTTTGAAGGTTCCCCGTGTCCCGGTGCACACGCTCGCTATGGTTGTACCTCCCCAGGAGCCTGACAGAACCCCTCAAGAGAACTCCCCACCTCTCTTGGGAGTGGTGAAAGGTCAGTATGTAGCCCCTCAGAGAATATATGTGGTTTGGAAACTGGTAGACTGGGGACCATTTTTGTTAGAGCTTATGCCTAGTGTAGCCCCCATCAGTTCTTGAACACCTCTAACAAAGTGTAACTTCAAACTATTTTTCATAGTGCATAGTTTTTGCTTATTTTCTTGCATTCTACAACATAGTAACACTGGTTATTCTAATCTTATTATACTCATTCTAATTTATTAGAATTATGCTTATTCTATTTTTTTGGAAGAAAATGCTTGTGGTAACTGCCATAGTGCAGACTGATTAAAAAAAAAAAAAGTTAATGAACTCTAGGTGTGGTGTTAACTTTTGAATATTGTACACTGGTCATCTAGAATAGTCACAGCTGTTATCCATGAACTTGATATATCAACCTTTTTCTGTTTCTACAGTAGCAATGCAAACATGTTGGCACCGTAAAATGCCAATGCAGATCTACTTACAGGAGAATTTTTGTTGTATGTTAGTAATAGTTCTCTTGTAAGTAATCATAATATCAGGGGGTTTGCTTTGAACACGGTTGAACTGACTAATTAAAACTACTTGCAGTCATTAAATGGCATTCAGGGAGTTTGTTTCCAGCTGTGGATTCTGTAACAAATCCTTCACATCTGCTCAATCAGCCCAGAAAGAGAAGCAGATTCTCAAGTGCAAAGTTACAAACTGCAGCTCCTAATGATCTACAGTTTTGGATGGGGATCTTAAATACTACAGCGTCCAAAGCTCTGTTAGCTAGATCTGCTTAATTCCTTTGTTTGAGGAAGCACTGAGCACTTCCAGGACAAACAGATAAAGAAAAACCCTTCAGGGGCACAGATGAACAGAGGAAAGCATCGTGTTCCTGCTGGTGTCTGAGTGTGCAGCCGTGCCCCTCTCCATGCCATGGGTGTGACCCCCTCAGATGCGCTTGGTCTCATTTCCTAAGATGTGCAGCAATTTTGGATTTCATAAAAATGAGAGTACCAAACAAATGAAAAGAATATACAACTTCTGGCTCAAATAAACCTGCAAAAAGCTATACACCAGCTCGTGAGCCCTTCCACTTCAATACCTCTTAGCACTGCAGAGTGGGAGTGTTCTGGGAGCACGTTCTGTGGTGCTTGGGAGTCACTGAGGGATTAGTTGATGCTGAATCAGAAGACTGAAGCTAAAATCTTAAATTTTCATGCCATTTAATCAAATTACGGAAAGCAAACAGTTGATTGCAGTTTAGGAAACAGCTCTCGTTGCAAACACCTTATTGCCAATGTCAGCACATCCTTAGGTGTGCTTTTTGTGGTGTTGGGACTGGCACAGGGAGACCTCATTGTTTGCAGTGGTTCAGGACATGCTTCATGCGTGTCAGCAAAACTCCTCTCTGCTGCGTTCTGGGAGATGCAGCAATCCCAAACGTGTCAGTAGTCCCAAAAACTGTGTGCAGAGCTCTCATATATCTCAGGTCTTTATGGGGAAATGGTATTTTTGTGCAAAACACCCTGTGCTCACTGCAGGGCAGGGTCAGTGCTGTGCTGAACTGCCATTTGTCATTTGTGGCTTCAATTCACCAGACTGCATCACTAAACTTTTTGGGAGGCAAGAGGCAAAGCTGAGGTGTGTTCATTATTTCCAAGGTGGGGGGAGCAGTCAAGTTCCTGCATAACCAGATACTTTATGCTGGGATAAAGTATTTATCCTGGGGAAGACATCGCTTGCCTTCAGTTGGAAGTAACCCCTGATTTTTTGTATAAATTGTGAACTACTTGGAGTCAGAGGAGCAGCACTTTACCTTCTCAGCCTCAGCACAGTAAGATTTGTTTTGTTTTTTAGGGACCTGTGTGAGTTTTGCAAGAAATACAATAGTGACATCTTGTTTTATGAAGAGGCCTGGGCAAATCAGATGTAAAACTTGAACACATTTAAGCATTGTTGTTACAATTCAGATATGACATGAGGTTTTCCAAAAGAAATTGATGGTCTAATTTTGAATTATAGTATTATTCTTTGGTAAAGCAAGAAGGCATACGGGCTCATTACCATTTGAATAATTATTTTGGCAAAGGATTTAATATCAGTGTTTAGCAGCTGAAAAAAAAGAACCATTTCAGAGCTGACAATGGATCCAGAGAGGCTTAGATAAAAGTTGCAGGCCAAGATGGTACCTTGGAATGAACGGAAGAAAAAATTAAAGTGAAAGAAAAAGCAATTGATGGGACTGACCAGACCTCAACTCCTCCATGCTTAGGAAGGAGTGTTTTTAGTGCACTTTGTTTATCACATGTCTGTTGTGTCCGTGTAAAATGAAATCCCAGTGCAGTTCAGCTCTCTGTGCTTCCGTGGGGAGAGGCAGGAGATCCCTTCCTTGGCACGCTGTACCTGCTGCTGCCCTTACAGGATGGCTCAGCAGGAATTGTGGTGCAGCAGCTCAGCACAAAGAGGTTTTTGGGTAGAAAGCCCAAGTGTGCTGTGTCTGCAGGCCCAAGGGTCTGTCCTGTGTGACCCCGTGAGGGCTTTGCTGCAGCTCCACCTGCACCTGCTTTTGACTAATGTAAGGTGTTTTTAAGCACATCAGAATTTAAAGCAGTCTATTTTTAGACACTGACATATCAGGGGTTTTGTAAGTTTTTCCCCACATCTGTTTTAGTTCCTAGTTATTCTGGAATTGTGCTTACAGATTAACTAACTGGCCTTACATGAGTTCTTGCAGCCTGTCAACGTGCTGTCATTAGACTTTTCCACTGTTGTGGGCAGTAACTTGCAGTATTTTAATTTGGGGTGCAGGGTTTTTGGAGAATTCCTCAAGACCAAAAATAGGCTTATTCAGGTGCAAGTTTCCCACATCTGCCTTTGATTCCTTTAAAGGAGGCCACAGTTCCCTTAAAGTCAAGTAGTACTTTTGGAATCTGTAGGCTTTCTAAGTTATTCCCTCGATATAAGGTATCCCCTGGATCCCTGTGCTAAATCTGACAGTCTGATGGTGTGGAGGAAGAAAAGAAAGACAATCTCTGTGTAACTTCAACAGCTACAAATTCAATAAATATTTTTTTACTCCCAATATCTGACTTTTGTGCCTAATACTGAGTTGCATATCCTGGCAGAGATACATTGTGTGATTTAATTGAAATAGAGGCCAGGTTAACAGTCAAACTAAGAAATTATGTGGTTTTCATTGAGGTAAAGGCATTAGGAAGGCAAGCTGGTATTCCTGCTTTGCCATTCTGACTTTTCCAGGCTTCTCAACTGCACAGTCCAGCTGCCTGCTCGTTGTTTCATGTGCTTCAACATCTTCTGATCAACTCTTGCCATTTCCTCCTGGAAATCTCCTGCCTGGGTCAGCAGCTGGCTTGGGCGTCTGGGATGAGTTCCCAAGGGAGATATCCCTGTCTGTGCTTTCAAACTTTACTAATACTTTCTTTGTAGACTTAAAGACTTCTACTGCTCTTCCCTGTGAATCCTCAGCAGTGCAGGCAGGTGATTTAACACCAGGACGTGCGTAGGTCCCCAGGAGCACAAGTGTGTAACAATCTTTCCCGTGGTGGTTTGTGGGATTCTGCTCCTTTGGAGCTTCAGTCACCCCCTTGCCATTGACTAATTCAGTTACATCGTAGCAATTTTGCAGTTACATACCATGAAGCCACCAGAGGAAACTTGGGAAGAAGACTGAGATTGGAAAGTAACTCAAATTTTTGAATGGCTGAAAATTGAGTTCAGTTTGGCTTGGTTTTATCCATTGAGCTGTTGCCTGTTGGATGGCATTGCAACTGTTCCCAGCAGTTTTCCATAGAAACAGCTGCAGGAGTGACAAAGACTGGCAAAATTGCTCCATGGCTCCAGGAGGAACATAGTGAACATACAAACTCATCTCAGCATTCAGTCTTCCACCATTTGTCCTCTTCTTTATAAAGAATTCAGTATATATTAAAAACCAAGTAGCAGATGAATTTACTTGGGAAAAGTAGGCTAATTTTTTTTGCCAAATTGGCCAGATTATATAATATTGTACTTTGCATTTCTATGTTTGTGGAGTTACTGATTGTTTCTCCAGGTTCTTAGAGCTGAATTTCTGATTGATACGAAATTACAGTTAAACACAGCATTTTCATGAAAATTCAATATTGGGTTCATCTTACTCCTGTTAATGAGGCTGGTGAATTTTCATTGCTGACTGCAAATTGAACTGTCAACTTCTGAGTGAAATCAGATTTTAAAGAGGAAAAAACCCAAAGTGCAAGAACAGTGGACAAGCAATGCTGTTAACAGAGCACAGAGATGACATGGTGATTCACACATTTATGTAGCAGGATCTCCAGCAGAAAAGATGTATTTGAATGGACAGATGTGTATCACACAGCTGACTTTTTTTCTTACTGTATTTTTTTTGTTTATGCTGGGAAAATCTTTTGGACCTTAACTGTTTGGATTTGGATCCATTGTTTTTGTCATTTAACAACTTCAGAAACTAAGGAAACCATCAAGTCTCAGAATGTCATCTAATAAATGTAAAATATAATAAAACTGAAAGGGCATATAAATTACTTCTTTCTTGGGAGAAGTGACATTCTGTGGATTATAAATCAAGGCTAGAAGAGCAAGTTCCATGAGAATCATAACCACTCAGGAAGAAATACGGTGTCAGACTTGTTTGTAGGCAGCAACACTGTAAGGAGTGAATGTGTTTGTTCTAAGCTAATTTAAATTGGAAGAGTTCAGTTGCTTGGGAGAACCACCCTGAGGGCTGCAAAACTGAAGAGTATTTTTCCAAACTCTTGCTCACAATGTTTAGGGCCTTTAAATGTTGTTTGCAGCCAGAGGCATTAAATCCTGGTTGTGGTGTCCTCCCTCCATGTTTCCTGGGTGCTCAGGAGACCAGGAATGATGCCTGGAGAGGCATCAGGGTCAACAGGCTGTTCCAACTCGAGCCTGTGGGAGATGATCTGCACTGCATGGGAGCAGTACAGGAGGTTGCCTTAGGGAACACATACCTGGCACTTCCTGGAGGGATGTGGAAATGGGAGAAGGGGGTGGGAAGCTGTGTTTGGGCAGAGCAGATCTTACCCTGAGTCATGTCTGTTGGTCAGAAACTTGGCTGAGGACATGTGCGTGCTCTGCAGGAATGGTGGTTAAAGCTTAGCTGGGCAGGGTTGGACCAGAACTTGTGGGAATATGGGAATTCTGTTCACAAAATAATTTGGGAAGCGGTCCTTGCCTTACTGTGTGACTTTCCTGGCATGCCCAGAACCACTCTGGGTTTTCTGACCAATTCTTTGTCCTGTAACCCTGGGACCTGGTGGCAGGTGGTATCTGTGTAGCAACATGTAGATTTCAGTGATCTTCAATCTAAACAACTTGTTCTCCTACTAAACAAAAAGTCTTTTAAAAGTGTCCAAAACAGTTGCTTTAGCCAGATTGACTTCTTAATGTTGCCAGGTGTGATTTTATAGTAGGTTGGTTGCTGCTTTCCCCAAAAGACAGAGGTATAAAATAAATTTTAAACCCAAGTTGAAGTGATTATTATCTGGCCCGTGATTGGGTCCTGAAGTCTTGCTGCGCTTATGTATTTCAGAAGTCAAAGTATAAAGTGTCTTGTTCATAATTGTGTCCTGAAATGGGCACAGTAATTGCCAGGATATTGTATTATAGAAGAGATTTGGATAAACCAGGAAATTGCTACTCCCAGGACTGTAATATTCTATCCCAATATTTACATATTCAGAGCTACCAACAGTGTCTTCTCCACCTCTGGTTTGACCTGTCTGTCCAGGTGGACATCTCAGGTTTAGCAGATCTTTCTTCCTACCCCTCATCTTCTTCTGGTCTCCCCACAGTTACAGGTTGCAACTATTTTCTGGCCTGGAAAGGGTGATCTGGAACCATCAAAAAGTGGCCCTGCTAACTAATTAGAAGCTGACTAAAGTAAATTTCCATGCCACTCCTGGAACTTGAGAGCCCAGCTCTTCACTTGCTGGTGTCCTTACGCCTGTTTTCCAAAACTGTCCCATCTCTCCATGCTTGTTCCTGGGCAGAACTGTGTCCTGGATGTGCTGCCTGCTGGGAGCCCAGCTCTGGCTCCTCTGCCCAGCCCAGCTCTCCATGCGGGGTTGTGTTTCTGCTCTTTGCTTTCCCTTGTGCTCCTAGAAAAGCTTTCCCGTGCCAGGCTTGTTTTCTCCCCAAGTCGGACTTAATTGAGAGGGATCACAGTGTTACTTTATTTTGGGGGGCTCTTTGAGCTGCAGCTTTTCTTTCTTGCAGAGTAATGAAAGGTGTCCAGAGCTGCCAGGTTGTGGGAATGCCTTGTGTTAGGATGGGAATGATAGACACAGGAATCTTAGGGATGACACTGAGCAGAGCAGGGCAGAGGATTCCCATCTCAGCTGTGGTGGGAATTTGCAGTTTGGTCACTGTGATGTTTCTGCTGCTTCAGCAGGGGAGCAGCTTAGTTTCAAAACAAAGATACAGACAAACCTTTCAGAGATTTTTTTTTTTTTTTTTGGTGAGTGCAAATATTTTCAGGAGTGGTCTCAAAAACTTTTAAGTTACAGCTGTTAAAATGGAAGGAGAACTCTGTAAACTCTGAGTGCAGGACAAAGCCCAACAGCCAAGGGTTACAGCAGCCAGCACAGAGCAAGGGATTGCTGAACTTCACCCAAATTCCTCACTTGCTGCTGAGAAATGGTCTGGGGACTCATTTATGATTCAGAGACAGGGAGAGGTGCTCAACTGGAACTCCTGACCTGCACAGAGTATGGAGCTGGAGAAGGAGCATCCTGAAGGGTGTCTCCAGTGGCTGTGGGATGCTGGGTTGTTTCCTGGGGTTAGTAAGGTTCTTGTTTTTTTCTGTTAAAATTAGGTACAGTTTGCTTTCACTCCAGGGAGTCTGGTGAAGGTATTCAGCACAGTCGGTTCAATTCTATTTTAATATTTGTGCTTTCTCCTTATAAGAGAAAAATCTCACCTTTGTTTGTTTTTACAATTAGTTCCTTCAAAAAAGATTCCTTTCAGAGTGAGGTGTGTGTGACTCCTGTTTTGACAGCAATGCAAGATGAAATCGCTTGTGAATTAGTGTTTTGGTGAAGGATGGCCTAGAGAGAAATGAAACTGTGTTTTAGAAAACTCAGTCCTTCCAGAGCTGGTAACTGATCTGGGACCTAGTTCTTGCATCCAGACTTTGACTTAACTGTGTGATGTTTAGGTAACTTTATTAAACCCTGGCTTAAACTGTACATAATTTTAGTTCCCCTTTTAATGATTAATTGTGTGAGTCTGCTTTGTAAAGCTTCAAGTTTTCTTTCCTTTTTTTTTTGAGATTTCATGTACTGCTGCTTGAGTATACCAAATGAGTTTTAGTGCAGGGAATTATTTGATCAGGCTAAAACCTTCCACATTTTTAACTAAAGTTTCTGATACTGGAAGTAATAATTGAGATTTTAACACATAATAGATTCCTTTTAGCAAGATGAGTGGAGTTTTCCAGATGTGGCTTTCGAATTTGCTTGAGTCAGCACTTGGGGCAGTGCTACTCTGGCTTGGTGGGCCCTGCTTGGTGAAGGTTAGTTTTAAAGCCTTAATAATTAATTTTTAATAGAATTGTTCAGCACAGAATAGAATTGTCCATTTGCTACTGGAAGGGGAGGTGAGCAAGTTGTTAGTTTTGTCTCAGACTTTCAAAAAGGTGCCAAAACTTCACAATCCATTTGTATGCACTAAGTTTGCAGTGGCAGATTCTGTTTGTAATGCAAAGCTGAATGTAAAGGTGTTTGGAGAAAAATCCCAGTTCCAAGGACTGATCTTATCGTCAGGTTAGTCTGCTCTCAACTATAGGTTTGTAAACTTGCTGTTGGAAGTCAGCCTCTGGAAAATACTCTTAGTTAAATTGCTCTGCACACACAGAAGAACTTTGGGAACTCAGTAAATTATGTAAATTGCCTTGCTCTTCCTGCTGATTTCCATTTCCAAGTGCATTGTCATGTATGTCAGAAACTGTAAAGGCTCCTTATTCCTTAAGATTAAAATAGCTGTTCAAAGGGCTATGAGGATCAATATTGAAAATTCCAGCTATATATTCCTTGTCCTCTCTTGTCTTACCATGGAGTGTAGGGTTTGCCTTTCTGTGCTTTGACAGATGTGCAGTGTTAGTTGTAAAGATTTTTTTTTTTAATTTTATTTTTCTTTTTTTCTTTTTTTTTCTTTTTTTTTTTTTTTGGTGGGTGAGAGGGGGAGGTTTGGGGTATCTTCAGCATGGCATTTTTTCAAACATTTTTCATGTGCTTAGGTGCATCCAAGCAGAAGTCAAGTTCCCTGCAGGTAGCAGATAAGGACCTACTGCCACCTTTTCACCCATACCAGCCTTTGGAATGCATAGTAGAAGAGACTGAAGGCAAGCTGAATGAACTTGGACAGAGAATTAGTGCTATTGAAAAAGCACAACTTAAATCATTGGAATTAATTCAAGGTGAACCTTTAAATAAGGATAAGATTGAAGAACTTAAAAAGAACAGAGAAGAACAAGTACAGAAGAAGAAGAAAATATTGAAGGAGCTGCAGAAGGTGGAAAGGCAGTTGCAGATGAAAACCCAACAGCAGTTTACCAAAGAATATTTGGAGACCAAAGGTCAGACAGACACACCACCTGCCCTGCAGCAGCAGTGCTCACTTACAGGGGTCTTCCCAGAAGTGGAAGCCGATAAGGGTCTGCCAGAGGATAACTTTTCAGGGTTACCTCAGGCTGACACAATCTTGTCTAAAGATGACGAGCAACACCAGTCTCCACCACCTGCTGAACAAATAGAGTTTGTCCCCATCCAGCCTTTGCCAGCACCGCAATGTAATTTTTCTGGTAACTTAGGTTATAATGGGACAGAGTCTCTTGAACTTCAGAAAGCATTAGGGAATCAGCAGAATGTAGGACAGCAGCAGCAGATTGCTGGGCAGGGGCTCTTAGTTCAAGAACCAGACGGATTAATGGTTGCCACTCCAGCACAGACGCTTACCGACACTCTTGATGACCTAATAGCAGGTGGGTTAAGAAATATACCTATTTTTGCATTAATTTGTGTGCTCAGTTTCCCTCTCTCTCCTTCCCTCCAAATACATCTTGGGGTTTTCCAGTTTGGGAATACTTGCTTGAGAATGAAGTTCCTGATTAGTGCTATTAATCCTAACAGTGACTTCCAATTCTAACATGAGACTTTTAAATACCTTTTTTTTTTTTTTTTTTTTTTTTTTTTTTCCTCCAAAGTGCAAAACTTTTTCTACTGGACACCTGTTTTAGCCCCTTTGGCCTCGTCTTTTTCTGTGCTTCTTTATAAAGCCTCATCATTAGCAGTGCCCATTAGGAAAGCAGAAAGCATGGCAGATTTGTGTCTTCTGTAGAATTTTCTGTGTAGGCTCACACCTCGGTGACTTTCTTCCACGGGACAGCCATCTCTAGGAAACAAAACAAATTGTTGTCACTTGCAAGGACAAATGTGCCCCTCTCCTTGCTGCTGGAGCTTAAACACAGCCTGGAATCCACGCACAGCTGCTCTGTTCTGGGATGGCTTATGTTTGCAGAGTCCCCACCAGAGCCTGGTTGTGTGGGAATATCTGCTGGTTAGATGTTCCACATGGCAAAAACGTGTCCTGTTAGCCTAAGGAGGAAAAGCAAAAAACCCCAACAGCCTTCCAAGTGTTGATACAGTGTGAAGAGGAATGGGAGTTCCCACACATTGGGGTGTTTGAGCCCCCCTGTGCAAAAAAAAAAAAAAAGGATCACTTTGGGTGACTTCATTTCATGGATTTGACTAGGATTGAGGTTTGCTGCTGGAGGTATGTAGGATATAGCCAGTGTTGTTTGATCTGTAGTTTTGCCCTTTTTTATATTTTAATTCAGTGTTTTTCAACTTTTCTCTGTGCCCTGTGCCTGTCCCCCTGCCCATTATTTTCCTGTCTGTCTCCCCCTGCCCTTCCCGTTCCGTGGTTGCTGCCCTGTCCTTCTGAAGTTTATGTCAAGGTTGTAGAAGTGTTGGTGAGATCTGTGGCCAACCATTCCTGGGAGCCTTTGGAATGGTAATTGCATCAACCTCATGCAAGCTGAGAGTACCTGTGACTTTGCAACCTCCCGTGGAGCCCACAGGAGTGGGGTGCTTGTACCAGCTCCCGTCTGCTGGTTGGTGTAATTCCAGTAAAGCCTCTTGTTTTATAGAGCATTGGTGTTAGTTCCCCCTGTTCTGGCATCTGCTCTCTGGTGCTCTTCAGAATACTCAGCCAGCATTAAAACATTCTCAATTTTTATTACTCAAAATTTTAGTACTGGGGCATGTGAGGAGGAGAAATTGAGCGGTTAATGCCAAACGTGATCAGCGAGGTCTTGATCTTCAGAGTAGTTGCTGAGAGTTGAACACATTCAGCACGAGGCTGTGGAGTCTGTACCCCCTCATGGTCAGCAACTCGTGGGTGCTGCAGTGTGACAACTGTGCTGTGCAAAAAAAGCTTGCAAACAACCAGAAAGACCATCTTAAAAATCATTAAAAAACCCTTGGATAGATATTGGTTCATTTTCTGAAACTGGTTACTGTTTTTGCTCGGTAATTAAAGACATTTTTTTGCTAAGAAGTGAGATTTAGTAATTTCAAAAATAACTACAAATAGCACCCTCTTCTGCAACTGTTAGAAACTACATTTATGGAAATGCAACTCGGGGAAACTTTAGCTGCCAACTTACAGAGGCTTCTGCAAAAGTGTGTTGATGTTGCTTCATTGAAATATATTTTCTTCTTGAAATTCACAAGTTTGTTTTACTTCCCCCCCCCCCCCCAGAAAAAAAGTTTGTTGGAAGATAGATAATTTTCTCACTTTTTAAATCCAGACTGTGTAAAAGTGATCCCCGGGGAAATTATAAATTTCGGGTAGAGTAGGATTGTGTGCATGTAGAAATGAACTGTAAACTTTCCTACTCATACTTTGAACTTTTTGATCCATATTTAAAGTGCACTTTATTTTCACAAACTTGTCAATTAGTCCTTAATTCTTTTAAGAAATTTTGATCAGTAAAAACTGTTACAAGAACTGATTTTTACTTGCGTGCCACAGATCCAGGTAAAATGGTTCAGGGGCTTATGAATGGGAAACTTGGATTTTAGGGAGGTTTTGTCCCCTTGATCCCACTGCTGGAGCTGCTGTGATTGTGGTGAGTGACTCTGGGTTTGAAAGAGGTATGAACATTTCTGTTCCTGCTGAGTATTCCAGTTTGGATGAGGCTACTTCAGAGGAACAGAAGTGCTTTTTCCCTCTGCCCTGGAATAGCTTTTCCTGTTGCTCATACCAGTGGTGATGTCTAGAGATGCTCCAAGGCTGGAGACAGGGGGTGTTCAGCCTGGAGAAGAGAAGGATTTGGGGAGACCTCCGAGCCCCTTCCAGTGCCTAAAGGGGCTCCAAGAGAGCTGGAGAGGGACTGGGGACAAGGGCCTGGAGAGACAGGATGTGGGGAATGGCTCCACACTGCCAGAGGGCAGGGTTAGATGGGATATTGGGAAGAAATCCTTCCCTGTGAGGGTGGGCAGGCCCTGGCACAGGTTGCCCAGAGAAGCTGTGGCTGCCCCATCCCTGGAAGTGTCCAAGGCCAGGTTGGACGGGGCTTGGAACAACCTGGGCTGGTGGAAGGTGTCCCTGCCCATGGCAGGGGGTGGAACAAGATGAGCTTTAAGGTCCCTTCCAGCCCAACCCATTCTGTGATCTTACGTTGCAAGAGGCAAATTTTTCCAAGCCTCAGTTGGGACCAGTTGTAAGGGAGAACTTGCATTTCTGTAAAGCCACACATCTGTATTTTGCTGACCAACTTAACAGTGAAAACATACATAAATGGAGTGTTTATCTTATCGTTTCTCTGTGTCTGCTGGCACAGTCTGTCAGCTCTGAGGTGTTGAGGCTGTGGATGTCAAAGTGCAAAGTGGCACCTGCCTGGCAGTGAGTCGTGGGCAGATATGTGCCTGTGTCCCATCTCTCATGAAGCTACACAGAAGTACCCAAGTACCTTTTGGAAAGTCAGCTAAAACCTGAAAACAAAGCATCTCTTTCCACTCCAGAATATTTGGGTTGTAATGGAGTTTTTAGGTGTGCTAATGCAAAAATCTTGCACCTAATCCCCTGCTGAAGATGTGAGTTACTAGAGTCAAAATTTTAATCAGGTTTACAAAAGAGACAGAGACATGGTGCAGTTTAGAGTGGGAAAGCAATAAATTAGTTTGGAACACATCTGCCATTTGCATTACTCAGTATTTGGTTTCTTGTAACCTCTTGTCTTGCATAGCTGGAGCTTCATTTCAGTTCAAGTTCTACATTTACCATAGTAGATTTTTTAGTTGGCAGTATCTGAATTGAGGCTTTTTTCCTGGTTTAGAGTAATAAAGATGAGGAACTTTCCTTGTTGCTGGGCTTTGTCTTTAGTTGGAATATTTTTATTTCTCTTTGTTTTACTCAGCTGGTATTTTTAGGCTTCTGTGCCACTTTCCTCCTGCAAGCTCATGTTTCTAAACTGAAATTTCAGGTGTCTTCTGAGACACTTATTCAGTTCTGAAATTCTGGTTGTAGTCAGTGATACAGAATTATGGTATTTTAAGGTAAGGATTTGGAAGGTGACACCTGAGTAACTGTGTTTAGGGTTGGTGTTTGGAGTAAAACTGGTTACTGGGATAATTTGGAGTGAGAAATGGTGACTCATGAAAGGAACTGCAGTTACCAACGTGCAAAAGCCTCTGCAGTAGCAGGTTACTGAGGAGCTCATGGACAGGCTAAAAGGCTGCTCAGGCATGAAAAAGGATGGTTCTCTGGTTCCTAAAAATCCCAGTTCCTTTGAGGGAAGGGCAAGGGAGATCCAAGCCCAGTGTTCCTGAATGTCCATGCTCACAGAATGGCAGCAGTTGGGTAGACAAGAGTTTCAGCCTAGAGCTGAAATCTCATCCAGAGCTGTGCTCCAGGTTCTGTAAATGCATCTAGAGTTATATTGTATAGAATACCGAGTTCTTGCTTTCTGTTGTTTTACTCATGTTTCCTTTGATGTTTTCTCATAACTTGGCTAAATAGTCATCCATGTCTGTGGAGACCGGTGCTCAGCTTCACACTGATACAAAGACAGACCCTGGGGAACGTTGCAAGCCCTTCATAGCATGTGAGGAAACCTGGATTTTGTCATGTGTAGGATAAATTGTTTTTTTTTTTTTTAAACAAGTCTTTTTAAGTGTTGAAGTCTATGGGAACATCTGAAAACTATGTCACAAAACTAGCATTATGTGAAGATCACACTGCGAAAATGAATTTTTTTGAATTTTTTAATCAAAGCCTGGTGTGTCTGTCAGTGCCCTGCCTGGTGTGAAGACAAATCACCTCTTCAGTAGGAAGCAATCTGCATGTTGGAAAGTTCTCCCTCTCAGAGGGTGAAAGCCACACATTTTAATTTGGCATAGAAGGTGCTCATCCACCTCAGCTGGGTCTGTCCCCTCCAGGCAGCCTTTCTGTGGAGTCACAGGCAGTGCCAGTGCTGCCCTCACTGCTGAGCTGTGGTTCCACAGCCTTTCCAGGTTAATGCCATGTTGGAACCATTGCTGCAAGGTCATCTTTAAGTTCAAAAAAAACAAAAAAAAAATTCTGTATTTTGCTGTGTAACTTGGGTTGAGCTAAATCAGCCCCATGGAACTGGAGGCAGGAGTTCTCAGGTGTGTTTTGCTCCATGGGCCCATCTTGCTGATCTCGCTGAGGGAATAAAAACTGACAGTTTGAAAGATCCTGCAATTCTGTAAACTTGGCAGCTATAGAGGGGATATTTAAATGGTGGGCTTTGTAGGAATATTTGCTGTTAGATTTTATTTTAATTGGGGTATCAATACAGGCTTTATGTGCATTTCTACTGCCTTTGGTGTTCTCTCTCCTGTTTGACATCATTGTTACTGTGCATGTGAAGTGCTTAACACACACTCACATGTTTCAAGCATGTGAGGAAAATCTGAAAAATGCAAGAAATACTTGGACATTTTCAGTCAGGGTTGTGAAATATAGAGAATTTGTGGAACCTGTGACAGCAACAACGAATAGTTTATATTAAGGACCCTTAAGCTGGCTCCAATGCACGCCCTGCTCTGCATGCACAGCACGTGCATGTGATTTTACAGGCATCTGTAGCTGCAAGAATTTGAAAACATTGAGCCAGTGTCTTCCATGAGGAAGGACCAGCTTGATTTCACAGAAGTCCTTAACAGGGTGATTTGGTGTCTTGTATTTTGGAAGGAATAATCTTTAGAAATCCAGTTATTACCATGCACTTCAGTGCATTGAGCAGGAAGACAATTGCACTGCATTAATTAATGCCCATTTGCTGCTGTAAGTGGTAATCCAGAGCGAGCAGATGAAGTGGGAGCGCTTTGGTACTTGAAACTTTGGATACAAACCTGGTTTGCTGGTGAAGGTTGTAAAGGGAATTCAGATCCGGTACTTTGTTACTTAAATGTGGTGACCAAATGTTAATGCTGGTTTTGCTGATGCACAGAGGAGAATTCTTTACTTAAAAAATACGGCTGGAAACTGCCATCTTCCCAAATTTCAGTGACAACCCTCCCCAAGTTTCCAGAACCCAATGGAAGGGCCCCACGTAACTGTGCTCTGGTCTGTGTTTCCTTTGTCACGCATAGGCTGAATTAGAGTATTAGTGGTTGTGTTGGGGATTTTCTAGGACTTTTCCACCTACACTGTTTTCCTGTGAGTAATTGTTGGTGTGTAATTTGTCAATGGAATGAGTAAGGTTGAGCTGGGAAAGGGTTGGCAAAATTTTCCTCTAAGTCATACCCAGGTTTGAGTTCATCCTTCGTCTTCATTTAATGCTTGAAACACTTGGAAAATGCTGCAGCTTATTTCTTACCTGTAGTTGTTAGTGTTTTCCTTCAGTATTTTCTTCCAGAAATACTGCAAAATACTGTGTGTTTTGGAATAACTAAAGCTCACCGGGTGCTCTGTCTGATGAGGCTGCACAGTAGAGACATTTGGCAATCCAGCAGTGACAATACTTGTCAAATCCAGCTGCTCTATCAGCAGGAATTACTGTGACTAAAGTGCACGTGGGATGAGTGTGTAGGTGTGTTAGACCTTCCTGGCAGGTAATCCCAGCTGAGCCTTCAGGGATCCAGGTCCCCCTTGGTTTCTCAGCTGGCTACAGAGGCAGGCAGAGGTCCTGGCCCCATAGTGGAGAAGTGCAGGGAGGTTTCTCTGCTTGTTCATTTAAAACTAGGAGAAAAAAAAAATCCAATTCTGAATTATCCATCTTTTTTAAAACTGTTATTTTTTAAAAATAAGTTAAAGTCGCTGAGCTGCGCTGGATCTTCAGGATGACATCTTTTACAGGCTGTGCATCAATCAGAATAAATTTGAGGGAGCACAGTTAGTTTTCATCTTTCTTGGTTTTGTGGACTGCCCCCTCCTGTCTGCTTCCCTTCTGCCTTCATGGGTTGGTTTAACTCTGAGACATAATTAATATTGGGAGTTGCTGTCAGTCATCTTGCTCTGAAAAACTTCTCTGGGGGCTAAGTGTGCACTAACCTTTACAGGAAAAATTTTGAAAGTCCAGAATAAGTCTGTATTTCTGAACATTAGGTTGTGTGTTAGTGATAAATCATTTGCCTGCTTAGACTGAGCATATGACTGAACTCTTAACAGTGAAGGTTGCAATTCAAAAAGGATAACTAATCACCTTCATAATTCACACTTGTAATGCATACAGACTAATTCATAAAATTATTTCCTAACTCACCACAGTTTGGAGACGATGCTTACACCGTTTAACTGCTGGGAAGCTGCTTTTTGTTTGTAGAAACACTTAATTTGTTCCCCCCCTGCCCCCCCGTTACTGTTTTGATATTCCACCATTGCAGTTTTATGGGGCTTCATATTTTTCGTATAAAAATACGACATTCCTAAGGTTGGATTAAACAACCTGGTGTTGCTTTTCAGCTGTGAACAGCAGAGTGCCCAGTGGCTCCACCAGCTCCTCGCACACCACAGAGTCCCCGACGCCCGAGCCCTGCCCGCAGGCATCGAGCAATGTGCCCTCCCAGTCCGTGCTCCCCATGTACCCCTCGGTGGACATCGATGCACACGTGAGTAGTGGCAGCTGGCTTTGAGCGGATTTGCTTCCTGAAAGGAAAAAAAAAAAAAAGATAAATATTGTTGTAGGAATATTAAGCATTCTCTTTATTTTTAATTTTGGAATTTCTGTTTCTTCCCCCTCCCCGTGCAGACTGAGAGTAATCACGACACTGCTCTGACCCTCGCGTGTGCGGGAGGGCACGAGGAACTCGTGTCTGTGCTGATCGCTCGTGGTGCCAACATCGAACACAGAGACAAGAAAGGTGAGTTAAAACAGAACAGTGGCACAGGTTGAGCATGAACTGCAGTGTGAAACAGCCAACTTCGACATGGTATCTGGGACTTGTTGCTTCAGAGCTTGCCAAAAAATGTATTCCTGCACTTCACGTGCCGTGCAAAGCCAGTGACACTGCATGCACTTTTACCTGTGTTTTTGAAAGGATATTCACCTGCGTGGGATCTTTAGCACATTTTTGAAACGTGAGGCACTTTGGGCCTTGTGATTTACTCTCTGCAAAGAAACCTTGGCAAGCCAGGGCTGATGAGGTAACCATCCAAACTTGGCTGACAGAGCTGAAGAGTAACAGTTGTCAGGTTGGGTATCATTGTTCTCGATAACAGAGTTCAACAAAATCTCAAATCTTTTAAAGCTGAGAGAGCTGAACCATCACACCACACACCTTGGAGCTCACACTGACCATTGGCAAGCTGCAACACACACAGGGCAGGTGTGGTCACTGGTTGGAGCTTCATGGAATAGGAATTAAGCAGAAAACTGTGGCTTCTCCAGAGAGGGGAATTTGTTGGAATTAATCCAAACTGGTCATTGCAAGCACTGTCTAGATTTTTTTTGCAGAGCCTTTGGCTGGAATCAGAGCCTTGATGTGACAGGGGCAAAAGAGGTTTGGGAAGTGCTCTGAGGCTGTGGCCTACACCAGGAAACCCTCAGTCTGAGGAATACATATCTGAACAACAGAATTAACCCTTTTGTGCATTTCTCCTCCTTAATAACACTTTTGAGATACTCAAGGCTGCTTCTAACACCGTGTCACGTCTCTAGGTTTTACACCTTTGATTCTGGCTGCAACTGCTGGACATGTTGGTGTCGTGGAAATTCTGCTGGACAAAGGTGGGGATATTGAAGCACAGTCCGAGCGCACAAAGGATACTCCGCTTTCCTTGGCATGCTCTGGTGGACGCCAGGAGGTACAGACATGTGTCCTCAAGGGGCCTGAGTTGTTGCTTGTGGATAGCTTTTATTTGTACAGAATCGGGGTTCTCCTGTTGATGATAAATCCTTCTTTTTTTTCTGGAAGGTTTTTCACCTGTGTTAAGTGTAACTAATTTAAGGCCTTTTCTTCTTCCAAGAAAAGAGCTGAAACAGCTGGTGGAGGCACATGGGGACAGAAACTGGAATTTCGTGTGGGGAGTATACGTCTTTGGGGCTGATAAGTGCAGATGCAATGCAGGGCATGTTGTACCAGGCTTTTAATGATACCAGATTTTTTTGTGTGTTGTTGTTGTCCAAATAAGATTTGTTAAATCCTTCCTTTGTTAAATCCAGCCATGTTCTTACTTGCTTAGAAGATGGCAAGGAGATGGCTGAGGGTTCCATGCTAGATTAATTTAAAGATTCAAATAGTTGACCGAAATTGAAAAGTTTCCACTTTACCTTTGAATTGCAGATTTTTAACAGTAGAAGTACTTCTCAAAATAAAAGACGAGATCAGTGTGGCCTGTGGGAGTCTTTTGTTCTTCCTCTTTATTTTTTTTCCTTATGCCAATATCTACCTCTTGTATTTCTGGCTTAGCAGCTTCTGAGGCAGCCTTATTTCTGGCGTATTTGGAAATCACTTAGCCTATATTAGTAGTAAAATGAGGTGCACTGAAGTGCAGTATATCACTCAAAATGTTTTAATTTTCCCCTGTGAAGAGCTTCGCTTTAAAGCCTTGCATTCATGTGTGGGTGAAATAATCTTTCTGGCAGACAAGTGCTCAGCTGCTGTGCTCATGGGCTGGGCAGGCTGCACAGAGATAGGGAAAAGTCAAATAGAAGAGGGTAGAGATATTCCTGTGGAGTCTTGTGTATTGACAAGGGAAGCTGGTAGCACACTGGAAAGCTTGAACTTGTGATAACATCCTTTCACTCCCTGGACAGTGGCAAAGGCCACGATATGTCTGTTAACACACGTGCTGTTTTTTCAGGTTGTTGATTTGCTGTTGGCCCGGGGAGCAAATAAAGAACACAGGAATGTGTCAGATTACACGCCATTAAGCCTTGCTGCATCTGGGGGCTATGTTAATATCATCAAGATTCTTCTCAATGCTGGGGCAGAAATTAATTCCAGGTAAGGTACCAATGTAACCAGCTGAGCTGCAGCACGGCACAGACACTCCGTGTTGGCTCCGTGCTGAGCCTCAGGTTGGAATCTCAGGTGCTGTCAGACCTCCTTGCAACCTTTCTACACTGATGGTATCCTGTGTGCTCATGTTGTCTTAGTGCTTTTAAATTGCCTTTAGCTATCACAAACTTCATCTGACTTATACCTATATTTTAAGGTAGTATATTTTGCAAACCTGTTCTTTTCTCTTTCCGATTTCCACCATTCTGGGATCTGGAAGTCAAACTATTTCCAATAGAACTGGGTAAAGGAACCAGCCAAAGGGCAGCTCTGCGTGTTTGTTTGAAAATACCTTTTTCAGGAAGAAGAACAAATTTACACAGCTATGTCTCTTAAGCTTCTTCTCCATTCATTTTGAGAAAA
This sequence comes from Empidonax traillii, assembly GCF_003031625.1. Taxonomy (NCBI): domain Eukaryota; kingdom Metazoa; phylum Chordata; class Aves; order Passeriformes; family Tyrannidae; genus Empidonax; species Empidonax traillii. The sequence goes on along the minus strand of NW_020955435.1, from coordinate 108,322 downwards.
CTCACACATATTCTATCCCTAGATAGAGTGAGAGAACTCTTAGCTAGAGGAAGTTAAAATTGCAGCTGTGCTAGAAACGTGTTTCTCTGAATGAATCAGATGAAGCCTTGATTTTTAGTAAATGTAGCTTAAGGCTTATGTGTGCTTCAGCCATCAGGATGTCTGAAATGTATTTTCCCTGTTTATAAATTGCAGTTGCTTATTGCATACAACTCCTCTTATGGTTTCTCCTAAGCAATTAAAAATGCTGCTATGTTAGGTCAGTTTTTGTATTTGTATAAGGTTATATGTTCTTTTCTGACATTTTGTTGCTCTTTGGAAAGCTCTTGGAGTTTTCCTCCAGCTCTGGGCACTGCAGTTGTGTTTCTTTCCCTTAGGACTGGGAGTAAGCTGGGAATTTCTCCTCTGATGTTGGCCGCTATGAACGGCCACGTTCCCGCCGTGAAGCTGCTGCTCGATATGGGTTCAGATATTAACGCCCAAATTGAGACCAACCGGAACACAGCCCTCACCCTGGCCTGCTTCCAGGGCCGGGCAGAGGTGGTCAGCCTGCTCCTGGACAGGAAGGCCAATGTCGAGCACAGGGCAAAGGTAAGGGGGGCACTCACCTTTCCTTGTGACTTATTGCCCCTGAGCCAGCAAGTGTCTTCAAACTTCCTGTGACTTTGAGCCTCTCTCCTGCTCAGAGGAGTTGTTGCATCAGAGCATTTAAACGTTCTGAAATGCGTGGTTTCTTTAAAGAAAAAAAAAAAAGCATCAGTGATGAATTTTTTTTTTTGCACTAGGGAAAAGCTGACTGGTCCTTTTGAGCTCATAATGAAACTTAGATTCACTCTTGTCTAAACTTGACATGATACTCGTTAACAGAACAGATATTTTTACATACAAGTGAAGCCTAGGCAGGAAGAGAATAGTGTTGCTTGTGATTCTCATATAGAGCAGACTTTTTGTCTACAACAGAAGTAGTGCAGTCAGACTTTTTGTAAAGATTTTACGTTGCTGTAGAACCCGTGGCTTCAGTACTGTGACCTTCTGTGCCTCTGAAATGCTCCACAGGTCCCATCCTTTGGTGCTCTGGGACAGCTTTGTGTCTCCTGCCATAAAGCAAGCTTAAAGCTTGTGTAGACAGCCAGACTGATTTCCCCAGCACAAAGGAATTTTTGGTAACTCCTAAGGCTGCTGAAATAATTGCTGTGTCTGTCTACCCCGCCTGCTTCTGGAATGACTGTGGCTGGAGAAAAGGGGATATGGATAAAAGCCAGCTCTCAAATGGTCAGTTGGGCATGTTAGCAGCTGGTGTAAGTTTATTTAACAGTCTGGCCTGGCAACTAAGTTGGGCCCAGATCAGTCTCAGTGCTAAGGGAGGCTAGAGAAAAGCTATAAAGCCAGTTTCTCAGTGTTTTTGTAGAAACACTTGTGTCTTCATTTGAATCTGTTCTAACCTCTCTTGTAGAGAACCTGTTATAAACTTTGCTTTTGCTGTTGAGACAGGTATCTGGTGGTTCTTAGTCAACAGTTTGCTTGGGTTTGTATAAATCGAAGCCCAAGAGTGTCTGGTTTTTGGGTTGGTTTTGTTTGGTTGGTTTGTGTGTGGGTGTTCTGTTTTGTTGTTGGGGTTTTTTTTTGTTGGGTTTTTTGGGTATTTTTGAGACAGAGACTGCTTGAAGTTAGGCTCCTAAACTAAATATAGACAGCTAAATAAAAAAATATTATTTCTCTTTGTAGGAGTCATTTATGTCTTATCCAAAGTGTATTGTACAGATTTCACAGAACAGCTTGTTCTCTTTGCACAGACTGGTCTCACACCTCTGATGGAAGCGGCTTCAGGAGGTTATGCAGAGGTTGGAAGGGTTCTCCTTGATAAAGGAGCAGATGTGAATGCCCCACCTGTGCCTTCCTCAAGAGACACAGCTTTAACCATTGCAGCAGACAAGGGTCACTACAAGTTCTGCGAGCTCCTCATTAATCGGTAAATTGTGTCTTCTCATTAAGTGTTCAAGGGTTGGACGGGGCTCTGAGCAACCTGGTCTCATGGGTGACATCCCTACCCATGGCAAGAGGGTTGGAAAGAGATGATTTCTAAAGTCCCTTCCAAGCCAGACCACCTCTGGCTTTGTGATGGGTGGCACATTTCTTCTCCTCATCCTCACTGTCACTTGTGGGGCAAAGCCTGGAAGTAGCTCTTGAGCGTTTCAAGCAGAACCCTGTGCTCTGCTAAAATCTCAAGGGGCTGCTTTGTCCTGTGGATAGTCACCACGCTGATGACAATATAAAGGTTTCTGTTTGTGTACCTGTGGTGCAATAGGTGACATGAAGTGAACATTCGTTTCTGTCAGGGAGATTTAAATGACCCCTGCGTCACTGTCGGAAATGAAACAGCAAGTTTCAGGGACATATTTAACCACTGTACTTCAGTTACTAAAGTTCTATATCCAGTTGTACTCTCGATCTTTTGTGATCTTGCTGTCTTCCACCTCTCCTTATCCCCTGTTTCACTCTGTTCCACTTGTGTGTTTTCAGAGGAGCGCACATCGATGTTCGGAACAAGAAAGGAAACACCCCGCTGTGGCTGGCAGCGAATGGTGGGCACTACGACGTGGTCCAGCTGCTTGTCCAAGCAGGAGCAGACGTGGATGCTGCAGATAATAGGAAAATTACCCCTCTTATGTCAGCATTTCGCAAGGTAGGAGACCAGCAGTTATGTTTTCAAAACAGTGCTTCTCGCTTGGGCTTGAATCTGAACGCTTGGTTTGGGAAGAAGCAAATACAACTCAGCAAAATGAATCCTTTGATAAAATCCCCACCTTGAGGTAATCGTAATTACTGTACTTCACACAGATCCAATTTTTGAAAGGTGAAAAACTGTTCCAGAAACCATATTCACTTTATTATTTCCAGTTGTACACTGTTCAAAAACTCCCACCATTTCAGACTTTGCCAGTTTGAGGTTTCCATAGTTCCCTCTACCTTTCTGGATTGTACTGCTTGCTTCAGTCCTGATTTTGAGATGAACACAGTACCGGTCTGGAATGAGCTGTGCCAATTCCTCTGTGCTTCTGCTGTTCAGTTCCTAATCTGTTGTGGTGGGACACTTTGTGTAGTCTGCTCTTTTATCACCTACTACCTTTTCTTCTTGGCAGGAAGAGCTTGCTTTGTGATGGTTCCGTCAGTTGTGGTGTTGGATGCGAGGAGCACAGAGGAATTTATTGACTGTAGCTGCTTTGCCTTTAACAAACCAGCAAATAAGTGTGCAGCTTTTTTGACAGACAGCCATGCTGAGCATGCCACTGCTGTCTGCTTTCACATAACTTCAGAAGCAACAGTTGGGTCCTTTGTGTGGTTGCACAGTGGATCCCAGTAGCAAAGGAATGTGCTGGTCAGGATAACATACAGGTGGCTCGGTTCCCTGATCAGACTTAGCTTGTAACTGAGCAGTCTAAGTTAGTTCCATGGTGCAAGTGGCAAAAGAGTGGATTGGGAGACAGATGGTGTGTAAAGAGTGTTGTCTTGGCTGTTACTAAAAATATGAAGATCTGCCTCTGTCCTTGGGCATGATTTCGTCCTTGTATTTGAACATAAGAAATATCTTGTGGAAGAGCTTGTCTTTGCCACCGTGGAGCAGAACAGCAGCTGTGCTGTCAGCACCAGGCAAGCAGTAACTGCCCTTCTCCCCAAACAGCAGCTCACCAGAAATGTTCTTGCTTATGACGAGTCTTTTGTATTGGACTAAGAGATATCAAACGTGTCTTTTGATGGTGAGTGTTGACAACTGTATACAAGAGGCTAGAATTTTCTCTGCTGTTCTAGGGGCACGTGAAAGTGGTTCAGTTCCTGGTGAAAGAAGTTAACCAATTTCCTTCAGACATTGAGTGCATGCGCTACATCGCGACCATCACAGACAAGGTGAGTTGGAACCGGGCACCGCACCCTGCCCTGAACTTTCAACAAAAATACACATGGAGAGTTCTTAAGTATCCAAAAACTGAACTGTTTGCATGTCTCCTTTTTAATACAGAACTTAAAAAATAAATCAGCATTTACAGTCCTGTTGTGTGAAATAGTTTGCATGTTTATGACTACAGGGGAGCCAATCTTTTGTTGTAGAGTTGTAGACTAAGCCTCACTCCTCAATTTTAGTTTCTCACGGGGTAGTAAGACAAGTTTGTATTCCAGGACCTGTTAAAAAAGTGTCACCAGTGTGTGGAGACAATTGTGAAAGCTAAAGACCAGCAGGCTGCAGAAGCCAATAAGAATGCAACTATACTGCTGAAGGAGCTAGACCTGGAAAAGGTGAGTAGAGCATCCCTGTCGTGTAGCAGAGTGGTTTGAACTGTGTGTGAACCCATAGGCTGTGTTTCCTCTGCTGCTTCTTGTGCTTTGACTGTGTGTTCCTCCCTCTAATATAGAAGTGAAGGACATGCTGGGGGTGACTAATTAGAACTGACTTCTGCTTCAGTCTCTCCACTGTCCTGTTTAGGAAAGCTTGGACTTAGCAATGGTAGCTCTCTGGGAGAACTCCCAGTAGCTCTCTGGAATCATCTCAGAGCAAAGGATATGGGAATAAGGGAGGTCTCCAGTCTCATGGTGTGTTTATGGATGTGTAAATCATAATCCATAAGCATTTTATGGACTTTTGTTTGGTGGAATTGAGCAGATAGTGGCAAAAATCCCTTTCCCTCACCAGGAATGCTGTGCAGCGTCCTAAAGTAAAGCACTCACACACTCTTTTATGATGTTCTTACAATTTTTGACAAGTTCCACATTAGTGCATTAACACCCATCAGTTGCTGTGCATAACTACAATGCAACATAGGCGACTGATTCCATATATTAAAAAAGTGGTTAAAATTAGAACAGTTTTGTGCAATACAGTCTTTTGAGTACTGACTGTTGAGTCAAAGATGTGAACGTTGCTGCAAAAACATTGCTGAGATTATTAAATATTTGTTGGAGAAAGGACTGAGAGGATGAGAGCTTTTGCTGCTTTTCCAGTAAAACTGTATTTTTGTAATACCTCTGTTTTGGTTGTTATTTTGTTGTTATTCCTTAAAGTTTTTGGACCAGCTAGTCCTGTTGTCCCGTAAGGTCTGCCCAGTTTCTGTGTAATGATTCAGTATGGGACATTCTAGTTCATCATACTCTCTCCTTTCTCCCTCCCCCCAGATTTTTCAGGAAGATCTAAATTATAAGGATAATTTAGTCTGTGTGAAAATGTTTAAATATTCATCTTTTTCTCCTACATAGTCAAGAGAGGAGAGCAGAAAACAAGCTCTTGCAGCCAAAAGGGAGAAAAGGAAGGAAAAGAGAAAGAAGAAGAAAGAGGAACAAAAAAGAAAACAAGAAGAAGATGAAGAAAACAAGCCTAAGGAAACTCTGGAACTGCAAGAAGATGACGATGAAGAAGAAAACGATGATGAAGGTAAAGAACAAGTGTTTCTGTGAACAGTGTAGTTGTGGGGGTGCCTTTTTTTAACTGTCAAGGGAATATGTTTGAAAGCTGGTCTCTCTTACTGTGGCAGTGTTGCATGGCTGCTGCCCTGGTTCTTCCCTCCACAGTCTGAGTTCCTGGCAAAACTCCTTTGTTCACTTTTGTACCCCCTTCCTTTGCTCATTCCCCGCCCCCCATTTGTTCATGAGAGTCTTTCACTCTTGGAGGATTTACACCTAAATGTAGTGCAGGTATTCTGACAGCTGAGCAAGGAGCATAACTTGAGCTGTGGTGTGTTCAGTCAGGGCACTGACTTCTGTATTTTATGGGTTCTGATTGGACATCAATTATTTTTTTCTTTCAGTGGAGCAAGAAGTTCCTATAGAGCCTCCAAGTGCAACTACGACAACTACAATTGGAATTTCTGCAACTTCAACTACCTTCACAAATGCCTTTGGGAAGAAGAGAGCTAATGTGGTGACTACCCCCAGCACAAACAGAAAAAATAAGAAAAATAAAACAAAAGAGACTCCTCAGAATATGCAGATAATTCTGCCAGATCAGCATATATCTCTAGCACAGCAAAAAGCAGATAAAAATAAAATAAATGGAGAGCCAAGAGGCGGTGGTGCAAGTGGGAACAGCGATTCAGATAACTTGGACAGCACAGACTGCAACAGTGAAAGCAGCAGTGGAGGGAAGAGCCAAGAGCTGAACTTCACGATGGATACGAACTCCTCGGAGCGGCGCTACTCCTCACTGCTCATCCCCTCTCAGGAAGAGAAAACCAGCACCTCGGCTTCCAAAACACCAAACAGGTGAGACTGCCCTGTTTGGTCCTGAATTCCCTGTCGTTTCACAAGGTTCCACCTGTGCCAGGAGCTTAAGCTCTCCACAAGCAGGTGCATCCCCAAAGCCTAGAGAGACTCAGTCTGCTTTATTCCTGTAGCTCTTAAGTAATACTGGCAAGTGTGTTGAACATAACCTCTTTAAAATGGTAAAGATACAATTTTTTTTGCATTTCTGCCTGATTTTAAATACTATTTGAGCAAAATGGCTCTCTGTGCTCTTTATGTGTTTCAATGTCTTCTTTATTAGAATAGATTTTAAAGTGAATATGCTGGGACTTTAAAGAAGTATCAACTTTACTTACCATCCATTTACAGAAGTGATTTTGTGACCTCTTCACTGTTTTATGGTTTCATCATTAGCTCATTTGACTTACAATCTCTTTGTTTGAAGGAGGGAAGAAGTTGATGACTCCGAGCATTTCACCTGCCAGGTGGATGGCCAGTTTGATTTAAGCTTGTCGAGCCAGAGGTGAGAGCCATAAGAACTCAGGGAATATACAGGGGCCCTGTGAACAGTTTGGAAGATCATTCAGTTGCCAGGGAATGTGCTGATAACTTTTATACCACCAGTTTCTGAATAGCTCAATGGTCTGAGTCAGAAACTTCAGATCCCCTCTGGGTCTGTAGTCTTTGTTTATTTTTACACTTAATTAATACAAGTCTGGTCCTCCATACTTGTGGTTTTAATTTCCATTTTCTGCACTAAGGGCAGGGAGAGGGTACAGGGGATGATGTGCAGGATACTGGGCTGAGTGAGAACCCAACCCATCTTCAATACGAACACGAACACTGTAGCATCGAAAAGGGCAGAGAGAGCGAGCTGTTGTCAGACAGAGGAGTTTGGGAGTGGGAAGAGAGTTGGGATTTCCTTTTTGGTTTCTCCTTTTCTCCCCTCAAAGTTAGGTGCAGAAGTAGTGGATTCATCAGTTGAGGGTGAGTGTTTTGGGCTTTCCTTAGGAATGTTAGAAATTGGAATTTGCCTGAGTTCTGTCCTATGAACATGAATTGTTTCAGCCTTGACCCTTTATCCAAGGTCTGCTACAAGAGTCTTAGGGTGATGAGGACAAGCTAAATGCACATTTCTGACTCCTTGTTAGAGGTGGTTCTTCTGTTAGATAAAGTACACTGAGGAATCAAACATCATGTAGATGATGTTTGTAGTATATTTATTGACTTCTGCAGTGCTCTTTGGCTCTTGCACTAGGCAGACTTTGTCTCACAGTCATCTCTAAATTTTTACCCTTCCTGAATTGCTCTTCTCTTTAATCACAGACACGCTGATGACAATGCTGCTGTAATTAAAACTGAAACTCAGACTTCATAGCAATGTTCTTCTGGAAAAATAGCTAGATATTTTCAGATAAAGCAGGAAAAAAGCTTTCAAAGTTTACCCTGGTATTGATATTCCCCAGTGGGTTTTGTTCTTTTCTTTCACATGCATTTTCTTGTTCTGTTTGCCTCAGTTTTCATTATCTGAGGACAGGTTCTTCACTTTCAAATGCCTTGGGTAGGTGCGTTATCAGAGAGCTAGAACTTACTAAGGTAAAGAGAGAAAGTGCTGCCTTATTAAAAGGTTTATTGTCTAAACACTGCTTTTCAGGAGTGGAGAACACAACATAGACACATAATCAGGAGGTGCCTAAGTGGCTGTGTACCACCTATTATAAACTATTTTACTCTTAGTGCTTCTGGTATTATTTAATTCACTGTAACTCTCTGCTTTTTGGAGGAAGGGCAAAGTCTTGACTAAAAGATAAAAAATAACCCTCCCCAAAGTCATCCAACAGTTGTTCCAGGTAGAAAATAACAATAAAAACAGTTCATGCTACTAGTTTCAAGCTGCAGAAATGTAAACTTTATGCTGTCATTTTATTCTGTGATTTGTAATCAGCACGTTTCTGTTCCCAGACTTGATGGTGAAGGTCACTCGAATTCCTTGTCGACTACTTATAAGTCTGTCTCTCTGCCTCTGACCTCTCCAAATGTAAAGCTGAATTTGACCAGTCCAAAAAGAGGCCAGAAAAGAGAAGAAGGCTGGAAAGAAGTGGTTAGAAGGTAAAGACTTTCATTCCGTACTTTGAAACTATCAGTGAACTTTTTAGCTTATAAACCATTCTCAAATACAGAATGTCCAACAAGGTTATATAATTCTAGAATTAACTAAAAAAATCTAACCCCCCCTTAGTCTTGCAGTGCTGTGAAAACCGATTGCAGTCCTAATTTGTAGTAACTCCTCACTAACTTAACGTCAGCATGACATGAACATTTTATTTGGTATGAGGGTTTTCTTCTCCTGTGAGTTCACTGGAGTAAAGATAAAAGGGGAAGGGAGCAGAGGGCAGTGAAAAGCCCTACAGCAGATGATTGCACATGAACTAAGGGCGTGGTGGATGTGAGCAGAGGAGAGGTGGATGATCTCTTCAAGACCAAAAAATTCACTGTGCTTTAAGCAGTGACCTTGATCTCTTGTTCCCTGAAAACTTTTGTCACCTAAAAGCGAGTGCTTAGAGGTACAATGAGATTTAAAGATTCTCTGTAAAGCAAACTTTTCCTTTGAAACATGTACTGGGGTTTGTTGCATGGCCATTAACACCCCAGTATCTTTCTTGTAACCTTTATGGTATCTACTGCTTGCAACTAGAGTGGTCATCTGGCTTTCCTCTTTTTGTTCTCTTTATCAAAAAGGGATACAGCACAAACATTCAGGTGTCAGATGCTTTTGTGTTCTGCAGTGGCAGTGACCAGATATGCTCATTTTGGAGAATTTCAGGCTGTGTGCAAAGAACATAATTGTACAGAGAATTTAACGCGTTCAGATCAGGGGAAGCCACAGACCGTTCTTAGTGAAGGTTTAAAAACGCAGTTTAATGTGAAAATTTAGGTGTTTGAACCCTTGGAGAGTTGGTTTGGCCTCTGCCTTTTGATGTAGTCTCCAGTGGGGCTCTCCACAGTGTCATGGCCCTGCTGGCTGTGTGGTAGCAGCCTGTCCCCCTCTTGGGCAGGAACCCTCCAGGCAGCAGCTGATCCCCCTCTGACCTGGGGCTGCTCCAGCTCTCCTGGGGCTCTCGAGTCTCACCAGCTCAGCTCGACTGCTCATGTGGGTGTTGTCTGCTCTTCTGGCCATGGCAGGGTTTGGAGATGGCATCCAGAACCCACCCTGTCCTCCTTCCCTGTGCCATGAGGAACATTCCATACAGTTCTGCACTGGTGTTTGCTGTGCCCTGGCTGATGGAAGTGTGTCCTGCCAAAGTCGCAGTGCCCGGGAGCTGCGTGGCTTCCTCTCCCAAAGCCTCTCCTGATCTCAGCAGGAATCCTCCTCCTTCCCTTTCCCTCTGAGTGATCCCCCAGCTAGAAAGGATGTCTATCAAAGTAACGGATGCAAACATCCCTTCTGCCCCTGACAGGCAAGTGGGCAGAGTTTTGAAAGACCCTCCCCCCAGCAACACTCTGCAGCCAACACCGATCGAGCAGTTCCAGCTGCAGAGAGGAGGGCGCTGCTGTTCCGGAGCAAAAAGGTACTGCTTGGGACACTTCTCTAGGTCAACACCATCAGCCTTGGCAGGGGGGGAGGGAAAGGACTGTGGGTGATGGGTGGGAGGGGACTGGACACTGGGGTGGACTGTCCTGGAGGAGAAATGTCTCCCGGGGGTTCCCAGTGGGCTGAGGTGGAAGCAGACCAAGGTACAGTCAGGAGCCCTGTGGGCAGTGTGGGTGTTTTTGAAAGTTAGGTGATGATGGAAGCTCTGTTTTGATAGGGAATGACTGGGATGTCTGGCTTGAGAGAGAGAGGCCTTGGGGTTGGAGGGGGGGAAGAAAACCCAAAGCAGGAAGCAGCCATGGGTTAGAACTGGGTCCATACTCTGAAATTGTAGTGTGCTGTCTCAGCAGGAGAGGAGGAAAGAAAACCACCTTGGCAACATGAGGTGATGCTTTAGAACATTTCCATTTATTTAGATGTTTAGAATAAAAGGTGTTTCCTTTGTGTCCTATTAAGTGAGAAACAATTTCCTGAGGATCAAGGACTGAAATAGTTTCCAGAACTGGAATAGCTCAGTGAAACTGGCAGCCTTTCCAGGGGGTGGTGGGGATCTGTCCCATGTTCAGAGGCACCTGCACAGTCATCAGTGGTTTCTGAACCCCCTTTGAATCCCCTCTAATTGTTCAGCGTTGAGCCAGGCACATCACTAGCAAGCCTGAAGGCAGTGTATGGGTGCCAGAAGTCCACACCATAAAGTCTGGGGACAGTGGTGGCCCAGGGACCACAGCTGGGGTCTGGATGCAAGCAGAGCTCGTATTCCGAGACTTCCCAAATACTGTGTGTGTGCACTGACCTGCCAATACCACGTGAATCAGGAAAACCCTAAACTGACTGACCCTGGTAACAGTGTTGCGGCCTGACAGTGAACCTGTTCCTGCAAGGCTTGGCTGCCATCACAGGGGCTTCCAGCAGCTCCCTAAATCCCAACCCTGCACACCTTCATCTGCCACCCACCATTGTTTATTGGTGACACTGCGCTTCCAGATCTTGGGGCCTGAAAGAGGTGAATACTCCAAGCTTGTGGATGCAGGTGGTAATACAGAGCTGATCACCGGGAAAACACTGGAAAGCCACCTTCTCCTTGCTATAATAGCTAAGCCATGGACGTTTATATTTGAAGCAGCACTGTTTATGTAAGTTTAGGTTGATAAGCTAAGGGTTTGCCTCACTTAGGAGTGGTACACAAGATAAGATAAAATCCAGAAGTGTTTCTGAAGCAATGTGAGGCACATATATCTGTGTTACAGTAGTGCTGGAATAAATGCTTCTGGAAAGTCCTTGTCAGGTACTGAGGATGAATAATTTGAGTGGGGGAGTTTGAGAAGGCTCCAAAGGGTGAAGAAAGTATCAGCAGAAAACCACTTACTGCCCTGAAACTTAAGAATATTGCTTCAGCCACTGTCAGACACTGCATTTCACAGATTTCTGGTCTTTGTGATATAGGTCAAAGAAATTATCAGTCCCAGCTTCTGTCGTATCTAGAATAATGGGAAGAGGTGGGTGCAACATCACGGCAATTCAAGATGTCACTGGCGCCCACATTGATGTTGATAAGCAAAAAGATAAGAATGGAGAGAGAATGATCACTATAAGGTACAGTATCTTGAACTGAAAGTCTTGAGTCAATCCACGGTGTCATTTATTGAGAAGCTTGTTTGCTTTTTAGGGCAGGACCTATTTAGCTTCTTGGTACTGAATAGAGCACACATTCCTGCTGCCAAGATATGCTGACAGTTGACTTCAGAGATAATCCTTAAGATACACAGAAGTCAAGAAATGACTTGCTGGAGTAAACATACAATAGACTTATGGATCAGTATGAAATTGAGAGGCTATGGAATGGTGTGCAAAGTGGGGTTTCCTTTTGCAAAAGATAAACCTGTTTGTATTTAATCCAGGGGTGGTACAGAGTCCACGCGATACGCAGTGCAACTCATCAACGCCCTTATTCAAGATCCTGCCAAGGAACTGGAAGACTTGATTCCTAAAACCCACATAAGAACGCCTGCTTCAAGCACCAAATCAATCCACGCAAACTTTTCATCTGGGGTCAGCACTGCGACCGCTTCCAACAAGAACTCCTTTCCTCTCGGAGCACCGCCCCTCGTCACGTCGCAGTCGTCGACACTGTCGACTTTCCAGCCTAGTAACAAACTCAACAAGAATGTCCCTGCAAACGTGCGCTCATCCTTTCCGGTGTCTCTTCCTCTCGCTTACTCTCACCCTCATTTTGCCTTGCTGGCTGCCCAAACTATGCAACAGATCCGACACCCTCGCTTACCTATGGCCCAATTTGGAGGAACCTTTTCACCTTCGCCGAACACTTGGGGACCATTCCCGGTGAGACCAGTTAACCCCGGCAGCACAAACAGCTCTCCAAAGCATAACAGCTCGAGTCGTGCAGGTAGCCAGAACGGGAACGTCTTGCAGACGGAGTCTCCCGGGTTAGCTACGTCCAGTTGTCCCGTTACCGCCTCGTCTGGAGCCGCTTCCACCCAGCCGCTGTGCGCGACCAGCAACCGGACTCCCTCCTCGGTCAGGAAGCAGCTCTTCGCCTGCGTTCCCAAGACGAGCGCCGCGGCCACGGCCATCTCAACTGTGACGAGCACCTGTAGCACTCTGCCCTCAGCTCCCTCCGCCCCCCCGAACAACGGGCAGGTGCCCACGGCGTTCCTGCCATCCAGCGCTCCGCCGGCGCAGCATTCCGCGCTGAAAGCGGACTCGTTCCCGGCCGTCTCGGCGCCCAAGGAGAAGGTGCCGACCCCGGAGCAGCCGCCCGCGAACGCACCGGCTTCGGCTGCGAGCAGCTGCAGCGTGTCGGCCAGCAGCAGCTCGGCGGGCACCGAGACCCGCCCCTCCAGCAGCCCTGCCCCGCTCAGTAACGCCCAGGAGGAGGTACTGCCAACCAGCATGTCGGAGATCAGCCCTTCCATGTCGATGCCTTTCTCATCCAGCTCAGAAACTGCTCCTCTAAGCTTAGCGTCGCCCAGGTCAGTTGTTGCAGATAATCAGGACAACAGTAACTTACCTCAAGTAGCTGTACCAGCACCTCGAGTTACTCACAGGATGCAGTCCAGAGGTTCTTTCTATTCAGTGGTACCAAATGCAAACCTCCATCAAGATCCTCAGTCTATTTTTGTTACGAATCAAGTTCCTTTAACACCTTCTCAAGGTCCACCTGCTGCAGTGCAGCTCTCGTCAGCCATGAACGTTATGAACGGTTCTCAGATGCACATTAACCCAGCAAACAAATCATTGCCTCCTGCCTTTGGGCCAGCAACGCTCTTCAATCACTTTAGTAGTCTTTTTGATAGCAACCAGGTGCCAGCTAACCAAGCATGGGGAGACTGTCCACTCTCTACCCGAGCAGCAGCTGACCCATCTTTCACTGTTCAGTCTACCTTTCTGAATAACTCTGTGCTAGGACACGTGGAAAACGTCCATCCTGACAACTCCAAGGCTCCTGGGTTCAGGCCACCTTCCCAACGGGTTTCAACTAGTCCTGTAGGTAAGTCATTAAGGTCGTGCACTGGACAAAATCCTTTCTCCAGCCATTGCACTTTGATCATCTCAAACTGACGGAGAAGTAGCTTGCAAATGACAGTGGGAGAATGCTCATGCAATGAGGATGGCCTGTTTTTTCGAAGTGCTCTTTAAAATGTTGATGATTTTTTTATTTTTCTTCAGCTCTTCTAGGCTGTTAGGTGCTGGGAAGATTGCAGTCACTGCATTACTTGTCCTCTGTAAGACACAGGAATGCTCCCACCAGTTTGTAGAGTAGCACTGATTTTAGGGTTTGGGTTGGAATGGAACACAGTGTGGGGTGATACCAAACCTGAGGACTGGTGGAGGTTCCAGCTGCAGCAGTGACTGTGTGCATGTGTCCCCTATTTTATGTGAGACTCTATGTTTGACTCAGTGAGGGGAAACTGTGCCTTTTGATTCCTGATACAGCTCTGGGATTTTAATAAGCTTATTTTGTGCTTTGGGAAATTGGTGTGCTACTGCATGGGGTGTTCTATTAGGAAGTTCAGTGTAGCAGTCCCAAGCTTATCTGGATTTATTTAAAATGGATTGGGAGCACTGACCTTGAGCTCCCTGCCCTTGCTGCTCTCTGCCTGAAGGATCTTGGCATTCCAGCTGTTTCAGACAACTGGCTGCACCCATTTGGCTGGAAGGGACCCTCAAGAGATGAATTCTGTGCCAGCCTTTGCCCTTGCCATGGTGTCTGTTGGGTGCCCTGGCGTAGCTGGAGAGCCTTACCCACACACTGTGTTGGGGATTTGGGCTGATGCTGGCACAGAACTCGAATGCTGGGCTGGGACAAGTCAAGTAGTTTGACTTTCAGAGTAAAGGAGAAGGGAGCGTTTGGAAGATGTGATGCTGAGGAAAGAAGATTTTCAGCATTCCCGCTCCTCTTGGTTGATTTACAAACTTGCAGGACTTCTGCAAACCAGAAAGCTTCTCTCTGACTGGCTTTAACCACAGAACTGGGGGATTTGCTATGACTGTAGTTTTCTTAATAGTTTAATTTGGGCTGTAGCTCTGCAAAACTAGGGCACACCTAGAGCTTTGAGCCCCATCCAGTGTCAGCCTAGTAAGCAGAACCAGATGTGGAAGGTAAAGTAACTGGACCTTGTTTGTCAGAGACTGTTAATAAAGAGCTGCCGGATGCTCAGCAGGCTCCAGAAACACTTAACAATGGCTCAGCTTTTCCTCTAAATTGGGAGCTGGCTGTTGCTGAAATAACCCCTGGGGCAGGAACCCTGTGGCAAGTGGGATCTGCTGATTTCTCTGCCCATGGCATCCTGTGTGTGCAAACACTGACTGGGACTTCCCACAGCAGCAGAACACTTTGCTGTTTCCTTATGCAAAGATCATTTGTTTGCTGTGGGGGTCCTTTACATATCCTTAAATGACTGTAAGAATTTAAAAGGCAGTGTAAATCTGTTTCTGCCCTGCATTAGGAAGGTTAGGTAGGTAGCCAAGGAGAGCTCACACAGTGGACTTTAGGGAGTTTAAGTGTGAAGTTCTCAATTGAAGCTCAAAAATATTTGGACAGAACATGTTTTTTTCTGAGCTGGGATTCGATTAGGGTATATTGCAAAGTGAAGAAAAAGTACAAATAGGTAGGTGTGCTGCTGAAATTGTGCTAGGCAGGAGTGACTGGTTGGTCAGGTCCTTAGTTGATTCATTTAATGTCATTTTACTTCCCACTGCTCTTGGTCACCTTCATTTCAGAACCTAAATTGTCTGTCACACAGGTTATGGGGAGCCTGGGGAGAAGGGGATATTTGAAAGGTGTGATAGTGAGGAAAGGAATGGGCACAGTAGGCTGAGGACTTGTCCAGCACCTTCCCTTTAGAGTCCAAGTGTGGTCTGTGCATCCATCTCATTCACTGGCTTGTCCCCAGCTCAGCCTCCAAAGTGGGTTGAACTGGGAACTCCCACGGCTGTGTCCAGAGGGCTCAGTGACAGGGTTCATGGGATTTTGGGAAGGGGCAGAAGGGCCAGTCACTCCTTTGGCCAGCAGCAGCACGATGGACAAGGAGCAGCCTGGGCCTGGGCTGGCAATTCCATGTGGTGAGAGGGGATGGGAACGGCTTTGGAACAGGTGGAACCTCTGATCTTGGATGTGACTCCACACTCAGGGAGCAGGGATGTGTCTTTCGTGCCTGTCTTGTGCAGTTGGACTCCTGGAAATTTTTCCACAAATAATATTCCTTGGTGACCACCTCTAAACTGATTTGGTGGAGATTTGGTATCATTTGTGCACTAAAGCAGCATTTTCTTAACAAGTTCTCACCTCAGGGTGGAGTTTGGGTCCTCTGCTTTTCCTGGTCATGGGTGAGCTCAGCTGCAGCTTGAGTTTTCTCTGCTTCACCAGTTTACCAGGCACAGATCCCCCTGCAGATCTTACTGGCTGTGGATCTGTTCTGGAAAGGCCTATTTGTTCCACATTTTAGGTCTCTTGTCCTGGCAGCTTGCAGATTGAGGGCAGGCTTAGCCCAACCATTTGGGGAGGCTGTGGAGGAGACTGAAAGAAATCTACTTGTTACTTCTTTCCTCTGCATTTTAAGAAGGGGTTTGAGACCTTGCTTTTAAAAGAAGTCTTGAAAGTTGAAATATGCCAACTTAGGAAGCAGCACCTGAGTGTGGAATTGTGTGAAATGGACTCAGTTTCACATGGAGTGACTGAGTGTTGTGGCTGTTTCTCTAAAGGTGGAGGTAGCCCTTGCAATAAGCAGCATCTGCAGGAGTGCCTGGGGGCTTTGATAAGCTGAATTTTGAGCAGAGTTTGTGTGAGATCAATACACTCCTCTGAAAAGCTCAGTTATGCTTCCAGAGCATGACGAGGAGTTTGAGTTCCTGGCCCAAGTAACTGCAGAAGGTTTTAGTGTTACAAAACCTGATTTTTTTTTTTTTTGGTAAGTACATGAATAGGAAGCTCATTACTGCATTCAGAATTTGGTAAGCCATTGTTCAGAATAGCTACTTTTAATATCGAGCCAAGTTTTTTGTCCACTTTTAGGAAGGACAAGATAACGATAAAAAGTGTTCTTTATGACCTGAAAACTCTGGATTTGTGGATCTCTGGCTGTCAAACTCCCTTCAGCACATGGAACATACCCAGCAGTGCTGAAGTGGTCTAGCACTTCACAAGCTGTGTACCCAACAGCTGTGTACCCATCATCCTCCTGAGCCATCCAAAGACACAACTGGGCATCCCTCTCCTGCAGCAGAGCTGTTTTTGTCCTAATCCCTGCCTTGTTCTCTGTTTAGGATCCCAGCAGTGCCCGTGGGCAGCAGCACCTCTGTTACCCTTCTGTCTGGGGCAGACTGGGGATCTTTGGTGGCTTGTCAGCCAAGTGGCAGCTCCTGTTTTGATTTGTGGTGGAATTGGTCATCACAGGGGCATTTGTGGGTGGAGGGTTGGCCAGAGTGTCCTGTCCATGGAAGACTGTCCCCCCAGGCTGGGGTGCCTCAGCTGAGCACCCCTTGTTCCAGCAGTGTGAGGGGTGTATTTCTCCTTGGCTGTAAGGGAGACTTCTCTTTTTAACCTTTAGGCTAGTGAGAAAAATACCTCCTTCAAATCCAGCAGGTCATTTCTGTCCATGTGAGCAGGTTGGATCTGGCACTTTTGGAAGCAGTAAGGTTGACTTGGTTGATAATACTGGGGGGAAAAGACCTGGCTTTCAGGAACTATCCAGGCTCTGGAAGGTGCCCCTCTGGTCTGTGACCTGAGGTCCTGCCTGGCACCACTGCTGTTTGTGCTGGGGTGTGTGTAGGTACAGCCTTCAGCCTCGCTCTGCAACAATGTAGGCTGGTCCTGGTTGTGGTCATTTTGAAATGTTTAAATGGTTTTGAAACTAATCTTGTTTAATAGGCCCTTGAAACTAAACCCAAAACTCAGGTGAACATACGGCCATGCCCGTTTCTGCTTTCAGGTAACAACGTGTGATAAGAGCTTTTACAGCGTTTTGGAAAAGTACTGAAAAGCTTTGGCTTACCAAAGAAAACTGTGATTCCCCCCTTGTTAATAATTTTTGTGGGACTTTGAACTCTTTCTCCCTCTCTCTCTTCCTCTCACACATCCCTGGAGGAAGAGCAGCCCCCTCCCCTGTGCTGCTGTGCCATGTCAGCCCTGCCTCTGGCCACAGCATGCTCTGACTGATCTCTACATGAAGGTACCTATGGGGATGGCAAAGTCCATCCTGCAGAGAACTCCTTCCCAGGTGCTGGATTCCTCTGGGACTTTTGGAGAGCCCGGTATCCTTGTTGGATTTGTGTGGCTTTTCTGTAAGCAAAGATCCTGGCCACTCCCAGCTCTCCTGCTCTGCCCTCCCTGCTAAGATCATTCCTTTCAGTGACCAAAGGGATGGCTGTTTTGGCTAAAACCTGAGGCCAAACCAGAGAGCCTCCAGAAATACCTCTGTGGTTTCTAAGAGAGAGTCGTGCACCTGTAAAATGACCTTACCCTGTGCAGATGCCCCCGAAGGTGATGAGATGCTTTAATTATATTTGGAAGCACTAGCTTTCTCTGGTGCTTTGAAGCAGGTTCCCAAAGAGAGATATTTAATCAAATTTATGTTTATTTCAGGCTTACCCTCTCTAGATCCATCCAACAGCTCTACAACTTCTTCTTCAGGTCCTTTGACAGGCTTTTCAGCAAACATACAAGGAGCACGGGTTTACCTTCAAGGGCCAGCGCCTGTTGGGACTCCCAGCTTTAACAGACAGCATTTTTCACCACATCCTTGGACAAGCGCAACAAATTCATGTAGGAACTTCATGGGTCTGTCTTAGTTAACTATAAATTCATAGCTCTTGTCTTTAGTAGATTTCTAACTTGAGGGGAGGTTACCCAGTGATGCACAAAATGCTTTCCAATTGCTTTTAGCAGCTGTGAGGATGGCCTGCAAATCCCAAGCTGTGCTATTTTTATGGGGTTTTTTTTCCCATGCCATTAGTTCTGGTAGCATTACTAAAGGTATATTTGGGCAAAAAAACCAAGTCATTGTAGGCTCTGAGAGGAGAGGGCACGAAGCTGTGGGGGAGTGGAGGTGATTATAGCGAGCTAAAAATTCCCCTCTACATAGTTTGAGTGCAATATTAGGTGAAAATGTCATGTTTGCCATGGTTTGAAGTTATACTTGCCTTTTTTTTTCTCTTTTTTAATTGGGATCTGGAATGATACTTAAAATGTTCCAAAATATTTGAGCATCATCCGAGGTAACAGTGGGGGCTTTCCTCCTAATGGGAAGAACATGGAAGCAGCTTTATGGAAAATATGGGTCTTTAATTCAGAATCTTAGCTGAAGAGGTTTTTCGTGTCACTGCATGCAACTTCAGTGCCACTCTTGAGTTTAAGAACCCAAATGTTTAAAGGAGTGCTCGAAGGAAGTTGGATTTCCCCAGGAGAGTCAGTGACGCTTCTGAAGTTGGCGGGACTTACGCTCTTGGGTCACACCTGTGGCTTTGGGAAGCTGTCTGATTTCTCTTCTGCTGGAAGTGGTGGATCCCAAAACCAGGCTGTTTAGATATTTATGGTGTTTTGGCTGATGTTTTCACCTCTTCCTGAAACTCTTCCATGTTTCTTATTCTTTCTTGTAATTAATGTAGATACACTGCTATGTCATGAGAATATCATGATTCTGATGGCTGAAAGCATTTGTGTTATAATGTTGGTTTTTGAGAGTTAAAAGAACTTGCAGACAGAATTTCTGTGCAAGACTTGAGGATTGCTTGCAAAAAAAAAAAAGAGCCTTTAACACATCTTATAATTTGCTTTGAGATAATGTTGGGGGGGATAGAGCGGGTGGCATTTATGCTTTAATACCTTGTGTGCTTTGTGTGTAATTAAGCACAAGAAATACTCTTTCCAGCAGGTGAATCTCCTATTCCATCAGTTTCCTCAGGATCATCTTCGCCCCTCTCAGCTGCTTCTGCACCTTCTAACCTGGGCCAGCCAAAAACGGGTAACGCCAACCAAGATCGAAAGGTGCCCCCTCCCATCGGGACAGAGAGGCTCGCCAGGATCCGGCAGGGAGGCTCCGTCACGCCCACGCCCCTGGGAACCAACTTCACAGCCCCCGTGGGCCACAGCGGCATCTGGTCCTTCGGAGTGAACAGCGTGTCTGGTGAGTGCTGGACAGCCCAGAGAAACTTCCAGGACCTCGCAGAGGGACTGGGAGAGGAAAGTGGAGGAGGAATAAAGTTCCACAGTCGGTACTCAGTTTCCGTGCAGTGCATCCCAAAGGGAGAGCTGGTGTCAGTGCTGGGAAGTGAAGTTTTTGTGGAAAGGAGGAGGTGCAGCGTTTGAGGTGTGGAGTGTTTCCATTGGCAGCTCTAAAGACAAACATCTGAGTCCTGCATTTGTTGTGTGTTCCAGCAAAACCCTCCACACTTTGGTTAACCTGTGTCTCATCACTGCTGTGTTTTCACAAGGAAAGCTGGTGTGTGCTTGCAGACTGTGCTGGCAACTCTGTTGGATCTTCATGGTTCTCCTGTGAACACCTGGAACTCCCAGTTCCTGGTAGTCCCCATCCTTTCCACCCTTGTCTGGAGGATCAGGATGGCCAAACTTACCTCACCAGGCTGCCCTTTCCCTGGTTTTGCCCCTGTCACAAGTGTAGCTTTTTCCTGTGTTCTTTTTCCTGTGTTCCCGTGGTACATGGGAGGCTGGAGGGGAGGAGGATATGTAGCCAGCCTCACATGGGGTCTGCTGCAGCATCCCTGGGAGAGGAATACAGGTCAGACAGGTGTGTTTGCACTGTCTGTAATGGATTATCAGCCTAAACCTGCAAGTACCTTCTGCTGTGGCAGGTCTCCCCTGGCCAGAGCAGAGCCCTCAGATACCTCTGGCTGTGTGTTTTCAGGGAGCCTTTGGGTAGATGTAGGTATGTGCAGCTTCTGAATTCTGCTCCAGAGTATCTGCAGTGAATTTTCAATATCTCTATTTTCAATTCCCTTTCCAGAAGGCCTGTCAGGTTGGTCTCAGCCTGTCATGGGAAGTCATCCAATGCATCAGCAGCTGTCAGACCCAGGCACGTTTTCTCAGCATCAGCCCATGGAGAGAGATGATTCTGGAATAGTGGCTCCCTCGAATATTTTCCACCAACCTATGCCAAATAGTTTTGTGGATTTTTCTAAAGTAAGTTACAAAGGGTTGGATTTAGTCTGTGAAATGACCAAGTACTGACTTCGTTGTATCTCCTGTTCTGCCTGTTCACACTCCATCTGTGTTCCTCTGCTGCTCACCACCCCAGTCCTGAACCTCCTTTCACCCCAGAACTGCCCAAGCCTGGAGACACATCTAAACAAAACCAGAGGCTGTAGATTGAAGATGTTCTCTGGTCTATATCTGAAGGCCTCCATTGCCCTCCAGTGTTTCCTCTCTCAGAGGCTCAGGAAGATTTCACAAAAGCTTGCTCAGCTCTTGAGGCTGATTAAAGGTTTGCTTAACACTTTCAGCACAAATCATGCCCACAGTACCACACACCTTCCTTAAGGAAGTGGCAGGAGGAGAGGACTCACAGCACGTTTCAGAAGGAGCTGTAGCATCTGCTCTTGGGATCTTCTGCATAGCAGAACAGTATAATTCACACATGGAGAGAATTCTTGTAATTGCAAAAAACTTCTCTGTAATTTGCTCTTTCTGAACTGACAGGATATTTTAGATGGCCATCAGGGATTACAGAAAATCTTTAACCCAGAGCCTGTGCTCGTGCTCTGCTCAGTGCAGCCCCACTTGGCTGTCGTGGGCTGCAGAGAGGAGGGAGCACGGAGCTCACTGGGTTCAGCCGCTGGCCTGGCTTTGAGGGCTCACCCCAAAGCTCTGTGTGTGCTGCAGCCTCTGCAGAGGTGTAAGGTCAGGAGAATGGCTGAGCTGACTGGAATCTCCAGCTCTGAAGAGTCACCATGTCCCGCACTCTGCCCTGGTGTTCCCTCACAGTTCCCTCCCCGGTGTATGGATGTGACCTGCCTCTGTCACCTGGGCAGACGTGGTCCTACAGCCACCCTTCACCGAGTGCTCTCTTGTCCCCTCAGGGCCTGCCCATCTCCATGTACGGCGGCACCCTGATCCCCTCGCACCCCCAGCTGGCAGATGGCCCAGGAGGGCCCCTCTTTAACGGGCTCCATACTCCAGATCCCGCCTGGAACCCCATGATCAAAGTTGTCCAGAACTCAACAGAATGTACTGATGCTCAGCAGGTAGTGTGGCTGCCTTTTCCCACCTGTGCTTGCCCGGGGCTTTATACGGTGGTGTGACACCCGTTTTTGGATTGGTGGCATGTTTGGGGTTTTTTTCAGTTCTTTGAAACTAGAATTGAGATTGTTTGCATGGCTTTTCCCTGCTCTATGTGTGTGTGTGTGTGTGTGTGTGTGTGTGTTCATAAAATACCCATGGAGCTGTCAGTACCAAACCTTCCAGGTAAAACAAGCAGCATTTCAAGACTGCTCAGCCAGGTAATGGACTGTTACACGTGAGAGGGTTTATATCTGTGCTCAGCACCTTGCAGGTTGTCAGTCAGACCTTGGCTGGAGCTGGAGAGCTCCTGCCTTTGGACAGTCTGGTTGTATTTTGGGGGAAGCCTTACGCTCGCCCTCAGTGGTTAAACACTGTTAAAGGAACCTTTATTTGTTTTCATAATAGATTTGTCTTTTTATTTCTCGCTGTAGATTTGGCCTGGCACCTGGGCACCTCACATTGGAAACATGCATCTCAAGTACGTCAACTGATTTAAGGGGGTCTTGTCCTTGTTTTAGCCTGGTTTGGGAATCTTTATGACCTTGAAGAACCCTGGGGATTTTTTTCATGTGCCTAAGTGATTTTCTGTGGGCTGTAACAATGGAAACTTGATTGCCCGTTGTATAACAACAAACTGACTTACCTATACAAACTGATTCTGTTCTCCAGTTAGTTTAGCCACTTTAAACTTAAAAAATCAGACAAAACTAGTGCTTTTGGCTAAACACTACTGACTGCTCCTTGTACGCAGCAGAGAACTTAGCTGATGACACGATTTCAACCTTTTAGGGTGGTAAATACCTGTATAATTGTTTACAGACTTAAAAGGAAAAGCTGAGTAAATTTCATGTCGTATAGTGGCTCTACTTTATGTAGCCTGTATTAATGTGAAATATTTACCTGAATACTCAATAAAAGGCAAACAGCATTTATAGGTTGTGTGTGAGAATTTGGGAAAGGGATGGATGTTGTTGTCCTCGGTAGCTGCTCCCGTGCCTGGTGACACATCCCAGGGCCACATTCGGAGCAGGTGGGTGCAGCCAGGATTTGGGAGGGTTTGGAGCCGCAGGTGTCTGTGATTGATGTCTGCAGAGCCCTTCCCCTTGCCAATTGTGAGCCTTTTATTGGTGTGAACCTGCTTCTGTGTTACCTTTTTGCCCTTCTGGATTAGTTCTGCTGCTTCCAGCACTCCTTTTGCAGGTGGGTCACCCAAGAGATGAGGTTTTGCTCAGGGCTGCAAGTAAGGGCTGACAGCAGTGGCAGGGAAATGCAGGGTTCCTTCACCAGCTGCCCAGAAGCAGATCTTGGGAACTAAGTGTTTCCCTCTGAAGGAAAACCTAACAGATTCAGTTCTAAGCTTCTTGTAATGCTTTAAATCTGGTAAGAGCTCCTCAAAGTCTTTTCTGTGAAGAAGAGGAGGATTTTTGCACTCTGCTTAAGATGAACGTTAATTCCTGACCCAGTTCCCCACTTTCTGTTCTTGAACTGTGCTTATTTCTGCTTTTGCTCCAAGGCAGCGCAGTAACCACACGGAATGTTGGGTCCATTCCTTAAGCAGGGAGCTACAGTGCACATAATGTCTAATCTAAAGGACCACTCTCAGTGATGGAGACTTCACCTTTCCCCACCTTATCCAGACAAATCCTTACATGCAGCAGCAGAATTTCCCCAGGAAAAGCATGAGGAAGTACTTAAAAACCACAGTGCACAAGCAGTATCTGAGTACCCCAGGCAGATCAACCTCAGAAGCACTGCTGGATGGTATATTCAGATATCTTTCCTGTTATTTGAGGAGGAGTGCAAAATAAATTAGAAGTGCTGCTGCCCGCTGACAGTACATACACCTAAGGAGAAACACATAGAATCAGTCAGAGAAGAGTTTGGGTTCGAAAGGACCTTAAAGATCAGCCAGTCCAACCCTCTGCCATGTGTTTTAACAGCAGTTGTATTGAAAAGCAGTGGTGTTGTGGTGCAGGGTGAGGTGCAGGAGAGGGGTGGGGTGCTGACTCTTGTGGGCTCCCTGGCTGCAGCAAAGCACTGCCATGTCCTGCCCCATCCCAGGGAGCCACTGTCGACCCAGCATGGGGACAGGGCTGTCCCTGGAATGCCCTGGGCCACCCCAGCCCTGCCTCATGTGGGCAGCTCTCTCCCTTGCTGGGCTCTCCCTGTGCAGCTCTGTCCTTGGGAACACGGGCATCTGCTGTGGCCACTGGATCCAGGCAGGCCCATGGGGTGGTGGCAGCCCAGAGCTGAAGTGGAAAAGGGAACCCCGAAGTTTTGTAGGAAGATCCTGCTTGAAGTTCGGGCCATCATTGCCCTGTGGTACACGGGGGCACAGGCAGGGGCTGGGGAGTGGGCTGGTGGCAGTGCCACTGGGCTGGTGGGTGCAGGGCTGGTCCCTCGGGGCTGGCTGGCTCAGGGGGAGGCACAGGGGCTAACATGAGAACCTGCTCCCACCTGAGTTCAGCAGCCCCGGGTGGCAGAGCCCTCCCCTGCCCTCCTGCCCCTTCTGACCCCCCACCAAAGCCCCTGGGGTCAGCTATTGAGCAGGTCTTTGCTGTGTGTCCTCAGGGAAGTGTGTGAGCTGGGCATGTTTGGGTTGAGCCACAGGTGCCCACCCCGTGGGCCCTGGTTCCATCACGTGCCTTCGATTAAGCTGCTCTGGTGTGGAGGAGCCCAGGCCGGTGCTGTGGGGCCATGGCAGGCGTAGGCTGTGCAACGTGTTTGCGGTGCCAAGCAGGAGCTCTGGGCTCCCTGGCACCTCAGGCAGCAGCTCCAGGCTCCCTGGAACCCTGGGCAGCTCCTCTGCTGGAGCCTGGCAGGGAGCAGGTGCTCGGCTGCAGGGATGGCCGGGCAGGGGACGGCAGGGCAGCAGATGTGGCACATGGGCTGATGTGACCTCGGGCGTTGCTGGCAGGCAGGTGGGGCGGGGGGGGAGGTAGTGTGGGCCCCAGGTGGGCACTGCACACCTGGCAGGCTGGAGGAGGAGGTGTCCCATCAAACCCAGCTGCTGCCCTTGTGCAGGGGGCAGCGGGTGGCTGGATGAGCTGATGGGAGGGTCCCCAGGGTACCCCTGTGGGACACCCAGCCTTTGCTGCTCAGCCTTGGGCAGGGAGCTGCAGCTGCCTGGCCTTCAGGTTTGGGCTAAGCTGTGTGCCCCGGGCTGGCCCTGCCCTCCAGGGATGGCCAGACCTGTGGAGGCTGGACCCCCTGTGCTGAGCCCTGCAGAGCTCCAGGAGCCTCAAGGGCAGGAACAATGTGGGCAAGAGCTGCCAGGCAGGACGGGTGTCACGGGCTGCCCTGTGGGAAGCACTGTGTTGGCCCCAGAGCCAGATGTGTCCCTAAGCCATGGCCGAGCTCTGGGTCCCACCCCCTGCTCTGGGTGTGATGCTCAGGGCAGGGGGTGGCTGTGGCCAGCGGTGCCTGACAGCCCCTGCTTTTGGCAGGTACCCGCATCATCTGCGACCGCAAGTTCCTGCTGGAGTGCAAGAATTCACCCGCGGCCAGGACCCCTCCCTGCTGCCTGCCCCAGACCCCCGGTGTCACATCCCTGGCCCAGTCCAGCCTCGTCAAGCTGGAGGAGCTCAAGGAGCGGAATGAGAGCGAAGAGGCCATGCCAGGTGAGCAGCCCAGGCACGTGGCCCCACCCATGGGCCACCTGCCTGGGGCACGGGGCTCCTGCCTGGCCATGGGGTAAGGGGAGAACCCAGCCCAGCCCCAGTTCCAGCTCCTGACCCCTTGGCCTACACGTGTCTCCCAGGGCAGCCCCATCCTAACCCTGGCCCTGTGTCCCTCCATGCCCTTTGCAGATCAAGACCAGTTTGAGATGGACATCTGAGTTTGCAGCTCCCCATCTCCAGGCCATGGCTGGGCCTGTTCCTGGGCCTCGTGGAGGTGCTGGCACCGTGACCAGCTGGCTGCAGCCCTCTCTGATGCTGGGGATGGACGTGTGACACCTCAGGCTCTAGCACAAGTGGCTGGTGCAATTGCCTAGGAGCTCATGCTTGATCAATAAACACCGTGAAACCCCTGTGCTGAGCTGGTGTGTGTCTGTCAGGGCTCAGTGGGGTCCTCACACCCCCGGGGAGGGGGCTGAGCAGCACCAGTAGGGTGCAGAGGGTGACACTGCAGGCAGGGGGTGGTGGAGGCCTGGGGCTCTGTTCCCAGCTGTGGTGGGAACAGCACAGTCAACACCTGAGTGTGGGCATGTGTTTGTCCCCTGGCCCTCCCTGTCCTTGAGGCCACACCTCTTGGGTTCCAAACTCTAGTCTGAACTGCCGGGAGGGCAGGAGCCCAGATGGGAGCAGGGGCTGTAGCTGCAGCACAAACCCTGGCCATGCTGACCAGCTGGGGACTGCTGGCACATTGCCCTCCCCAACCAGCCTGGATCGCTCCTGCAGCAGAGCTGGGACTGCTGTAGGCACCCCGTGGCCAAAGGTGAGGCCAGAAGGGCCAGGCTTTGCCAGCCAGTGCCACAGTGACACAGAGCACTGCCTGCTCCAGCCAAGTGCTGCTGGTTTCTTCCCTTCACATCCTGCTGGCTGGGAGCACCCTGCCAAGGCTGCAGCCCCTTGGCCAAGCCTGACAAAGCAGCCGTGGCCTCACCCAGCCCCTGAGAGCCCCAGGACCCGCCAGTGCCAGAACCCTCAGGCAGACTGTGGCCAGGGGCAGGTTGGTGTTGTTTATTAAACATAATGAATCGCCACTAAAATGTCGCAATGATTAAAATCCCCTGTTCCTGGATGAGGATTGGGAGGCAGAGGGGGTGCCCCGACTCCCTCTGGCAGCAGGGGCCTTGCTCCTGCCGGCGGCCCTGGGCAGGGGCTGCCCCGCTCACAGTCCACAGCCCCGCCCCCGCTTTCAGGGCTCCTCCTGGCCCGGCTCGGTCTCGGTTACAGGCTCGGTCTCAGTCTTAGGCTCGGTCTCGGCGCTGCCGTCGGTCGCTGTGTCGGGCAGGTTCCGCGTCTCTGCGATGAGGCGCTTGACGCCCACCATCCACTGGCTCACCTCGTTCACGTGGTCCACCATGAGCGAGCGGTGGATCTCGTCAGCCGCGTCCCAGTGCTGCTGCTGGAGCTCTGCCAGGACAAGGGAACCTGTCAGGGAGTGCAGGACCCACCTTCCCACGGGTGCCCCTGACGCAGGGCCCGCCGCTGGCCCGGCTGCAGCCCCCCCGCCCCGTACCTTCCACCAGGAGGTTCATCCTCTTCCTCACCGGTGCGGACAGCTTCCCCTGAGCCCACGCGTCCTCCAGCACTGTCAGCCGCCGCCCGATGTCATTGCACACTTGTTTCTGGAAGCAGAGGTGAGCTGGGATCTGCCCCCACCAGCTCTGAGCAGCGCCCGGGGCAGAGGCGGCTCTCCCCACCCCTCAGGTGCCCCGGGGACGGGCAGTCCCCGCACCGCGGGGCCCGAGGCGGCGGGAGGGGCCCGGGCTCACCTGCACCGAGGGCCGGCAGGAGTCCAGGGCAGCCCGCAGCGGGGCGAGCACGGTGTCGGCGGACACGCTGCACTCCCGCTCCTCCGGGCACTGCCGCGGCTCGGCCCGCGGGGCAGCGCCCACGGGCCCCAGCGGGGGCGGCCCCAGCGCCCGGGGGGGCGGCGCGGAGGGGTCTGCGGGGGCACTGCCCGGGGCCGGGGGGGCACCTGCGGGGCAGAGGCGGCGGCGCGGGGCCCGTCAGCCCGGCCCGGGGCCCCGCACACCGGGTCCAAGCGGGGAGCGGCCCCCGGGGCTCCGGGCGGGGCCGAGGGGCGGGCGGGGGGCTCGGGCGGTGCTGACCTGGGGGTGTCCCCTCGGGCGGGGGGGGTGCCCGGCGGGTGAGCGGCGTCCGGCGGGAGCCCCCGGCCTGCGCCTGCAGCCCGTACGAGAACTGGGGGGGGTCGTTCCAGCCGCGCTCCTGGTTCCCTGCGGCGGCGAAGGAGCGCGGTGAGACCGCGGGGGGAGGACACCGAGGGGGACCCCCCTACCCCGGCAGAGCTCCTCCCGGCGCTCCCCACCCCCGGCACGGCCCCGGCACCTCCCCGCGCACGGGCACCCTTCCCAAGGGGCCGGTCCCCGCCCCGGGCAGACCCACAGCGCCTCGGTGCCCCCCCGGGCCCCGCACGGCCCCGCCGGTGCCCCCCGTGCCGGAAGCGCCCCGCGCCCCCTCACCCGGTCTCACGTAGGGCTCCGCCATCCCGCCACGTCACGGCCGGGCCGGCCCCTTCCGCCTGCCGGGGGAGGGCGGGGCGGGAGGGGCCGGGCGAGTCCCCGCCCCGCCGGGCCGGGACCGGGGTCGGTGCCGGGGTCGGGGCTCCCACCCGGCGGCTCCAGCCCCGGCCCCGGCCCCGGCCCGGCCCGCTACGGGCTGTGCAGGAGGGTCCGCCGGAGGCGGAAAACCTCCAGGAAGGAGAAGAGGCCCCTCTTGCGGGCCCCGGCACCCGCCCCCCCGCCGCCCCCCCCCATCTTGGCCGCCCCTCGGGCTCCGTCCCCCGCGGCCGCCGCCCCGGCCCGGCCCCGGCCCGGCCCGCTCTTCGCCTTCGCCCCCGGCGCGGCGGCCACGAGGCACTTCTGGTACTGCACCTGCGGGGGGACACGGCGGGCAGCGCGGGGGGCTCCGCACCGGGGCCGCCCCCGCCCGCCGCCCGGGGCTCACCATGCAGGCGGCCTGCACCGCCTCCGAGATGGTGCCGGCGTCGGGCTCGCACCAGAAGGCCGCGCACTGGAAGCGTCGCCCCGTGTCCACGATGAGCGCGAAGGTGTGCGCGTCCCGGCCCACCCCCAGGAAGGTCACGTACCGCACCTGGCACTCCCAGATGTTCGCCGCCTCCTCGGGCTCCTGCGGGCACCCCGCGGGCTCGTCCAGCCTTGGCCGCCCCCCGGGCCCGCCCCGCCGGGGGCACCCCGGCCGCAGCCCCCCGTGCCCTCCAACCTGCGCCGACTGAACCCTCATGGCCGTGTCCGACACGTAGATGAGGGAGGGCGTCCAGCTCTCCCGCCCGGGGCGCCTCGTCAGCGTCTCGATGGCCTCGTTCAACACGTCCATCCCTGCGGAGCGGGACACCCCGTCCCACCCCATCCCACCGGCCCCGGTGGGACGCGGCTGCTCGGCCGCCCCGCGGAGCACGGAGGGGCTTTGCTGGCCGTTCCCCAGCTGCGGGGGCGGGGGGCAGCGGCGCTTACCCATGGCCCTGGGCACGGGCAGGCTGCCGATATACAGCGCCTCGTAGGTCTGCATCGACTGCCTCACCGCCTCCAGGATGTCCACTGCCAGCACGGGAGAGGTGGGGGTACCCCTGTGTTCCCCCATCCCCCAGGACCCCGGGCTCTGGCTGCTGGACACCCCCGCTGCCCGAGGGCAGGCTGTGGGCAGGGGGAGCACTGGGGGACGGTACCTTGCAGTGGCAGGTCCTCGGTAGAGATGGGCTCCAGCGTGGCAGCGCGGGGCAGGCGGCTGCTGGCCACGGCTCGCTCAGCCACGATCTGCAACAGATGGGGGTCCCGGTGCCTTCCCTCACCTCCAAGACTCCTGGGCTGCGCTCACACCCAGCGAGGCCTCTGTGAATCCCACCTTGGAGCACATTTCATGCAGGGCCTTGGCGATGCCCTTGGCGGGCACGTTGCAGTGGAAGACATGACACTTGAGGACGCAGGTGTCCTTGTCACTGGCCACAAAGGCAAAGTCTCTGCAAGGCCATGAGCAAGCCTGTGAGACCCTGACAGAGCCCCTTCCCTGCACTGCCCCCCAGCCCTGTGCCCACTTACCTGTCCCTGCAGCCACGGTGGCAGTCGAAGAGGGAGGAGAGGGGACAGGTCACTGCTGGGGTGCCTTCCCCCCAAGCGGGCAGAGCCACCCCTCAGCCCCCAGCTCTGCCCTGGCCCCAGCACCTGCCATTGTTGCAGCCAACGCCCCAGACACGGATGTTGAGGATGGGCTGGCGGTGGATGAGGCTGCGGTCGAGGGGGTCCACCAGGCTCATGGTGTCCTTCTTCAGGATCATCACCAGGTCCTGGCCCTGCGGAGGGGCAGCAGCTCCCTCAGCCTGGCAGACAGCCTGGGCTTGCCCAGAACCCAGTCCACGTGTAGGGACACTCCTGTCCTCCCAGCCTACTCAGCCCCAAGTGTGGGAACAGCCCTGATTACCACCCTTGCCCTTCCCAGGTACAATTCCCATGTGTGGGGACCCACCAGGCACTCCTGGCACTGTCCCCAAGAAACAGCCCTGTCAGACCTACCTGCCCCACACCTGGAACCATCACATGGATACCCTGGGTGGAGGGTAGATTCTGCCACTGGCACTGGTCCCTGCTCCCCCCAGCACAATCCAGCCTCAGCAGTGGCAGCCCTGGAGTGGGACCCTGCCTGGCAGCCCCGTCCCAGGCTCTCACCTCACCCCGGTTCTCCGCGGAGCCCTGGCCCTTGCTGTTGGAGAGCTGCTGGATGCAGTTGTTGACGGCGATGCTGCTCTTGCCCGGTGCCAGGTCCTCCTCGGGGATCTCCACCCAGCCCAGCGAGCGCACAGCGAAGCACTGAGCGAGACACGCTGGGGCTCCAGTGCCTGCTGGCACAGCCCCCTCCGCCCCGCGCCCCTCACTGTGCCAGCAGGGTCACCCCTGCTCTGGCTCCCACCCATCCACGTCCCTGCCAGCTGCCACCCGCCTCCTCTCCTGCCAGCCCCTGCCCACGATGCGGCAGCGGAGCCGGCGGGATGCGGTACCTTGGAGCCGGGCTCTGCGCTGTGCTGGATGTCCTCTCCATGCCAGGACAATGAGGGCCTGCAGAGGGACGGGGCAGTGAGTGGCATCTCCCTCTGCGTGGTCCCTGGGGCACCCAGGGAAGTGCCAGGAATGCCCTGGCACCCCCATGCCACCAGCTGGGAAGCATCCCATGGGTTCCAGCATGGGGGGCTGCTCTGAGAGCACCCAGTGGTAGTGAAGGATCAGTCGTGCCCCATAACCAAGCTGGCACAGCACCAGGGTAGCCCTACCTCCGGGTCAGTGAAGCCATGGGGCTGGGAATGGGCCTGTCCTTTGCCGAGTGCTTCGCTCCGGGGGCCTGGCATTCCTGGGAGACAAGAGGAAAGGGAGGGCAACAAGACAGGCTGTCAGGAGGCACCAGGTAGGAGCCCTCCCTCCCAGGACAGCAACAGGCCTGTGAGCATCCTGCGGGGCCAGGATGAGGCCAAAACTAACATGGGGCCAGATGGAGCTTTTCAGGGGGCCTAACCCTGGCCAGGAATGGGCTGAGCAAGACTTTGGGGTGACAGAGACAGGCTTGATCCAAGGAGAGGCTGGCCCAAAAGGCTCCTGCCAGGGGTGGGATCCAACACCAGCCACCACCCCCTTTACCCACATCCCCTACCCTTCCCTGTAGTGTCTCCTCTCCATCAGCCTCCGGGTGCCCTCCTGGGCTGGTGGTGCGTGCAGGGTGCTGCCATTGCGTCGTGCCCGTTGGCACATGCCAGTAGTAGGTGCCCAGAGAGTCACAGATTTTCCTCCAGCCTGGGGGGAGGTCGGGGTCTGTCTCCAGGCTCTGGTCGCTCCAGAGATTGTCTGTGCAGAGACAGCCAGAGCGTGTGAGGCAGGGAGTGGGGAGGGAAGGTACCCCAGCTGCGGGATGTTTTACCCAGCAGCGAAAGGGTCCTACGGTGTCCCCTGGGTGCGTGGCTGGGCTCACGGCCCGGGAGAGGAGCGTGGCGAGGGAACATGGCACGGCGCCAGCCAGGCTGCGGTGCTGGCACACCCCGCTGCGGGGACCTGCCTGGCTGACGTGCGGGGACAGCGGGACCCCGGCGGGGCATTCCGGGCCTGCCGGGCCGGACATCCTGCGGGGCTTCGAGGCAGGGCCCGCGGCCGCCAGCCCAGCCCGGGAAAGGGCCGGCACAGACCCCGGGGTGCGGGCAGAGGGTGGTGCCCCGGGGGCTGCAGCCGCCTCCCCCCGTGCCCTGCGCGGGCACGGACACGATCCCGTGGCGCAGCTCGGCCGGAGCGAGCCCGGGCCCGCGGGGGAGGCGCGTCCCGACCGGCCGGGGGTCCCGGGGGATGGGGGGGCACGGGGGAAGGGCAGTCCCGGGGGATGGGAGGTCCCGGGGGATGGGAGGGCGGGGGTGCTCCGGGGAGGAGGATGGGAGGGGTGCAGGGGGGCGGAGGTGCCCAGGGGATGGGGTGGGGGGGTTCCCGCGACCTTGGCGGGGCCGGGCGGGCCCCGATCAGCACCGCGGACAGCGCCGGGCGCGGCCGCCGCTCCGACCCGCGGGGCCCACCCGGCCCCGGCCCCGAAACCCCCAGCCCGGCCCCGCAACTCAGCGCCGGCCCCGCAAGCCGGCATCGATCCCGCAGCGCGGTCCCCCAGCTGCTCCGCGGCCCCAGGGCTGGTCCCGCGGGCTGTGCCCCCGCCCGTGCCCGCCCTGCCCCGCGCTGACCGTCGCAGTTGACCAGGACGATGGCCAGCATGTAGTCCTTGCCCAGCATGGCCCCGCCGCCGCCTGCCCAGGCCCGGACCCGCGGCGGCTGCGGCGGCAGAGGCGGGACCGGGGCGGGACCGGGGCGGGGGATGGAGAAAGAGACGGGGGAGGGGGCGCGGGGGGTTCGCCCGGGCGAGCTGGGGAAGGTGCGGGCGTGTCCGGGGCCCTTGGGGTGTGTCGAGGCAGAAAAAGAGACGCTGGGGAGAGAAGGGGCTTTTGGAGCTGGAAAGGAGGTTCCTGAGTGCGGCAGCAGGGCCAGGTCAACCCCTTGTGCCCTCATGTTTGTCCCGTTCCCCTCCACCCACTCTTAGGGTTCCTCCATTCCTCTCCCTGACCCCACAGATCACCTTCATTCCACTGACTCCTATCCCACGTTTTTTCCCCTCTCTGCATGCCCAGGTCTGCCCATTCCCCTCCACCTGTGCTCAGCCTCCAGCACTCAGTGCTGAAGGCACCCAAATATCCATGCTGGTCACCTCCCCCTTCTCACCAGGGGCCAAGAGATTTGCATCTCCATTTTGAGACTTTTTTCCAAGCTACCCTGAGCAGACAATCCTGGATAATGTTCAGTCCCAGGGACAGAAACTCTGGAGACATTCATTGTACACCCCAGTTCCCCCACAGACCCCTTCATGTGCTGCTAGGGGCAAAGTCCTTCCAAGCTACAGGTCCCTGATGAAATATTCCAAGATGGATTGCTCTTTGTGGCTGGTCCAGTCAAGTCCATCGTGGCCTCTTAATCTTTCCTTCCTCAGAGCCAGGTTTGTAGTCCTGCATACATCTCATGTCCTTGAGCCTCCCAGGCCACCTCAGCTGCCCTGATCCCTTCCACACACGTTCATCCACAGATTTTGCAGTTTTAGAAGTGTGAAATGAATTTTCCATGCTTGTTCCCTCTCTTCCAGTGAGGTGTTGCCTCTTTGCTTGGCCTCATTCATGCCCTTCAGGGGCTACCCCATCCCTGATTTTGTGAGACACCCTCCTCTCCTACAGGCATTTTAACCTTGCTCACATCCACTGGCACCAGCTCCATAATCCAGCTTTGTAGCTCTCCACAATAACATCTGTCTCTTCTGTTGGCAGCTGGGTTTTTTTGGCTACAGGATTTTCCTTCTGCATCTGTCCAGAGTTAGTCAGATTTCTAAGACCCCATTTTAGCACTGTGTCCTTGGGACATTATTTGCCCAACCCCACCCACCCCAACACGGCAGGAGCAAGGGAGGCTCATGTCTCCCTGAGTTCAGACATGTCTGAGGGGTCACAGGTCTTACTTTGACCCCTGCTTTGCCCAGGCCAAGTGATGCTGCCTTTTTTGTTTTGTTTTTGTTTTGTTTTGTTTTGTTTTTTTTCTATTTCCCAGGAGTGATGTCTGACCTATGACGAACAAGCTTATGGTGACTCGTAACACTGTGCTGAACGTGTGCCCTTGTCCTTAGTTCAACACACATTTCACTTCCAAAAACTGCACTCGACTGATCACACAAGAGGCAACAACCCCAACACAGACTGTTCCCACTCCTCTTCCTGCTCATCCAAGCCCACCAAGGTGATGTACTGAAGGCAATTTTATCCTGGACATGTCATGAATCTTCAGGGCAGTGATAGTGCAATGAGATATGAGACTTACAGAGAGGGAGGAGAATGTGGGGATGGTGCAGAGCAGAACCCAGGGATTGTTTGAGACGTCATATGGGATGTTTAGGGGAACAGACGTAGGAGAGGGAAAGGGAGGGACTAGAGGAGGGACAAGCACGGGAAAACAGAGAGGAGAGGAAAGGTTTTGGTGGTGTGTAGGCAGTGGTAGATATTCTTGCCTGCCTTGGCAGCTTGTTTCAGCACTGCAGTCTGTTCCTAGACCCTCATTAAATCATGTTTCTTCTGTGCAGCTGCACTCCTTGGTCAGAGCTGCCTGGGAGACAGTGGGGCAGCTTTTTAGTGGTTCATAAGAGGATAAGGATAAGGAAAGTGCAAGGATAAGGATAAAGAAGGCTTATACTCCTTATACTCCGCATGGAAAGGCATGAGACATCTTGTAATTCTACACCTCTCATAATTTTCTGGTGTTGGCCCTGAAGAGTGAGAGATCTGGATTTGGTTTCACTTGGTTTGAGCTTGAAGGAGAAATACAGTGGCAGGTGTAATTTTTGATGCTGGGCTGGAGACCAGGACTCTCTTCTTCTGGCCTGAATAATGAAATCTGTGAGAAGGGGCATAATATTTCTTCTTGGTTTGAATTTTACCTTCCTAGGGCAATAATTAGCTATATCTCTTCACAATACAAGGGGGATCTTTCAGGCCTTCTGACACTTTGCTCAAAAGGAGAAAAACCAACTCAGCTCCCTTGGAGCAGCCTGGGTTCTCAATTTTGTAAACTGCAAATCAAAAGAAAGACCCCTAACCAGGCTCATCACACCTCATGAAAACACTCCATAGCTGGAATCAGATTCAGATCTCAGCAGGTCCTGCTCAGTTTTACCTAAAATAACAAAACAAATAACTTGACTCCTATTCAGATTTTTTTTTTTGTATATGGAAGACTTGCAGGGGATAAATCCACAAGGTTTCTCTCTGTGCTGCTCCTGAAGCAAAGGACCAAAAAAAATTCAAAAAAAAAATTCACCTTCCATCATGTAACTTTTCTGATGCAAGTCTTCATTCACACCAGAGAAGGAGGTTTCTATTGTGACTGATCAATAATTTTCAGCTTATGAAAACCCTTCATAAAAAAAAAAATCAAGTGAAATATTACATGGTGATTCTACTTTCCCCTCACTTTCCTCCCAGCTATTGAAAAACCAAGATCACACTGTGCAGCCCAGATTCAGTAATTATCAAATATCCTCCAATAATTTCACACCCCTCTCATAACAGAGGCTGCAGAACGTCCATAGTTTCAGTTTCTCAAGTGACTTCATACACACTCAGATAATACATTTAAATCTTCCTGTCGCCCACTACTAACTCATCTCAGAAAGCCTGGGGGTGGAGGAAATCAATTCCCTGACAATTTGAAGCACACACACTCCGGAGCACGAATAATTGATATGATTTTTGAATGAACAGCTAAAATTCTGAGTATTCATCATAGTAAATGCTGCTCTTGTCTTCATCTAATTTCTTGGAGATAGTTCTGAAA
Source organism: Empidonax traillii (assembly GCF_003031625.1). Taxonomy (NCBI): domain Eukaryota; kingdom Metazoa; phylum Chordata; class Aves; order Passeriformes; family Tyrannidae; genus Empidonax; species Empidonax traillii. Next base: position 73,174 of record NW_020955435.1, on the reverse strand, counting down.
TTTCCCAGAAACCAGCACCCTCAGGTCACCAAAGAGCTGCACTAGCATCATTAGTGCAGGAATTAGTTAGAACTTTGCAACTCTTCCACCCCTAAATCACCAGCACAAATGGGCTGTTTCCCTTTGTTAATTTACAGGATTCCTGCTAGTGATGCAAAATTACATCCAGGAGTTCTAAGCATATTTTTACTGCTTTAAACCAAAGTCTAAATGACCTCCACTGTGGCAGTACTGCTCTCTTTTTAATTAGTTCCACCACCTAATAATTATGATGAGTAAAGACTTGAGGTATGTACTAAAAAGGATCACAAGGAGACATTTAAGCCTTATGTACCTAATATAAATTATTTTGGGGCAAAATATTGCATCAACATCAAACTTCAACTACAGAAATATCATTTGTCTTCATTTAAACCAGGTAAGAATTAGTGCCTGGTGTTTTTAGTATTTTAATAAGGACATTATATAATTTTAATTTTGGTAATTCTCTAGGTTTATGGCTATACAATATGCTTATATTTGGCAGTTTATGAAGAGGAAGCTCCGTTTGCCTTATTGTGATGTTCAAACACAGATTATCACCAACACTTCCTCATGTTTAAGTGTTTGCAGACAGCAAACTGGACAGGGTCTGAAGTCACTATATGGCCTCATATTCTGTGTTGCTGAGCACGGCATCCTAAAGGTGCCCTAGTGCTGGTTCAGAGCCCCAGGGTCAGCCCTGAGCTCCCTGGTACCACTGTGGGGGCTGGAACCCCCCAGGCAGCTCCTGTAGCTCCCAACCTACAACTCCCTCCTCTTCCCCACGGGATTTATTTCAGCTCCAGCCCCAGCATTTCCATGTCAGCTCCACGTGGGTTTGGATCTGGCTCCAGTCCCAGAGAGCCCATTCCAGCCCCAGGGCCTTTATATCCCCCACTCCAGCCCCACAGTCGGTGTTTCAACCCCAGGCCTACAACCTTTATTTAAATAAGTATCACGTATCTAGTAATAGAATAAAAAAATAGAATAAAATAAAAATACTATCCAGGGGGTCCAGCCGAACCCTTGGGGGAGCTCCCACAGGCCCAGGGGGCAACGGAGAGGTAGGAAAGGAGAGGCGAGGTATGGGAGAGGTGGGGAAGGCAAAGAAATGCAAGGGAGGGGTAGAGAAGGAAAGGGATGGCAATGAGGGCAAAGCGCCCCGATGGCACCCCGCTCTGCCTCCATCGCCGCAGCTCCTGCTGCTGTTCCCGCTGCTCGGGACGGGCTGTGGAAGGTCCCAGCGACGCCCCTGCTCCTCCTCGGACGGGGTTGGGGGACCAGCGCCCTCCCTCTGTGTCAGGAACGGCCCCCGCGCTCCGTCCAAGCGAGGGAGCCGCGGGTTTAAAACTGCCCTGATTTGGGGACACCCGGCCAGACGTGTGGGGCAGCAGCGAGGAGGGCGGGGGGCACCCCGAGGCACCCCCAGGACATCGTGGGGGCCCGTCCCACCCGTGACTGGGGCGGGGGGAGCTGCTCGTGGAGCTCCCTCCGGCTCTGGGGGGACCGGTCACGGTGTGGCAGCGGCGCGGGGATGCGGAGGCAGGAGGGAACATCGCGGCTGCAGCAACAGCCACGGTGACCTTTAAAAACCGGCTCCGGCTCAGCCAGGCAGGTGAGCAAATCGCTGCCCCGAGCGGCGAGCAGGGACAGGAGTGACGGCGGGGGACAGACAGATTTATTTATTGTGTTTCTGGGAGCAGCGCCGTTACATTTTGCTGGGGAGAAGGTCACCGCCCGGCAGCCAGACGGGCCGGGATGGTTATTCAAAGCGACGGGAACAAGAAGCTGCAGCCAAGCCCCCCGGGGTCTGCTGGGCTTCCACGGGTCGCTGCGGCAGAGGGGTCTGCCAGAGCCGCTCCCACGACATCTTCCCAGCGACATTCTCGAGGGCCAGGGCAGGGCGCGGGAGTCGGCGCAGCCTCTGCTCCCGCCGGGGGAGGGAGGGCATGAGACAAGAATAAATACAGCTTTGAGAGCCCCCCCGACCCCCACCCGCTGCTGCACAGCCTGGCCAAGGCATTCACAGGAGGAAATCTGTCAGCCAGAATCCAACCAAGGAGCAGACGTGTCCAGGAGGGGTTTAGGGCTGGCTCGTTCGCGTCCTGATCTCCTCCACCAGGCTCTCCCTGCGGATGTTGACCTACACAGGGGGAGCACAAAGTTGCTTCAATGCAACTCCAGCAGCTTCATGTGTCACCACAGTCTCAGGAGGTCACACTGGGGTGTCACCAGCCCCTCTGCGGGTATGGAATGGGCTGCAGGACCCACAAGAGTCAAACCTGTCCGAGCAGGAATCTGCCTGCAATCCCAACAAGCCCCCTCCTGACCAGTGGTTGGGAGGGCAGTGTTCTTCCCACTCTTTCCTACTGGTTCTAAAGCCAGTGATCCAGTCAGTGGCCTATGCACTGTTTCCAGTGCTGCCTGATTTGGGAATCTGACCTGAGACAACAGGCACAGAGTAGCCCTGCAGGGTTACAGGGTTACAAGTCCTGCTTGTTCTCACTCATCCTAAGAGGGCACCTCCAGGACCTTCATCAATGGTCCTTCGTCGTGGACAAAAAGCTCACTGAATCACCCCCCCCATGCTCCAAACAGCTGGGAGTTCAGGGAGACCAACTCTCCAGAGCTGGAGACACCAGCTCTCCATGGCTCCATGAAGCTGCATTAGGGCAGGAACTGGAATGTGGGGTGTTACAGAAGTTGCTGGAAAGCTCACTGGGACTGGAGGACTGGGCTGAGGAGGTCCCAGAGCCCACCACCCCAAGGCAAAGCTGCCCAAGGCCTCACCTCCTCCCTGGTTGCCACAATCCGCAGCTTGACGACTCCATCCTTGAGCTCCTGCTCGCCCACAATGGCGACCAGGGGGATGCCACTGTCCTCACAGTACTGCAGCTGGTTCAGCAGCTTGGGGTTCTTCTTGTACAGCATCTCTGCCTGGAGAGAACCAGGGCACGACACCGGCATCAGACTGGGCTGTTTCACTGCACACACACACTACACACCCCCTCAACCGGGCACTGTTGTTCTGGTCTGGTCTGGTGAGCCTTGTGGTTGTGTGGTGGGGAAGAGGAGGGCTCAGGGAGCAGGCTGGGCTCCAGGTTTAACAAGGCCACGTGCTGGGTCCTGCACTCTGGGTCACAACCACCCCTGCAGAGCTGTAGGCCTGGGGCAGTGTGGCTGGAAAGATGCCCAGTGGGAAAGGCCCTGGGGGTGCTGGTTGACAGTGGCTGAACAGGAGCCAGTGTGTGCCCAGGTGGGCCAGAGGGCCGAGGGCATCCTGGCCTGTGTCAGAAACAGTGGCCAGCAGGAGCAGGGCAGTGACTGCCCCCTGTGCTGGCACTGCTGAGGCTCCTACAAGGCTGTGTCCAGTTCTGGGCCCTTCACAACAGACATTGAGGGGCTGGAGAGAGTTGGGAATGGAGATGGGGAAGGGGCTGGAGCAGCAGGAGCAGCTGAGGGAGCTGGGTGGGCTCAGCCTGGAGAAAAGGAGGCTCAGGGGGGACCTTCTTGCTCTCTGCAACTCCCTGACAGAAGGGGGGCGCCAGGGAGGGTCAGGCTCTGCTTCCAGGGAAAAAGGGACAGGACAAGAGGAAATGGCCTCAAGTTGTGCCAGGGGAGGTTTAGGTTGGATGTTGTGAAAATTTCTTGCCCAAAAAGGGTGGTCAGGCACTGGCACAGGCTGTCCAGGGCAGTGGTGGAATCACCATCCCTGGAGGGGCGTTAACAGACATGTGGATGTGGCTCCAGTCCATGCCACTGGGGTGTCCCTACAGGCCCAGGAGCCCAAAGAGAACTGGGATATTCCCCTCCCTCATGTGTGAGCCCATTGGGAATCCGTCCTGAGATAGCAGACACAGAGTAGCCCTGCACAGTTACAGGGCTAACCAAGCCCTGCTGCCCTTCCTGGAGAGCACCTGATCTGGGACACTGGGAGGAGGCAGATTGCCCCCACCTGCTCCCTGGCAGCTCCTTCCTCCCAAAGCCAAGCCAGATCTGGTCCATTCCTGGCACACAGAGTAGACCAGGCAGCTCCTGACTTTGCCACCAGCACGTCATACCTTGATTCCAGCATCCCACAGCTCGGAGATGAGCTTCAGCCGCTCTTCAAGGAGCTTCTTCTGGGCAGAGGCCACCAGCACCTGCGTCTCTGTTGTCCTGATCTTCTCCTCAGAGGCCTAGAGAGGGGACAAGACTCAAAAGATGCCACAGACATAACTGAGGGATCTGAGATTCTGTGAGCAGGATGGGTCAGCACCCCAGGTCTGTCGATTCAGCAGTGAGGGGGATCAGGCTCAGCAGGATGAATGAACCAGCATAAATTCAGAATCAGGGATGTTCCACAGACCCCACCCTGGAGCAGAATCTCATTTCCTGCAGTTGTTCCATGATGGGGTGCTTAAGACAGCCTCCCTCCTGTTCCTCTACATCCAAGAGATCTGCTCTGAGCAGTTCAGGAGCAGCAAGCCCTGGAGGAGGTGGACAGAAGTTCTACTCTGCAGCTGAGCTGCCAACTACGGGTTAAATTAACAGAAGCCAACTGAGATGCTTCACCAGCTCCTGTGGCAGATGCTGGATACTCCACGTGGCATTTTCCTGCTGCCTTGCTGAAGGGAGAAGCCTTTAAAAGGTCACCTGCAGAGGAACAAACCTGGCCAGGACCGGAGGTGATGGAGGAGGAATTCAGTTCCTACTTAGAAATTCCAGTTGTGTCTGGCTGCCAAGAAAGAACCAGCACCAGGCCTCTGGGGGAGGAGAATGTGCAGCAGCGTTTTGGGAGGTCTTTTTACAAAGGTCTTTTTACAAAGACCTATTTTACACCCATTGATTGGGATGGAGGACACAGTGGCACAGCAACTCTGAGGACAGGGAAAGATGAAAAAGGTATCTGGGAAATCCTCAGAGGCACTTTGCTTCCTGCCCTGGGACATCTGATCCCTGTCTCATCTCTGCAGTGCCATAGGCAGGACAAATGGATGTGTGAAGCTGCTGCTTCCTTTGAAAAGCAATGCTGTCCTGCCAAGGAGAACCTGGGGTCACAGATGTCTAGTGCAGTGGGGAACACCAAGGCACCTGCCCCGGGTACCTGGCAATGCTGAGGATTTAAGCACCTCCCTCAGCCAGCAGCAGAAGCCATGTCTGAGGCCTGTGGGAAGAATCTTGCCTTCAGTGGGAGCCCCAGAGATCATCTGCCAGGCCAGAGAGATTTGGAGGTTATGTCCTGGCTCTGACTCCTGCTGCAGAGCACAGCAGAGGCCTGGCTGGCTTCTCCAGAGGCTGTGGCAAGGAAGACTCCCTTCAGCATCTGCTGGACTGGGGATGCTGGGGGAAGACATAAACCACTGCTTAGTTGAGCACCAGAGGCACCTACCTCCAGCCTCTGCTCCAGGATGGAGAAGATCCGCTCGATCCCAATGCTGACCCCCACGCAGGGCACCTTCCGACCCTTGGGATCAAACATCCCCACCAGCCCGTCGTAGCGGCCGCCTCCAGCCACGCTCCCCACGCCCACCAGCTCCTCCACGTGCTCGTTCTCCTGCTGCAGCAGCACGGCCTCGAAGATCACCCCCGTGTAA
>NW_020955435.1:54790-66735 GCF_003031625.1 Empidonax traillii | reverse complement strand
CCAGCCCTGTGTGTGCCCTGGGCACCCTCCAGCCCCAGAACAAGCCCAGGGGCTCCACCCCACAGCGCTCACCGTGGAGCTGGACGTACTCCCCGATGCGATCTGCAGCCTCAGGAGAGAGCCCCTTCTCTCCCACCATCTCGCTCCTCACTTCCTCCCACGGCACCTGTGAGGGCACAGAAGGGCATCAGCCACCAAGCCAGGGACGTGGGCTCCCCCAGGGATAGTTCTGGTGGTCCTGCACATGCAGATGAACAGACACATCTGCCACCAAGAGATCTCTGCATAGTAGAAACCCCTCAGTGTGGTTAAAAGGTGCATGAGAGAAGTAGCAGCTCTCAGAGCACAGTCACGTGGTCCTAATTCCATTTCCTGTGCCTCTGCACAGTCTGTTTGTGACCCAACCCTACAAAAATACTTTGGGTTCGATTTCTGTCCAGAATTGAACATCAGTACTGTGAAAACACTGAACCTGAAAGCCACCTTGCTGCTGTGCCTTCCCTGGTTAGGCACCTAGTCATAAATATCCCTCAGGAAAGCACTGCTGGTCATGGAACACCTGGAAAGGTGTGAGAAGATGGCTGGGTGATGTAAAACCCCAATGTAAGCAGAATAAGCTGCAGTTTTCCCACTGACCAAGGGGTTAAAGAGAACCAGAGTCTTGATCCCATCCAGCCGCAGAGATAAATCACAACAAGGAAACAATCCCGTTCTAAAAGAGCCCAGTGGTCCCTTCCTACTGATTTTGCACACATACGTAACCCCACACGTTAGTCATGCCTGTACAACAGATCTCCCTGCTAACAGAGCTGTGAAACTTCCCCCAGATGACTTCACCTGACCATCCAACGAGGCCTCCAAGGGAAAAGGCAGCTCCCCCTTCAACAAAGCACTGTGACCACATGACAGGAGACACAAGGCTGCTGTGTTTGGTAGGGTCTCACAGGAAGGTTAGGAGCACTCAGAACACAATTATAAATCGATCTTCAGCATCTTTACCTAACAAGGGCCTACAGTCAGAACAATCAGTTGTCCCTACTCTGGCAACTTTCCCTCCTTCCAAAAGCCACAAAATGGCCTGAATCCCTTGGTGACCCTCAGGACAGCCAGTGCTCTCCAGGCTGCTTGCTGAGCCCAAAGCTGTGGGCACCTCCTGCCTTGTGTCCTACAGGGGAAACTGCTCACTGAGGAGGCTTTTCTGTGTCACACCAAACCTGGGTAAACCTCACAAACAGTCACATCTGTTCTCAGCATGAAAAAAGTACCTGAGCTACCAGCCCAAATCAACAGAGTGTGAATGAAGTGACCAGGGATCTCTTACTCCTTCTCACTCCAAATCCTCTCCTCTGTTTCCAGGTAAAACACAGAAACCTCCCCCACATGCACCCACCTCACTTCTCACTGCTGTTTCCTGAGGGTCCTACACACAGCCAGAGGCACAGGCTGTCCAGTGGTGCCTGGATCATGCAGGAACGTGGCTGCAGGCTCTGTGTCCTCCCCAGGGATGCTGAATACCACATCACCAAACAACAACAGCAGCACCTTGCAGGACAGTGTTTATGTCCAGTGTTTATCCTGGACAACACCACGACTGTGCCAGCTGACTCACCTGTGCATTTCCATTTTGCTCTGACCTTGCTCTGCACCTCCAAACTGTGCTGCAGACTATTACACACCGTCATTTAGGACTGCACTCCTCTACTCCTGCATTACCAGAGACTCAACCTTTACATCACACTCGCCTTGCAACTGAAGTCTGAAACTTTAGTAAAGGTTAGACTGGATGATCTTTCAAGATCCCTTCCAATCTGCGCTGTACTGGAATTCCAGGACACAACTGCAATTCTTCACACCACCTGACTCAACCCAATGCATTCAGCAGGGCTTTTCAACGCCCTGGCCTAGTCTGGTGCAGGTTTTCATGAGCCTGGTTCGTAAGCAGCAGCAGGGGAAGTTTTGGGATGTTGAACCAGCATTTCCCAGCCACTTCTCATGGACCATGGCAGGACAGGGGGACAGGAGGCTCACTGAGACTCCAGCAGCAGCAGCTGCAGCCCATACCTTATCCAGTTTGTCCACACTGGAGCAGATGGTTCGGAACTTGCTGTCTGGGACCCCACAAACTGCAAACATCCCATCGAGGATGCGCCGGTCGTTGACCTGGGGGAGAGGAAGCACATCAGGAATTATGGACTCAGATGCTTCAGCCATGTCCAGTTTCTCTCCCCTCTAGGTTTAAGAATGCAAGAGAAACTAGATGTCTGCCAAGACTTTTTGTTTTCCCTGTTTGCCATTTCTCTTTCCCATTCCCGGGCAGCTGAGCTGCCCAGAGCAGCCAAATAGCATCACTGCCTCCTACCAAGCCTGGGCAGAGCCATCACATTTCCTTCTAGAGCCACAGACACCTCCACTCAGAGACAAAAAACCATCAGGGCCAATGAGTTCTCTCATGCAGACATGTAAAAACAGCTCAGGAACTGACCATGGGTCAAGAAGATGAATTCAGTGCCTTGTCAGTACAAGAGGAAAGGGACATCTGATTATGTTAAAACCTCACTAAGGATTAATTTTTTTATTGATAGTACAGTGAATTCCATAGTTTGTGTTCTGTAATAGTAGGTAATTGAGGCCAAAGGCTCAGCTGCATTCACATTTCCATGGGCACTGAAAATGCCTCAGGTCCAGACAGGACTTGCTGGGAAGGCAGGAGTCTGCAGGCAACACCACACACACTGAGCAGAAGTCCCTGCTAAGGGGGCATCAGGAGCTGGATAAGGGCAGGGATCCTGGACCAGAGCCTGTTGTACTGCAGGCAGTGAACATGACAGTCATGACCTGCTGAGACAGATATTAGGGAGAAATTCTTTACTAAAGGGGTGGGGAGGCCCTGGCACAGGTTGCACAGAGAAACTGTGGCTGCCCCATCCCTGGAACTGTTCAAGGCCAGGTTGGATGGGGCTTGGTCTACTGGAAGGTGTCCCTGCTCATGGCAGGGATTTGGAACTGCATGACCTTTAAGGTCCCTTCCAACCCAAACCATTCTGGGATTCTATGGTTCTAGTTGGCTGCTGGAATTTTGCAGGGGGCTGGGGTTAGTCCTGGAGAGAACTCTGCCAGCTGCAGACTCAGGAAACCTCCTGCCATTCCCAGCCCAAGCTCAGGTCCAGTCTTTAGCGTGAGGAGGCAGAGATGGGATCAATTCCTGGATCAGGCCTGAGAGTGGGAACAGGCACTGCTGTGTAAAACCCCAGGAACAATGACCACTGTGCCTCCCACCCTGGCATAGGGAACCCGCCTGGCCTCACCTTGATGACAAAGTCCCCGAGCTGCAGGTCACTCAGGATCTCGTGCACGATCTTCAGGCACTCGGCATCGGGAATCATCGGGTCGAACTGCCCGGCGATGTCGAAGTCCTGGGGGCAGAGGAAAAGGCAGTGAGCGATTCATGGCTGCAGCAAAACAGCTTCAGCTCTGCTGGTAACAGCAGCTGGCGTACAGAAACCAACAGAAATGGGATGTGAGGGAGCACTGTCCCTTGCAGATGGGATCCAGAAGGGACAGATATGGGTTAGGACCTTCTTTCATGGAAGGCAGCAGTGCTGTTGTGTCCACTGCACTGCCAAGAGCTCGGATGCTGCGACCTGCTCCCCTGACCCTGTGACACCGTGAAACAGAGATCCTTGGAAAAAAACAACAGAAAGGAGCCAGCACAGCCATCAGCAGTAAATAAATAGAACAAAGGAACCAAGAAGGGGAGGAGAAAACTACTTCTCATTTGCTGTGACCTAAATGCCAAATGTTTTGCCTTGATTCTTTGGATGTTTGTTTTTTTTTTAACACACATGCCACTCAAGCTAATGATCAGGGAAGAAGACAAGAGAAGCAAAACTGAAGAACAACCAAAGTTTCAACTTCCAAGACAGAAAAAGAGATCAAGAAGCCTGAGTGGTCCCCATCAGAGATTGTAAGATGAACTAGCAAATAGAATAACTAAAGCCCAACATCAAGATGCTTTAATAGGCTGATATCCCAGGACTGGAGAAAAACAAGGACAGCATCAGTGTTCAGAGAGAAATAAAACAGAGAAGCAACAAGAGAGCCCTTCTTTGACTCCTATTTAGGAATCCCCAAATGCAAAGTCTTCAGTGAGATTTTGGGTCCAGGAATAATTTTAACTAAGTGGGTAAATTTCAACAGGGTTTCACCAAGCTCCCAAAATAAACTGGAGGAGGAAAGAGATGACATCACATCAGTTAATCCCTATCAGCTGAGTGCAAGAAGGGCTGATGCAATCCCTGTGGAAGTTGAGTGAGCAAGTACAGTCAGGAAAGTGCTTCTATCACTGTACAAGGCACAGGTGAAATCTCACTGAAAAAAAAAACAGGGCAGGGGCTGGTGAATTATATTGAAGAAAAGAGGAAGAAAAAGCTCCTAGGCTGGGCAAAGAAGGAAAAAACTCCATATCTTCAGGGAAAGAAGGTAACAGCTTGATTTAGGTGGCCTAAGGAGGGGAAGATTTCTCTAAACATTTCCAAAATGTTTAACTAGGAAAGGGGAAGAATCCATATCAAGGGATGACAGCTACTGTTTAAAGAACTGAACTCTTTAAAACAGGGAGAAGAACTCAGATACAAATAAGTTTAGCCTGGATATCAGAAGACCATTTCTAGCTATCCTAAGAGTGAGCTACCCTGAACAGTCTTTCAGATGGGACAGCAGGTGAAGACCCCGAGTCGTCTGGAAAAGGGAATCATCAAGCTGAAGCTGGAAGGTATCCCCAGAGACTGCAGGATGAAGCAGGAATATTCTCAAACAAAATAACTGTTTGCAATATGAGCCCCTAGGGACCGTGTCAGTACAGCAGAACAAAGCTGTTCCTCAGGGCTACCACGAGAGAGCCACGAAGGAAATTGCTTTGTTACCTGTTCTGTAATTTGGCCTCTGGGTCTTCCCTTCCTTTGAAGTGAAGACTGACTGAACACAGCACAGAAGTAGCGCAGGCCACAGCCCAGCCTGGTCTGTGTGTCCTGCTAACACACCCAGAGCTGAACCGTTGCCAGATTTGGGATCAGAAGGAAATTGTTCCCCTCCACCCAGCTGGCAAGCGCTGTGGGACGGAGCAAAGAGCTGCCCTCCCCCACAGGGAGAAGGTGGTGATACCTGGGGGCTCCCTGACAAAGGTGCCACCACACCAATACCCTGTCACAGCTGTCACTCCTACTCTCCCACTCCCCAGCTGCTTTTCACACTCGTGAGGGCACGCTAAGGAGAAGATCAGTGAATCCTCCAGAGCTTTCCACAGCCACAGGGAAGGGTGACACAGCGTTGGATCCTGCATTTTGACAGTGCCACGTGCCCAGGGGCGCTGCCCAGCCCATGGCCTCGCCCTGCAGTGTCCCTGCCCGCAGCCAGACTCACACACTGGTAGAACTCGCGGTAGCGGCCCCGGGTCATGGCGGGGTTGTCCCTCCTGTACACCTTGGCAATGTGGTAGCGCTTGATGTTGGTGATCTTGTTCATGGCCAGGTAGCGAGCAAAGGGCACCTGGGACAGAGGGTTAAGGGTGGGAACAGGGAGGGATCATCCCCCCTCCCACAGCTACCAGCCACAGGCAGCGCTGGGTCCTCACTATCCTCCCCAAACCCAGCACCTGTGGGGCAAAGAACTGCTAAGAGATTGATGCACTTGTCACTGCTCCCCAGGGTCTCCACATGCTGCCCACACATGCTGCTATTAAGTGGACACAGACCACACATGCTGCTATTAAGTGTCTCTTGAGGCATATTCCAGCAGCGCCTCAGGCTGGATCTCATGTGGGCTGTGTGTGCAGCATCCTGCTCTGGGTACCCTGAGAAACCCCACTCACTACAAATCTTCCTTACCTCCACACACATGGGGCGTGGGGCTGTGTCAGGGCAGGGTTAGGTTGGATTTCAGGAAAAGGTCCATCCCCCAGAGGGTGGTTGGCACTGAACAGGCTCCCCAGGGCAGTGGGAACAGCCCCAAGGCTGCCAGAGCTCAAAGAGCATTTGGACAACACTCTCAGGGACGGGATGGGATTGTTGGGGTGTCCTGTGCAGGGCCAGGAGTTGGACTCAATGACCCTTGTGGGTCCCTTCCAACTGAGGATATTCCATGATTCTAAGTATTCCTTCCCCAAACAGAAGCAGGACACAGTAAATAACAGAGCAAGGGTTCTGCACCCACTGAACCACACTGCCTGCTCACTCTCTCTCTGTCAGTTTGGGGTCCTCCCTCTCCCTCAGGGCAGCAGTGCCCCAGAAGGAGGCCAGGCAAGGCCCCTCAGGCTGTGGCAGGATACTGTCAGGTCGTAGCGCAGGGACAGCAGCTCCCCTCCCTGATCCTTCAGATCGTAGATGAGCTTCGAGTCTTCCCCGTATTTCCCCGTCAGCGTCTCCTACAACACAACAACACACGAACAAACAGCACCTTCAGTGGCAAGGGGAGAGCCCTGGAGCAGGAGAGAAAGTGAGGGTACCCAGGAGCTGGAAGAAGGAAACTCAACCCTCAGCACTTTCAACTGGAGGATCCTCCCCAGCTCAGAAAACCTGCTGTGCCCTCACTCACCTTCAGCTCGAACACCGGCGTGTCAATGACTTCTGCCCCGTGGCGCTTGAAGCAGGAGATGATGGCACTGAAGACCCTCTCCCGGATGGCCATTTGCTTGGGGCCGTAGTCCCGTGTGCCCTGGGGTGAGGGAAGGAAAGAAGGAGCGAAGGACACTTCGGGTGAGAGGCACGAAGTGAAAGAGATGCCAGAAACAACATGAAGAAGCTGCCAACAGAGCCAGAGAGACCAGGTCCAGGCACCAGGCACTGGTGAAAAGCAGCACCAAAAAACATCGGAAAACATCAGGACAGAGCTCAGACAGAGTCTGCTGGGACCTGCAGAGGGAAATCTAAGTCAGGAGTTTCACGATACAGGAAACAAAGGAGCTAAAACAGATCCACCAGTCAGAGTTCAGAGTTTCTGATTCTGACAGTGCAGCCAGGACCTGCCCCCAGCTCTGATTCACACCTGTAAGCCAGACCCCTGCCCAGTGAGCCACCCCAAGGTGTAGAATCAGAGGAAAGGCATGCTCTGAAGGTGTGGAACAACCAGCAGCTCTACGATTTCCAAACACAGAGAAAAATCATCTTTTAAAATGCACACCTGTGAAATGCCTGTATATATTTCACCAGGATGTGCTCACTTCCTATTCCTTTGCTTTTAAGGGTCACTGAATTGTTTCAGTGACCACCTTTAGGCTCTCAGCAACAAATAAATCATTCTTAATTAACTAGACCTTCCACTTCCACCCTCTAGGACCTGCAGGCAGGAGGAAGCAGAGACCAGGCACTTCTAACTTTCCACTCACAGGTTGCTCCATGATGGGCAGCTTTCAGCTGCCACTGATGGGACTGAGACAGGCTGGAAACTCAACTGTGTTGTGAAATCCCCTTCTCCACAACCTCAAAGAGTGAAATACCCTTCAACTTTCCAGGGGGCACACAATACATTTACCAAAACACACAATAAAGGAAATGGAAAAGGGAGACAGTTTTGAGACATTTAGGTACTGGGAAGAAATTCTCCTCTGTGAGAGTGGTAAGGCCCTGGCACAGGCTGCCCAGAGAGGCTGTGGCTGCCCCATCCTAAAAGAGTTCAAAGCCAGGTTGGACAGGGCTTGGAGCAACCTGGGCTAGTGGAAGGTGTTCCTGTCCAAGGCAGGGGATTGGAACCACATGAATTTTGAGGCCCCTTCCAACCCAAGCCATTCCATATTTCTGTGATCTATGGCAGTGGCATCACCATAACCTGGTTTGTGAGCAGGATTCATGACTTGTCATATAAGCACCAAAAAGTCTCTGAGCCAGTGAGTATCTGGGCCGGATGCTGTCAAAGATGTTTCCACCCCTCTCCCCCCTACTGCTAAAAGCAAAAGGGAAACAGAAATGAGAGCAAAGGCAGGTGTGGTGTGCTGGGGTTTTGCCCAGAGGTGTGTGTGGGGTGCTGGGGGAAGATGTGCACGCAGAGAGGCACAGGAGTGTCCTGGGGGCAGTTACCTTTGGGGTCTTGAGCACAAACTTGGGTTTCCCCTCATCTCCCCCCAGCTGGGCCTTCATCTCCAGCAGCTTTGCCACCTCCTTTGCAATCTGGGGAGGGAACAAGCAGGGAGCTGGGGATAAGCCCACACACCAGCCCCAGTCCACAGCCTTCCCAGTGTACCCACACTCCCCAGCCTCCACACACCCACTATTCCCACTTTCTCAGCAACCAGAGGGGCACTCCCTGCTCCCCTCCAGTACTCCCCACTTCTGATCCAACTCCTCCCATCTCAGCACTCCCACCGTTCCCCGACTCCCACCGCCTCAGTCACCACCCACATCCGTCTCCCCAGTGCCCATCCCAATCCCCACCACCCACATCTGTCTCCCCGGCGCCCACTCCCATCCCCCGTGTTTCCCCAGGACCCATCCCCACCGGCTCCTGCTTCGTGCACCCAGCACCGGCCGCCTCCAGCACCCTCCTCCCCATCCCAACACCCCAGCATCCTTCCATCCAACACCAGTACCACCAGTTCCAGTCTCCCCTGCACCCTCAGCCCCCTCCGCTTCCCAGTACTCCCAGCTGCCCACGCTACCCTCCCCGTGAGCCCAGCAACCCCACCCACCCTCTCCCCAGCCCCTCATCCCCCACCCCAACCCCCGCATCGCCCCAGTCCCCATTCCGCGCCCCTCCCGATCTTCCCAGCGCCCCCGCTCCCAGTTCGCGCCGCTCCTCTTCCCACCCCGAAAGGCACCCCATTCCCGGGAGTCCCCGGAGCCCCCCGGCACCTCGTCGGGGTCGGCCTTGTCCTGCTTGAGCCTCCGCACCGCCTCCGCCTGTGCCCGCACCGCCGCCTCCTGCGCCGCCATGGCCGCCCCGAGCCCGCCGGGAACTGCGGGGCGCGCATGCGCCGCGACCGGGAAACGAAACCCGCCACAGGCCCGGCCTGGGCTTATCATCTTTTTGTTTGTTTCTTTCTTTCTTTCTTTTGAGTTTTTTTTTTTTTTAATTTTTTTTATTATTATACAAAAATACAGAGTTCCTCCACGCGTGCGCCTCCTGCGCTGTGTTCGTGTGTCCCCCTCAGTGATGGCCCCCCCCCCTTCCTCCCCCGTAGCCGTAAAAATTGAGTACTTTATTGGAAATTGTTAGCCGCAGAGTTCACGTGTTTTAGACATTTTAAAAGGGAGAGCGTCAGCCGGAGAGCTCGGGTGTTTCAGTAAGGTTGGAAGTTCCCGAGGGGAAGCGCGTAGTTTGGAATCTTAGCAAGAGGTTCTCATCTTACAGGTGAGAATTTTGGTAGAACAGAGGCAGTCGCAGTTATGAGGAGACTGATGAAAGCAAAAAGGGCTGGGTTTAGGCCTTGAACCAGGTCCCTAAGGCAGGAAACCAAGCACTCAAGAAGAACAAGCAATCTGAGGGGGTGTCCGCTGGGGGAAAATGGGGTGGGACAGCCCCTCCTGGAAGCTGTAATTAGAGGATGGTGTAAAGTTATGAAACCTTTGTGATTCGGGGTGCATCCTTTTGGATTTTTTTTTCCATGCACCTGGCCCTGCAATAAATGTGTGTGGTTTTTGGCTTTCTATACTCAAAACGAGTCTAGAGAGTTTCTTCTCTGGCTTTTCGGCATCACCCCCACTCAGGCTGGTCCTGCAGCCCCGTGTAGCGCTCAGGTGCAGGCTGGGAGTGGGACTGGCCCTTCCACTGCCCTCCTCAGCCCATGTCCTGCGCCTGTGTGTGCCCAGCATGCCTCCCTCCCCACTCCAGAGCTCAGCCTGATCCCGCTGGAGCTGCACCTCTGCAAGCTGCACCTCCGTGAGTTGCACCACGTCCAGTCTGTGCCCATGGAAACACCACCTGCAGTGATGGGAATGGCTGCACAGGTGCAGGGACTGCACTATTAGGAACCCACAAGCTCAACCCGTCCTTCAGAGCACTTAACCAGAACTTTAAGCTGGTGACTGCACTGTCCCATAGCTTTTAAAACCCCCTGGCTCCTCTCTTCTTGCTGCCTTAGCCCAGGCAAGAAGCCTTAGGCTGGTGGATGGTAATCAGGCCTCAGCTGGCAGTGAATGGTTAAGAGCACTGCAGGGTTCCAGCTGTACAGCAGTTCAGCCAAGCAGCTCTGGCCAGAGAAGTCCTCAGGGCTCCAACCTTCTTCTGATCTCATCAACAAGCTTTTCTCTTGGGATATCAACCTACAAAGCAAAGAGAGGGAGAGGTGGCAGCATTAGAACAGAGCACAGTTCTTAGGACCAAACGCTTGCTTTGGATACGAACACAGTTTGTGGCTGCTTTTCTGGAGACACCCAACGGCTTCCCAAAGGAACAACGTCATTGAGGGAAAACACAGAGCCTTTCAGTGACCTCCAGAGTTGGGAAGCACTTCTGACACTTGGTTAAAAGGACATTCTCACCTCCTCTCGCGTTGAGACATCTCGCAGCTTGACGACTCCGTCTGCCAGCTCCTGCTCTCCTACAATGGCAGCAAGGGGGATCCCTGTGTCCTCACAGTACTGCAGCTGCTTCAGCAGTTTAGGATCCTTCTTGTACAGCATCTCTGCCTAGCAGGGAGTGGGAAGGACGAATCACTAACCCAGATTTGCTTTGACGGATACTGGAGCAAAGCAGCCAGCACCAAACCCTGCAGCAAGGGGTTGCCTTTAGTGCTCTGGGCTGTTCTTCTGTGCCTTCCTAGACCTAACAGTTGGACTTTGTGACCTTTGATGTATTTTCCAACCTGAATGGCTCTGTGCACTCAGACAGGCCCAGATCTTGAAGAAAACACAACTAATGGAACTGGTCTTGGTGTGCTACACAGCTCCTTCAGGCTCTCCCTCCCTCACCCATGACACCACCGAGCCCAAGTCGTTCCTTTACCTTGATCCCTGCGTCCCACAGCTCCGAGATGAGCTTCAGTCTGGCAGCAAGCAAATGTTTCTGGGGTGTAGCCACCAGCACTTGGGTCTCAGTTGTGCGAAGTTTCTCCCCAGAAGCCTGGAGGGACAGACATGTTCGTGGGAGTGACCAGCTCTGAGGGAATCTGCAGCTCACAGCACCTCACCTCATCTCCAGACTTTAACTCAGTGACTGACAATCTGGGCACCTTTAATGAGCCCCCCAGAGACACTGCATTGTGTCACAGCAGTTGATCATGTTCTGCTGCTCCCATGGGACCTTGGCCTCCCTCCCAGGTGGGACCTGGACAGCTTTCCAAGGTCTCCTTTGATTCTCCAGGTACAGACACATTGCCTCGGCCTCCTCTGCCATGATTCACAAGCTCAGAACTAAACAGAGAGTGATGAATCTCCTCAGAGGCTGTCTCAGGGGCTGTCCTCATTTCAGAGTGAGTGTCACAAATAATACCAAATTCATCACTTCCCAATCCCCAGGACAGGAAACTTCACAGGCAAGAGGGGAGCAAAGTGACTGGGGCACAAAGCTCGGAGCCAGGCCCAGAGCTCAGGGCTGCCTCTAACAATTCCTTGACATCTCCTAGGGAATGCTGCCCTCAGCTGCCCACACCTGCATCCTGATGGGCTGCAGAAAAGGGCTCTGCCTTCTGTGCATGGACACTCAGGAATGAAAGGAGCCACCCTAACCCCCAAAATTATTTTCCCTTGAATACTGTGGAGCTGTAGAGCTCTAATAAATGATAGCTGGTTTCCTAGAGCCTCCTCCAACACACTGCCTGCAGCACCTACCTTCAGCCTCTGCTCCAGGATGGAGAAGATCCGCTCGATCCCAATGCTGACCCCCACGCAGGGCACCTTCCGACCCTTGGGATCAAACATCCCCACCAGCCCGTCGTAGCGGCCGCCTCCAGCCACGCTCCCCACGCCCACCAGCTCCTCCACGTGCTCGTTCTCCTGCTGCAGCAGCACGGCCTCGAAGAT
>NW_020955435.1:7617-53911 GCF_003031625.1 Empidonax traillii | reverse complement strand
TAGGAACCAGACGTGCCACGGTGGCCCCGGCCAGCCCTGTGTGTGCCCTGGGCACCCTCCAGCCCCAGAACAAGCCCAGGGGCTCCACCCCACAGCGCTCACCGTGGAGCTGGACGTACTCCCCGATGCGATCTGCAGCCTCAGGAGAGAGCCCCTTCTCTCCCACCATCTCGCTCCTCACTTCCTCCCACGGCACCTGTGAGGGCACAGAAGGGCATCTGTTACTGCAGGACATTCTCCTCACCCACTGCCTCCACCAGCCCACATGAGCACAACTCTGCTCCCTGTCATCCTGCACATCTCGCTAATCATCTCTCTCTCTCACAGGAATTTTTAACAAACCACTAGAATCACCAAGTTTAATTCCAAGGGATCCTCAAATCCTTTACCCACGCCAACAACTTTGCTGCTGTGACCCTCTTTATGTCGAGAGGGGCCAATGAACTGCCCAGCTCAAGACCAGAAGCGTCTCCCCACGAGCCCAACGCTGACCTTGTCCAGCTTGTCCACGGTGGAACAGGCCGTTATGAACTTGCTCTCTGGGACGCCACAGACGGCAAACACACCGTTCAAAATCCGCCTGTCGTTGACCTGGGGGAGGGAGAGGCACACATAGCTCAGGGACATCCCCCCCAGTGTCATTCCTTTGGTCCCAGTGTATGGCAATCTGCAGCTGTTGGCATTTCCTCGTGCCTTTCCCATGGGACACGGGAAGGGAAGGTGCAGAGGTATGAAAACCATCCCGTGACTCTGTGATTCTCTTGGCTGCTGGAATCTTGCAGGGGGCTGGGGTTAGTCCTGGAGAGAACTCTGCCAGCTGCAGACTCAGGAAACCTCCTGCCATTCCCAGCCCAAGCTCAGCCTTTAGCATGAGGAGACAGAGATGGGATCAACTCCTGGATCAGGCCTGAGAGTGGGAACAGGCGCTGCTGTGTAAAACCCCAGGAACAACGACCACTGTGCCTCCCACCCTGGCATAGGGAACCCGCCTGGCCTCACCTTGATGACAAAGTCCCCGAGCTGCAGGTCACTCAGGATCTCGTGCACGATCTTCAGGCACTCGGCATCGGGAATCATCGGGTCGAACTGCCCGGCGATGTCAAAGTCCTGGGGGCAGAAGCAGCGACAGAGGCTCCTGGCACAGCTGAGGGGCTCTGGCCGGGCACACCACGCTGCTCTGCAGCAGCTGGAGGTGCTCCAGCCCCGAAAACCCTCCTGCCACCCCAACACTCACGCACTGGTAGAACTCGCGGTAGCGGCCCCGGGTGGTGGCCGGGTTGTCCCTCCTGTACACCTTGGCCACGTGGTAGCGCTTCATGTTGTTGACCTTGTTCATGGCCAGGTAGCGAGCGAAGGGCACCTGGGCCCAGGGAGTTAAGGATGGGAACAGGGAGACGCAAAGCTGAACCTCACAGCCCCCCCCATATCCCTTTGCCAGCTGCTCCACCACAATGGTGGTGGTGGGATTTTTGGGGTGTCCTGTGCAGGGCCAGGAGTTGGACTTTGATGTTCCCTGTGGGTCTCTTCCAACTCAGGATATTCTATGATTTTTTTAGGGAAATCATCAGCTAGGGCTGCGGATGGGTAGAATGAAGCAGCTGAGCTCCTCCAACACTGGGACAGCTCCATTCCCTCCTCCTGACCCACTCAGGACAACACTGACCCTCTGTTGTCATTCCACCCTCTCACAGTGTGATCAGAGGGAATTCAATGCACAGCCATACATTGAACAGGAGATATTTGGGGTGAGATGTGCAGGTGGAGAAGGCCTGGGATGGGCTCCTGCAGCAAACACCTCTCCAGACAGGTGGGATAGGCAGGGCAGAGGTCAGGACTGTAACTGGAAGGAGATAAAACCAGTACAGAGGAGCAAACTGGTGCAGGTCTGCAGCCCACGGGAGGGGCTTTGCTGTGGGTCCTGGCCTGGCTGTGGGGCAGTGTGAGGTGGGGTCATGACAGTGACAGCCAGGCTGGGTGGACAAGGGGGTCCAACACCCCAGTGGGTCCTGCAGACAGGGCAGAGCAAAGGGGACTCTCTGACAAGGTGGGGTGTCACCATCCCCTCGGGGTGCCACCGTCCCCTGGTGGGCTCAGGATACAGTGAGGTCGTACCGCAGGGCCAGCAGCTCCCCTCCCTGGTCCTGCAGCTCATAGATGAGCTTCGTGTCCTCCCCGTACTTCCCCATCAGCGTCTCCTAGGGAGGGACGAGGGGGCTGGTGACCAGGTGGCTCTGGGGCACAGGGTCCCCCCCGGATGGGCATTATACACATCCTTCCCTGTCCCCTTACAAGTCCCAGGAGGGACTGTCAGCCCTGCCCTCCCCGCACGAGGGGATTCCCCAGACCTGCCCTGAATCCCCGGGGGAAGACGGAGCTCCCCAGTCCCGCAGGAGGGAGAGGGAGGGATGTCCCACAGCCCCCGTGGGTGTCCTGCCCCGCACCCAGGGGGTCCCCCCGCGCCTCACCCGCAGCTCCAGCACGGGGGTGTCGATGGCGGCCGCCCCGTGCCGCTTGAAGCAGGACACCACGGAGCGCAGCAGCCGCTCCCGCAGCGCCGCCTGCGCCGGGGGGTGGTCGCGGGTGCCCTGCCCGGGACACGGAGAGAACAAGCCGTGAGCGGCGGGGCCGTGCGGGGACGCTCGGTACCCACCGGTACCCACCGGCGCCGCCCGCAATCCCCGCCTTTACCTTGGGTGTCTTCAGCACCGGCACCACCCTCCCTCCGCCGCCGCCGCCGCCGCAGCCCCGGGACAGAGCCGGCGGCCAGGAGCGGGGGATGCTCTCCCGGTGCCCAGCGAGGCGGGGCCGCGGCGGTGCCCGGCGGGCAAAAGCGGCGACGGCGACGGGACCGATCCGCAGCATGGCCGGGACCGGCACCGGGAGCGGGGCACGTGACACCGGCGGCACCGGGAGCGCGCGGGCACGTGACACCGGCGGCACGTGACGCGGGGCGGGAGGCCGCGCTTTACGGCGCAGCGCGACAGCCGCCGGTGCCGCCCCCCCCCCTCAGGCCGCCATGGCGTCGGGCAGCGGGGTGGGTACCCCCGGGGGTCGGGGCTGCCGCCGCCCCCGCCGCTCCGCCCGCGCTCGCCGGGGCTCGGGGAGGGTCGTGGGGGCTGCGCCGAGGGAGGGCGGGAGGGTGGCGGGGAAGGGCCGCGCCGCGCTGGGGGCCCGCGGCCAGGCCGCGGCGTGAGGGGCCCCGTCGGGGATGAGCGGTGCGGTGGGACCGAGCACATCCCTGCGCTCTGCCCCTCTATGTGTGGGGGCGGTGGGAGGTTTGGGGCGCTGTGACAGGCCCTGATGTGTTGGGGGCTGGGAGGGCCCCGCCGCGATCGCGCCCGTCGGGGAGGCAGGCGGAGGAGTCACCGTCCCGGGAGGGGCTTAAGGAAAGGCCGGACGTGGCACTCGGTGCTCTGGGCCGGGCGACGAGGTGGTGTTGGGTCACACGGTGCACTCGGTGGTCTCAGAGGGGCTTTCCCAGCTCAGTGATTATCTGTGATCCTCTCCCTGTATCAGCCTGAGGGGATTGAACCGCCCTAACCCCCCTGGGGTCCCACCCCACCCCAGGGACCTCCTGGGATGGGCAGTGACTCGTGCAGGCGTCTTCCTCCTCCCCTTCCCGGTGCCCCCACTCCCTGTGGATTCTCGGCCGCCCTGGCTGTTTCCCGGCTGGATTTCACACTGTCCTGCTGGAGAAGCAGCTCCACAACTCCCTGACAGGAGGGTGGAGCCAGTCGGGCTCTGCTCTCGGGGAACAAGGGCCAGGATGAGTCGAAACGGCTCAAGCTGTGCCGGGGGAGGTCAGGTTGGACATCAGGAGGGATTTCTTCCTGGAAAGGGTGTTCAGGCGTTGGCAGGGGCTGCCCAGGGAGGTAGTGGAGTCCCCATCCCTGGAGGTGTCCAAGGAAGGATGGGACGTGGCACTCAGTGCTCTGGGCTGGGGGACAAGGTGGGGATGGGGCACAGGGGGGATCCATGGGCTGAGAGGGCTTTTCCAACCTCAGTGATTCTGTGACTGCTGAGATGGGGTGGGTGAGGGGGGTGCTGTGGGTGCAGTCTGGCTGGACAGCCAAGATGGTTTGAACACCTCCAGTGACACCCCAGAGCTGCCAGCAGTGTAGGGGCTGTGTTTTTCTGCTTTTTTTGGCCCATCTTTCCTTTCTTGAAGCCACTTGCTGAGAAGTGAGAAGGGAGGCCCTGGCACAGGTTGCCCAGAGAAGCTGTGGCTGCCCCATCCGTGGAAGTGTCCAAGGCCAGGTTGGATGGGGCTTGGAGCAACCTGGGCTAGTGGAAAGTGTCCCTGCCCATGGCAGGGGGTTGGAACTGGGTGATCAAGGTCCCTTCCAACCCAAACCATTCTGAGATTCAGTCTGTGATTCCATGAGGTGAGCAGTGATGGAGGGGAGCAGCAGGATGTCTCCCCAGGAGGAAGATGGGGCCTCTGGTTTATTTTCAGCTGCCAGCTGAGAATTCCTGTTGGATTGAGTCAGGCTTGAGACTCCTCTGTCATTTAATAGGCTTTGGTGCTGATCATTGATGCCTATCTCAAAAGGGAACAGGAAGCTGTGGGGCACTTCTGGTTATTAATTGTTGTTACTAATTTGGCAAATACTCTCTGAGATAATGATTTTGGGGCTTGCAGCCCCCCTGCCTCCACCAGAGCAATTCAGAAACATCCCTTCAGGTGTTGTCCAACCAAGATCTTGTCGAGCAGTTGGGTTTAATTTCTTTCTCCGTGCCTGGACGAGGCAGATTGTTAAAAGAGCTGCAAAAGACTCTTTTCCTTTTATTACAACAGGAGAGAGAGAAGCAGCAAATAAACCTCCCCCCTCTGCAGGGGGATTTGTGATAATGCCTGGCATGCAGGAGAGTCTGGAAAATACCCCCAAACGTTAATTTACACTCTGTGATATTTTCTTTTCTTTTGCTCAGGGTGGTTAATAAAACCTGTTACGACATCCTTAAAGTGCTTAAGAAAGCTCTGGGAATAAATGAGAATTTTTCTACGCCTCCCCAAGGCATTTTCATCCCTATCAGTAGTTGTTCGTTCCATTTGAAGGATTGCCAGAGGAGAGAACCTTAAATGGCTGTGCTGCTGCTGTAGCTCCAAATGGGATTTGTGTCCTTTGGATTGTGATTGGATTCTTGATTTGGCTGAACGGAGAAGGCGGGGGGAGCGTGGGGGGTCCTTCTCTCCCGGAGGTGTTTTTAAATACATCTGTCCTTTTTTTAATGGGAAAGCGAGAGGCTCTCCCTGCCGTGCTGAGGGAAATGCAGCTCTGTCCAAATGGGAGTTATCTGCTCAGGGAAGTAGGGAAGTGGCTGAGTTAAACCATGACTGATCCCAGGTGCAGGGACCTGAGGGGCAGGTGGGGCAGACACTGGGAAGAACCTGAGCTGGTTTGGTCAGGGTGGGTGTGGGTGGAATGGAGATTCTTGTGCAGTCACTTCTGCCCTCGGAGTTGGGAACTGGGTGAAAATCCACCCCAAAAAATAGGCTTTATGTTCGTCAGTGCCTTCGCTTCAATTCAGCCTCTCTTCACACATGTGCTGTGTCCAGCTCTGGGACCTCAGAACAGAAATGAACCTGTTGGGGTGAGTCCAGAGGAGGCCATGGAGATGCTCCAAGGGCTGGAGCCCCTCTGCTCTGGAGCCAGGCTGGGAGAGCTGGGGGGGTTAACCTGGAGAGGAGAAGGCTCTGGGGAGACCTGAGAGCCCCTTCCAGGGCCTAAAGGGGCTCCAGGAGAGCTGGAGAGGGACTGGGGACAAGGGATGGAGCCACAGGACAAAGGGGAAATGGCTCCCCACTGCCAGAGAGCAGGGTTAGATGGGATATTGGGAAGGAATTCTTCCCTGGGAGGGTGGTCAGGTCCTGGCACAGGTTGCCCAGAGAAGCTGTGGCTGCCCCTGGATCCCTGGAAGTGTCCAAGGCCAGGTTGGACAGGACTTGGAGCAACCTGGACCAGTGGAAGGTGTCCCTGCCCATGGCAGGCATTTGGAATGAGATGATGTTTAAGGTCCTTTCCAATCCAAACCATTCCATGATTCCATGAACTTACCCGGTCACTGCCAGAGAGAGCTCTGTGGAGCTGCTGAAGCCCCAGTGCCTCGGAGGTGTTTCTGTGGGAAGCTGCAGGAGCTTTCTGTGCATTTTGTGCCTCCCTGGTACCTCCAAGCCCTGCCTTGACAGACAGGGTTTGTACTTGGAAATCCCACACTGATGCCTCTGATTTCGCAGCAAAGACGGCATTTTGATGCCTGTAACAGCCTTCCCTGCTCCTGCATTTTAGTCCAGCTCTCTCTAGCTCAGACTGTGTTTCACAGCTTCCTCACCTGTTATTTGCAACTTGGGTTCAATTGACTTTTGGAAGGAGCAGGTGTAATCCGTGCTGTGTCTGTCGGGGGGCACTTCCCAGGTCTAAGATCCAGCACTTTCAATCCCGTTTGGGTCTAGTTTTCAAGGCCAAAGCCTGGATGATCGTCTCAGGAGCTATTGAGATAAACTCATTTCTTCTCTCAGTGCTCTGAAATCCTTCTGTAAGTACCCAGAGCCACGCTGAGAGCGATTCTCTTAAGCCACATCCATAATTCCTAGATAGGAAAACAAAGGACATGGGGATATAACGTAATGCCCCTAATTTACTGCTGTGGCCTCGCAGGCTGAGTGATTCCACCTCTTTCCCCCCTCAGAGGTGATCAGACTGTGTGATGAACGTTGATGCACTTTGTTTCCCTCCCAGACCAAGAACCTGGACTTCCGCAGGAAGTGGGACAAGGATGAATATGAGAAGCTGGCGGAGAAGCGGCTCACGGAGGAGAGAGAAAAGAAAGATGGTGAGCAGTGTGCTGGCCCCAGGCAGGCTGTGCTGTGCTGGCAGCGAGTCTCCCAAATCCCTGGAGTTTGGGAGGGAGAGAGCAGCTAGAAGTCAAATCCCAGAAGGAAAAAAACTGGCTTGCTCCAATCCTTTTCCCTGTTTTTGCCACTGAGTGTATTTTTTGGACAAAAGGAACGTGTGAGAACCTCTGGCTGTCTGTTCCTTGGGGAGGGAAGGGAACGGTCAGCCCCTGAAACAAGGAGCTCTCAGAATATGACCCGAGTCAGAGCTGGAGATGTACCTCAGAGA
This sequence comes from Empidonax traillii, assembly GCF_003031625.1. Taxonomy (NCBI): domain Eukaryota; kingdom Metazoa; phylum Chordata; class Aves; order Passeriformes; family Tyrannidae; genus Empidonax; species Empidonax traillii. The sequence continues at coordinate 46,787 of NW_020955435.1, read as the reverse complement.
TGTACCTGGTTCTAGTAGGAAGAAATTATATCCTTTACTCATTTGAAAACAAAGGTGCATTTTCTGGGTGGATCAGGTGGTCCAGGTTCCCAGCAGGCCCTTCTTCACCAAGGATTTTCATATGAAATCCACCATGTCAGGCTTGACCTTTTGTTTATGTTTTAGGCAAACCAGCACAGCCCGTCAAAAGGGAACTTCTGCGGCACCGAGACTACAAAGTGGACCTGGAATCCAAGCTGGGGAAAACCATCGTCATCACCAAAACTACCCCTCAGTCGGAGATGGGGGGGTAGGTCACGGTCTCAGAATTGTGCTGGGGGGTTGTGACACAGCAGGGACCCCTCACGGGGCACCAGGAGCTGGTTTCCTCCAGTGTTTGGAGCCTGGGGCAGTGGGACTGCACTGGCTGACACCTAAATTGTGTCTCCTGGGGTAACATAGGGGAGAGACCCCGCAGGCTGAGCCCCTTTGAACATTATTCCTTGATATCAGTGTTGCCCAACTGTAGGAACAACAAGGAGGCAAATCTTTGCCGCCTGCTGGGGTTTCTTTAGCCAGGCCTGCTTGCACTGAGACGAGGGCTGCTGCTGATTTGAGATTCTGGTTTGGATATCTGTGCACAGGGAATGGGAGAAACATCCAGATACCTGTCCTTAAGAAGGGTGTTTGGCCACAGTTTGTGTGGATCATGTTCCACCAAAGGCTGAAGGGGTTCTGAGCTCACCCTAAAGGACTGTGTTGAGTTCGTGTCACCTCAGGAGTGAGCCTGTTACTGTCTCCCTGGCCAGCGGTGCCAGGGAGATGTGCAGCCCTGAACAGCATCCAGGGATGGAGGGGCAGCCCCTGGCTGGGCTCTTGCAGCACCTCTTAAGATGGGCAAAAAGCACATCAGGGAGTTGCTCTGTGAGGTGATGGGATGGCAGGACTCACCTTGCAGCCAGGTGAGAGGCTGTGGGATGTAAAGGAGCTGGGGAGGACAGGTCTCAGAGTCCATCCCACCCGGCTGGGTGTGACTGGAAGGGGACGATGCTGTGGCTGGCATTGCAGAGCAGCTCAGAATTTGTTTTCTATCGTGTCGGAGGGGTGTTGGTGTAAGGGCAGATACCTCTGGGGCATCTGTGTCCATCTTCAATGTGCCCTTGCTCATTGCTCTTCACTGGGATCCTCTTGTTCTGGAATAAGGTCCCATATCCCAGTTGACATGCAGATTGTCTCAAATAGCTGTTTTGTGGGATGGGGTTTGTCTCATGCTTTGGGGTTAATCTTTTCTCTCTCTCCTGCCAGGTACTACTGTAATGTGTGTGACTGTGTGGTGAAAGATTCCATTAACTTCTTGGATCACATCAATGGCAAAAAACGTAAGGATCATTTATTTCTCTGCCTCTGGTTGGTTGAGCTGGAGGGCTGTTCCCTTCCTGCATCACCTGTGTCTGAGGGCTGAGCACATCCCTGGATGAGTGTGCTTTGGAGATCAGGATGTAGGGACTGTTTGCTCCTGAGAGCTGTGGAGGTGCTGCCTTTAACTCCTGGCACCTTCCAGCGTGCTGGACCATTCCCATGGAATAAGCCCAGCAGAAATAGTGATGGTGTACTCTGGTTAGGTTTATCTTTCTGGGCTCAGCAAATCCCAGTGTCTCCTGAAAATCTGCAGAGAGGCTTTTCACAGCACTGAAACTGTAATGTAATTTGTAGAGAAGTCTGTCACTGGCCCGTTTTTGGGTTGGAAGCTTCTCTTTATAGAAGTCAAGTGTGAAGCTCAAAACTGGCTGGTCCCTGAACTCCAGATCAGAGCTTGTGAGGACGGAGGCAGAGGATGAGCAGAGGCAGGAGTGGGGCAGTTTGACTCTGGAGCTGTGTCCAGCAGTGTGGTGCTGGTGTCCTGTACCTCCCTCTGGTTCTTGTCTCTGCTGCTGTGCTGATGGTGTTAAGCCAAGCTAAAGACAAGAGGGAAGAATTCCCAGTTTGTCAGTCTGTTCCCTTAGTGTGTTTAGCCTGAACAAGAGGACTGTACCCTCAAACTGACTGTGATCACTGCTTTTCCTTGGCATGTTCAGAGAGTGGGGAAACGTGGAGAAATTAAAGGAGCCCCAGGATACACTGACATGCTTACCATGTTGTTCCTTCCCTTGGAGGTGTTTCTGGCTCCTCGTGGAAGTCAGTACATGACCCCTTTGAGAAAAAGCAGGGAGGTGTGTGCTCCAGGCCTGCACACGGGGCAATTTGAGAACTGAGGGCTCAGAAAAGGAAACCCAATGTGTTAAAACCCTGTGCTTTTATGTGGATTGGAGGAGGGTGTTGACATGAGAGAGCCTGAAATCCCAAATCCTGGCATGGTTGTGTGGATGGGCATGAGATGCAGGGTTGAGCTGGGGCTGCAGAGTGGCTGATGCACCGTACCTCGGTATGAGTACGCTGAGAGCTTTTGATCCAAGGCCATAAATCTGGCTCAAACCTGCTTGTTCTTGGCAGCCCTCTTACTGTTCCTGGTGTGTGGTTTGAGCTTCCAAGTGCTGCTGCATCCCTGGGACAGACCCACACATGGCTGCTGGAGTCAACAGGCTGTTTGGATCTACCCAGCAATGCAGGTTGGAGACATTGTTGGGAATGGCCCCTCCAACCTAGGCTTGCCCATGAGTGAGAAACTGGGAATCTGCCCTAAAGAGACACTAAATTTGCAGCCTGGCTTCATAATTCCTGTCCTTGCTTTAGTGAGGAATGTCCTGTGTAATCAGGATCTCTGAGTGCCACTCATGCCTTGTTTAGCATCACCCACTGCCAAGAGATGCCAGTCTGTCAGTTCTATTATGGCTCCTTTTTCAACACTCCAACTCTTTTTTTATTCCAGTGGTCCAAGATTATATTTCCTGAAGCATCAGAGCACCAACATGACAGGGAGCATCCAAATAGGGAACCTTAAAAGAAAAGTTGGTGTTTGTCTTGTTACAAGTAATGTTTGACTTGTTGTGGTCACTGCTGGTTTGGGTTTTGGTGTCCCCCTAAAGGCCATGCCCTCTGACCTAAGAAATCCTTGTGCACGGGTGTAGTCCAGGCCTGGAAGCTGCTTTGAGGGGACAGATGACAGGCAGGAAAACGCTGCTGTGCTGTTTCAGTTGGGATCAGTGATGGGGACTGTGCAGAGCGCTGAGGGCTGCAGGTGTTGCTGACCGTGGCTGATTCCCCTCCTGTTCTCTAGACCAGAGAAATCTGGGCATGTCCATGCGGGTGGAGCGTTCCACGCTGGACCAGGTGAAGAAACGCTTTGAGGTGAACAAGAAGAAGATGGAGGAGAAGCAGAAGGACTATGACTTCGAGGAGAGGATGAAGGAACTCCGTGAGGAGGTGAGTCTGGGGCGATGCCTGAGGAAACAAAGCTCCCCAGAAACACGTTTTGGGAGGAAATCAACCCTGCTTCCTAATCTTTTTCTTGTTATCACTCTTGTCTACTACTATGAGTGGGTTTTGGTTTATTATTTGCTCTTTTAAAGGTTTTTGCTGCTGTCCCTGGAAAAATCCTTTTCCCCTCTTTCTGTGGGAGGATAACTTTTAGTGGTTTGGGTTTCCACTGAGCGCGGCACGAGTCCATTTTTTGTGTCCCATTAGTTGTGTTGGAACTTGTGTGCTCTGAAAGCAGACCCGTGTCTCTGTCCCTTAACTTGCACGGTTCTTAGGGTTGTTGGGATCCTCCTCCATGTGGCACTTGCTTCTCTGTGGCCTCCTTGAGTCTCCAAGGGGTTTGTGAGCAGTGTGCTGTGGTGTGAGATGTGTGAGGAGGAGGTGAAAGACAGCAGATTCCTCTAAAACCAGGGCTTAGGTGTCAGTAAACATGAGTATCAAGTTGATTTGAAAGCCTAACAAAGTTCTGACAGCTGAGGAGCTGCTATGGGTGCTTCTCCTCCATCAGCAGCCATGTAACAACCCAAGATTACAAATCACCGCCCATTTGAGTCTCCCTGCCCAAGCCTGAGCTTTGCTTCAGCACAGGGGAGCTCTTTGGGGTGCTCACGGAGCAGCCCCATGCTCTGCTCTCAGGTCCACCTGTTTAGGGGGGTAGGAGGGAGGTGCCCCAGCAGGACAGGGAGTGCTGTGGGTTGAGAAGCTGCTGCCAAGTCCACGGATGGCAGCAAGGAAACGGGCAGCAGCTCCTGGTGCAGCCTTCTCCAGGGCACGGCACCGCAGGCGGTGCTGGGGATGGCAGGAGCAGTTGGTAAGATGGGAGCTGAAGCCATGCTTGGTGTCACCTGGTACAAGCCTGGCTTTGTTCCAGGGCTCGTGATCCTCACGGAGCAAAACACTTTGATTAGAGCTGCGCAAACTCTTTGATGCCAAACCCCCCCCTCCAAAGCTGCTCAGAGCTTCAGTTTCTGTTCCAGTGAGCAGCTGTCACTCTGCCAGGCCAGGAGCCAACAGGCATCACAGTCACTGGCACGGGCGTCAGATGAGGAAACAGCCTCCTGCTTTCAAACCAGCCTTCATTCCAGGCATAACTTGTGATGTTTGCTCAGAAGAGAGAGTTTCACAATGCTTTTTTTTTTTTTTTTTTAGCTCCATCTTGTGTGTATGGCTCTGCTCTTGGGGTGGGAGGTGGGGTGGTCTGAATTCTCTGGGAAATGTCCTCCTCTTAGATCACAGGCCAGGATTTCTGCTGCCTGTTTATTTCCTCAGGCCCAACTCGGGTGCTGTGGGTAGGACATGGCTTTAACTGTGCAGTACCCGGTGCCTCAAGAGCTCCCTTGGCTCAGGAGGTGCAAACTGTGTTGCTGTTGTGTCTCTCGCTGCAGGAGGAGAAGGCCAAAGCCTACAAGAAGGAGAAGCAGAGAGAGAAGAAGAGGCGGGCGGAGGAGGATTTGACCTTTGAGGAGGATGATGAAATGGCAGCTGTGATGGGTTTCTCTGGTTTCGGCTCAACCAAAAAGAATCACTGAGCAGCTCTGGACTCTCCTCTTTCTCTAAACAGTTTGTTTTTACCCAGGGAACTCTGGATAACTCTTCAAAGACTTGATGGAGGACTTGTATGTAAATCTCTCAGTAGAAGTTGGCTGGAGGAGTCGAAAAGTGATTCCATGCTCTACCTGTGCTGCAGAACAAACTCCGCCTCTCATTAGCTTCCCATCTCCTTCTGTGTCCTAGATCTGGCCGCTCAGCTGCTCTGTGGCCGTGTGCGTGCCGGGAACTGCTCTGCTGGGTGCATTTTTGTGTCAATAAAGTGCAGCCATTCTGCACAGGTGGCCTGGTTCAGGATTAATCTCCTTGTCAACCAGGCCCTAGTTGTCACCCGGGCTGTGTTGGAGGCGCAGGGAGGGGTCCAGGTTTTTTTAGCATGGTAACGGAAGGAAATGTGCCACAGCGAGCGGTATGAGTGGTACAACCTGCATCTTCATGGCTTGTGCTGAGCAGGGCTGGTGGCTGCATGGAGTCTCGGTTGCCGAAACTTTCCTGTGTGTTTTACCTGCAAGGGAGACTTCCCTGCTTTTTCTTTGTGTTTTATCCCATAATTTTCGTTATCTTTTAAGGCAGGGGAGAAATATCTCCCCCGTGACTGGTCTAGAATAGAGCCAATGAAAGAAAGGTGTGTTCGATTTGCCAGAAATAAATGGATTGTTTTAATGGGTCCTTTGGTGGGAGTTTGATGCCTTATTTATTTTGAGAGCTTCTGCTGCCCACTGAGAGGAGCTGCTGATGTCTCCTGTCAGCACAAAGCTGGGCTGGCCTTCTGGGGACCTCGATGGAGACAAAGGCGTGACATGTTCCCCCCTCTCCTGGCTCAGCTCTCAGCTGCCCTAGATGGGCAGTTGCCATCATTCTTGGCTTCTTTAAGTAATTCTGGAGAAGGGTGTAAGAACTTGGGAGGGGGAAGGGACTTCAGGGCTGGGGACTCGCATTTCCATCATGCAATCCAAGACAGGCTGGGCTACTTTCCAGATTTTACCAGTCTTAGTATATTAAGGGCCATTTTTTTCCTGTCTACTGGCTGTCAGTGTCTTTTCACCTCTGCCCTCCCCTAAATCCACTTCATTTCAGCTTTTATTTACCTCAGTCAAACCTTGTGTGACTCATTTCCGTCTGCAGTTAGGATTTATATTTTGCATGGCTGGGTTTTCGTGGCTCTGCCTCACTCTCCTCTCTCTTTTTATGTATATTGATGAAATCCTTGCGCTTGCCCTTCTCCGTGCTCGTATGAAATTTCCAGCCTGGGGAAGGCTGCAGTGTTTAGCCTGCTCTTTCTAATACATCTAGAACAAATCCTGTAATGTTGTGCTGCTGTTTTAATTCCTTAATCTTAGCCTGCTGACAGCTTCATTGCCTCAGGTCTTTCCGCTTCAATTCAGATTATAATCCCCGTTGAAGATGCTATTGAAATGATATATAGCCAGTCAGATACAGCTGTCCTTGGAGGTTTGACCCTTTTAACTTGGCAATCCTTTGACTTCGGCTCTCTGAGCACACGGGCTGGGAGGGCAACTTTCATTCCAGCCACGTTCCCAGCGCTGAGCAGGCTGCAGCACGTGGCTCCGGCTGAATGGGAGAGCGGAGCCGCTCGCTCCTTTGTGCCCTCCGGGGTGCGAAAGGGATGCTGCCGTGGTTTCATACACATTAAAAGTTTAGGATGTTTCAGAGAAGATTTAGCAGCAGCCATTTTATCCCAGCCACCAGCTCTGCAGACACCCACCCAGCCCCTCTCCGCGGCTGGAACTCGATTGGCGCTGCTTGGGAAGGGCTGCCCCGCACCCTCCCTCTGTCCCAGCTTGTGACCTTGGAGCCAGTGGCTGCTGCCTTGGTTTTCCCCATGGAGCATCCCGCTGCTCTGGTCCATCCTGGCACACCTAAGGGGCGAGGTGTGAAACGGGCAGCCCCCAAAAAAACCTTCCTGGGGAGGTGGTCGGGCTTGCACAACCTCGTGTCACCGAGCCCTTCCTGTCCCTGCCTGCTGCTCCCGGTCCCCGTGAGACGGGGAGGGAATCCCTCCGCAGTGCAGCGCTTTCATTAACGAGATTCCTCTTGGGTGTAAAGCCTGTCGTCCCCAAACCCATCCCGAGGCCACCTGCACCCTGGGGGCCGAAGGCCCGGCCCCGGCTCCCTGTGCTGGGGCTGCTCACGCCGGGGGAGTGCAGCTCTTTGTCTCGGCGGCTTGCTGGGAGCAGTGGTGTGTGCGGCAGCAGATACAAGCTCTTGCTGGATTCCCAGCAGCGGGAGCTGCCTCTAGCCAAGGATGAAAAGCTGGTTTCATGGGAGGAAATAATATTTAGAGAAGAGACAGATAACACTCCCTGCACCAGCCACGTTAACCCTTTCCTCCCACTGCTGTTTGCGGGGGTGGTAACCCTTCAGCTCGTGGCTCCCAACACTAGAGCTGTTGGTTCTCTGTGACTCTTCGTTACCATTCAGCATCTCCATGATGAATTTATGATGCTGGATGTGCCCATTGAGGTCAGGACTTGGGGTTTTAATTGGAGAGAGGGAGGCCCCAGCTCTGCATCTCCCCTTCCTGCTTCCCCTCCCACCGCAGCAAACAGGGCCAGGGTGCTCTGCACCTGCGGGGTCCTCTGTTTGCTCTTGTAAAAAAGGGATGCATCTATTCCACAGGTTAAAATGAGGATCTGGTGGAGTAGGGAGGGGCATTCTGCATGGTTCCCACATCCAGGCTGGGGTGTCCTGCCTGGTCTTGCTGCGAAAGTGTTTTGAGGTGCCTGGAGCCAGTTTGGTGCTTGTTCCCAGCACCTGGGTAGAGGTAGAAGGCTCTGCCTTGGGCATGGGGCAGTTCCTCATGACCTGTGGCTCAGAGGAGCTGGGGGAAGGATGAGGGTGTCCCAGCCAGGCTGGGGACCATGCTCAGCCTGAGCTGGCCTCCTGTGGTTCCATCCTGTTAAATATTGATGGCAGTGTTTGGAGATGCGCCCACAGCAGACCCTAGAGAAAACAAATCTGTCTTGCCCTCTCCACTTCCTCTCTCCCAGACTTCTTCCCTGCTCTCACCCTGGAGAGGAGGGCTGAGGCCTCATGGAGTGGCTGAGCACCAACATCCTGCTGTTCTTCCCCTTTCCTTCCTTCCTGGGCACCCCCCTAACACTGCCCTCTCCTGCCGGCCCATGTCACCTTCACTCCTTACATGTCTTCCTTGGGACTGAAGGAGCAGCAGCAGCAGCGTTCCCACTATCCCAGTAAAATGTCAGGGATCAGGGACCTGGAGTGATTCTGGAGAAGGAGTCCCAGCCCAGACCCGTGCGTTGCTCTGCCTGGGCCAGCTGAATCATTCCCTGCTTCCATGACTTTATTAGCAAAAGACGTGGCTTTTCAGCACTTTACATCAGTTTTACATCCCGAAAGGTTAAAGAGCTTGGCAGGAGCTCCAGTCCTCCCACTGCTCAGGCCACAAACTACTGCTGCCCCAGTTAGGCAGCCGTTCCTGCCATCGTTAAAGCTAAACAACATCCATAGGCAATATCCCTGGAAACCCTCCTGCCTTGCTTTGACCTCGTACAGCAGTGCCAGGAGCGTGCGCCACCAAATCCCTGTTCTGCTGAGGCTTCTGGGTCTTTCACGCTCCATCAGTTGACCTGCTGCTGTGGCACCACCCCACACAACCCCAGAGCCAGAATTCCTGCCCTTCCCAGTCTATGGACACCCTGAGAGCTGCCTGGATCAGTCAAGCCTTGGCCCAACCTGTAAACTGTCGTGTTTACCTCATGCAGGGGGACAAGGTAACCCCGGAGGAGAGCATCACCTGTGGAGGGGCAAAGGTTCAGCCCCTGGCTGGTGCTGGAGTTGCTGCAGAAGGGAGCAGGAATCACAGAATCCTGGAATAGTTTGGGTTGGAAGGGGCCTCAAAGCTCATCTCATTCCAACCCCCTGCCAGGGACACCTTCTACTATCCCAAGTTACTCCAAGCCCTGTCCAACCTGGCCTTGAACACTTCCAGGGATGGGGCAGCCACAGCCTCTCTGGGGCACTGAGGAAGGGATGGGAGTCAGGCTGGAGATTTGTAGAGAGGAAATCCCTGGGCTGGGAGGTTTTTGCTTCCCACCTGCAGCTTGGAGGGAAACTTGAACACACCTTTTCAAACAGAGGACACCCACAGTGACCTGGAGACCTCAGCAAGCTGGGCCACTCTCCACACAATTTTTGGGGCTGAGCTGGCTCAGGCCACAGGTGGGATCAAAATGGAACAAACGGGGCTCTTCAGCATTCCAAACTGGAAGGAAGGAGACAGCCCTGGTGCCTCCCCCATCCCAGTCAGATCTGCTGCCGCAGCCAGGTTGGAGGCTTGCTGAAAGGATGGATGATTTCTGGGCTCAATGTGGGGCTCCCGAGCACAGGGGAGGCTTTGCTTTGTCGCAAGCGAAGTACAAAACCATCATCAGCCAGAGAACAAACAGCTCCGGGCTGGAGAGGGAGCAGGGAGAGGGAGGTGGGGAGGAGCAGGGGGAGCGCGGGGACAGGGCGTCCGCAGGAGGTTTTTCGGGGACTTGTGATCTCAGAGCAAATTTCTGCTGTTGGCTGCGCACCAGTGGCACCATTTCACCAACTCATGCGTGCCTCCCCACCGCCAGCTCCGCGGCGCTGAGCACCCCGGGGGGGTCAGGGCCGCTCTGCGGAGGGCTGCGGGAATATGGTCCCTGCTCGGAGAGCGTGTGATCTGCCAGGCAGCCAGGGAGCCCCGGGGACACTGCCATGCCTTTGTTCCTCCTTCTCTTTCTTTTCCACCTTCAGATTTTTTTTTTCCCTCTGCTTCCAGCTGCGTATGCAGCACTCCCCCCCCCCCCTTTCCACCCACAGTTCCTGTCTTGGTTTTCCTTCCCCTCTACAAATATGTGTTCCTTAGGCTCCTTCTCCTCCCTGCCTGGCTCCCCCCATCAGCATTGCCTTCTCAAACTTCTCTTTTTTCCCTTCTCCCTGTTTTCCCACAGGCCCTCCTCATCCCTTCCCCTTCCTGCTTCTCTCCCCTTCCCTCCAGCCTCTCGGGCTCCCGTTCACTCACTCATCTCCCCTTCCCTGACAGTTTGGGGGAAATCTGTCTGTGTCAACACACAAATTCCATTATTTATTGGCTGAGCTGAGCGGGGTCCTACACTCGTCTGTAATTGTCTCCAGATCAAAGCGGCTGCTGATGGCAGCTTTGCCTTCTCGCGGCAGAACACCACCCCCAGCTTCCAGCTCCCCATCCTCCCGGGGGAGTCGGGTGCGTGTGCGTCGACACCCTCGATGAGTGATCTCCCAGACAGAGAGGAAAGAAGTAGGGCTGGTGGGGGAGAAAAGGGAGACCTGGAGGATCTGCAAAGCTCCCCGGAGAAGATGGGGATGTTGGGGAGTGTCCCAGGGGGACACACAGTCCCTGATAGGGGCCAGGAGAGAGTGGGAAGGTAGAGGTGGTCCGTATCCTGGGAATGGGGACAGAGAACTGAAGTGAAAGGAGGGGCAGGGAAGCAGGAAACACTGCCATATCTGTCCAGGACTGGAAGAATTAGAATTTTTACTCCAGAGATCCAGGATGTCTCCGTAGAATCAGATGGCTAAAACCTAGAAATAGGGACAAAGGAAACCTTTTCCTTTTTCCTGCCTTTCCCTTCTGAAACCACCAACTTATCCCAGGGATGTGGGACTCCAACATGGACTGCAGGCACTGGGATGTTGTCCGGGTGTTGATGCAAGATGTGTGTGTGGAGAGGACAAGGAAACATCCAGTCCAACTTCTGCCCCTTGGCCCCCTCAGTGAGGTCCCAGCTGCAACTTTTCCAGCTGCTCTTTAGCATGTTGCCCGAGGAGAGGGAGGAGAGGGGAGGTTTCAGGATCATGAGCTCTGCCAAGGAAAGCTGTAAGGGTTGTGTTAGGGCTGTATTAGGGTTGTAGTCCTTTACTCTGGGAGCTGGCAAAGTACTCCCTTGTGGCTAAAGGACCTCATTCTCAGGAAAGAGCAGGTCAAATTTCTTGTGGAATCACTCACACAGAGGGGAGAGCTGCAGTGATTTCTCTGCTGAAGGAGCTGAGGTCAATTAGAACCCCTCTCCATGGGGCCAGTCTTCCCATTTTATCAAGATACACTGGGGAACTTGGGAATCTTTTGTTCCACACAGATCTGCAGACACCAAAAGACATGGCCACCATCAACAATCCTGGCAGTTTAGTTCTCTCTCACTGCCCAATACCTGGAGATGTCAGGCTGAAGCCATGGCTCTACATTCCTAAGACTGTTCTGTTGTCCCCAGCCTTCCTCCTTGTGACACCTGCCTGGCTTTACCATCACACCTTTTTTGGGTTTGCGCAGAATTCAGGCAGTTTCACGCACAATTCTCCCTGAAAGGTATTTTTCCAAGCCTTGAATCAGTTTTTTAATCTTCTTTCAAAACTTTGGGCACAGGTACTGTGAGTAATACTCCAAGATCAGTCACACTGGTGCCTGACAGAGGAGAGGTGACACCTCCTCTCTCCCAGAGCCTCTGCTCTTCCCTCATGCAATCATTTCACTCTTGCTTACCTTTAATTTCCTGCCCACTGTTCTCCCCTTCCTTCTCCATCCTTCTCAGCAGAGAAGAGACATTCCCTTAGGACATTTCAGGGAGACCTTCTAAGAGGATGCCCAGGGCAACATGAGTCCCAGCTCTCAGGATAATGGGGACATATTTTTCTTTTGCTTTGGGTCCCAGGTCTCTTATTTCAAGATCAACAAGACAGCAGCCGTTAGAGCAGCTCCCTTTGCAGCTTGGGCTTGCAAGAAATTCCCCTCCTCTGGAGCAGGAGGGGACACACTGGCTTCCTGAGCTGCCCCTGAAGTCTGGGTCTTACAGGGAGCCAGAACTGCCTCCCCCAGAGGCTGAGCAGGAATGGGCCCCATGTCCCCTTGTCCTGAAAATGCTTAGAAATAGGTGATGGCTACAGAGGGTGCACTTGGAGCTGAGCCTGTGTCTCAGCTGCCATCTGTCCCAGGCAGAGGGATTGGGGGGAGTTGTTCCAAAAGAATCCAGTGTCCTCTACCAGCAGTGACCCTTGAGTTGGTCACCTCAGCTACATCTTCTCACCTACAAACCACACAGGTCTTCATGAACACATCCTGTCTAGTGCAAAAGGTCTCCCTGCACTGCTGCTGGGGAAGAGGAGGGTGCTGAGCAGCTCCATTACCCCGCAGGCCAGAGCACATGGACAAGGGATTTCCAGTGGGAATGGAGCCCCCAGCGTCCTTCATTGCTCCATTCAGCTCTGTGCGTGGGGTTTGTGAAGAGAAATGGCTCCTGACAAACATGGACCTGCACTCTCAGAGCCTGGGCTCTTGGGCAGTGATCTCCCTTGCCTTGGTGACCTCTTCACCTCTACTCAGCGTGGGTTGATACAGATTGGGACTTTCTGAATTACACCAGAGCTTTGTTACACGGGGACCTCTGGAGGTCCCTGGCACATCTCTGCTCAGAGCTAGAGATCAGGAGGATCTCCAAGATGTCAATCCCTGCCCCATTCTGGTCCCTGTGACAGTGTTTTATCACCCTCACAGAGAAGATTTTTTCCATAATAAGAATTTCCTTTCTCCAGCTCATGCCCCTAGCTTCTCATCCCGTGCGCCTCTGAAAGGAGATGGGCATGTTTCACATCTTGCATCCCAGCACCCAAGGGCAGGCAGAGTGCCCACCAGCCCTGACAAACTCCCCAAGACAGCCACCATCCCCTCCAGGGCATGGGCTTTCCTCCCGAGGGGGGAACCAAGGTTTGGAGGGGAAGGAGCACTGAGTAGGGCATCCTGCTGCACGGAGCGCTGTGGCTTCAGAGATCAAACCCCCCACCAGCACCCGACCCTGCAGAAGCAACCCCGGAGTGACTTCCCAGCCGCGGGGCCGGGGCTGCTCTCATTCCCACCGGGAGACCCCCCCCCCCTCCCACCACGGTTGCCCTCCTGGGCACCACAAACTATAACTGCTCCCGCTTGGAGCGAGAAGGGCGCAGTGAAGCCACATGCACGGCTGGGCAGACGGGAGCCCCGGGGAGCTGGGGGAAGGGCTGTGTGGTCTGGCAGGGACAGTGTTTCTTGCAGCCCCTTGCGCTGCCCCGGAACGCAGCGGGCGGGAGAACGGAGTGACAGTGGTGGCTGGGCAAGGTTTGGTTCCCCCAGGGAGCTGGGTGATGGTCCCCCCCCAACCCTGCTCTCTGCGTGGCTTTTCCAAGGCAGCTCAACCTGCGGCGTATCCTGCTGCATCGCACCCTGATCTCTCCGGGTGGCCTTGCCAAGACACGTCAGTGCTGACCTGCGGCAACTGGCCACCCATCCGCCCGTGCCAAGGCTTCTCAGAGAGACATCCCCCCTCTAGCTTCCAGCATCTTCCAAAACCGAGCTCCTAGCTGCGTCCGGATTCCTTACCCCAAGAGAGCAGGGCTGGCAGCTGAACACACCCCTGCACCACAAGAGGGGCCTTAAAATCTGCAGGACATGAAGTGGGGTGTTAGGTGGGGGTACTACACTGTACCCATTCCATTCACTCCATCCCGCTGCTCACCCTTCTCTGCCCTCCCAAACAGGGCTCTTTTTTGGATCCCCTGTCCCTCTGCAGCACTCCCAGCCTGTGCCATTTCCTTCAGGAAAGGGATCCACAGAACAAGTCTGTACCTCCTCCCAAGCCCCCACACGTTTTTGACCTTGGTCCACTAGAACTGTGGGGGCTGGGAAGGGGGCAGGAAGAGACCCTAAAGGTTGGGGAGATAAGGAAAAGGAGCAGGATGGGACAATCCTGTGACCTCCCTTAGGGGGGGAAAGCAAGGAGGGGATACGATACCCATTCCCCCCGCCCCTGGCAAGGAAGCTGCGATGAAGCGCTGAGGGGGGGGGTGGGGGGTGGGGGCGAGGAGGGTCCACCACCGAACAGAGCTGGAGAAGGGTAGGAAGGATCGGGCAGAGAGCTGGGAGGGTTCGGATCCCGCCAGTGCACCTGTGGGGGCGTGCAGTGATGGTGAATATTTTAATCTAAATCAAACAATAGGACCAAGAGCCGCTTCAAGGATTTTGCAAAATGCACTTGGTAGGAGGTGGGGAAGGACTGTCAGGAGTGAAATAACACCCCTGAAAATCTCAGTGTACAGTTCCACCCTCACCTCCCAATCTCCCTCTGGCCTGAGCAGCCCTCGGGGGGCTCCCCGAGGAGCACTACCCCCTGCACCCCACCTCGGCGATCCCAGCCCCGGGAGGGCTGGGCAGTGATGGAGGGCGGGGTTGGGGGGATCGCGCGTTGTGGGGGATGAGAGAGAAGCAGATCGGGGCAGGGGGTGTCAGCTACGGCGCCAGGGGTGGCCCCGGCGTGGGAGGTGGTGCGGGGGACAGGCTGGCAGTGACTGGAGCTTTCGATGCAGCCTAGGCTTCACTTACCGGGAGCCGTCCGATTCCACCCGTGAGCGGCCCGAGCCCACGCGTGCCCCAGCCGCGCCGCTTCTTCCACCTGCCCGCCCCTGCCCGCGCCTCTCCCCGACCGGCGGCCCCACGAGCGTGGCTCGTCCCGAGTGGGTCCCTCTGCGTTCCCAGGCACCAAATCCCCTTTCCCCAGCCCGACAAACCCCTCCAGCCCTGCCACCTCCTTCCTCCTCCGGTCTCCCGGTCGTCCCTGGATCCTGCCTCCCACGCGGGTCCCCGCGGGGAGTGGGGTGGGGGGAGCGGTTGGGGCCGGCGATTGCTTTCCCACCGGGGACCGGGAGGCAGAGACAAAGGCGGTGAAATATCAGTGCCCGGCTAAAGCCGCTGCGAACCCCGCCGAGCCCTTAACTAGATCGTTAGGGGATTATCCGCACCCTGAGCAGACGCGGGGCGGGGGCAGCGGCCGCCCCGTCCCGTTACCGAGCGACCCCGGGGACGGCGCCGGTGGGAGGCGACGCGCGGAGCTGCCCGGGCGAGGCGGCGGCTGGAGACGGGTCTGCGGGGAGAACGGATCGGCCAGCGGAGGGACCGTGAGCGGTACTGGGGCGGGGAGGGGAGAGGGGGGCGCAGGGGGCACCGTCTGTCGCACTCCGGGGACCGGCGGGGGACCCGCGGCTCGCTCCACTCCCGCCTCCCACTCACCTTCTGCGGGGGGGCGGAAAGTTTGTGCCCGAGGTGGGGGGACCGCTGGGGGTCGGGGGGGGCAAGTCCTGGGGTCTCCGGCGGGATCGTGCCCCGGAGAGCCCGAGGGGGCTGACATTGTCGTGGCCGGTGGGGGAGCGGGATTAGGGGCGCGGGGCTGTGGGCAAGCGGGGTGTCGGGGGTGGGAGCAGGCAGGGAACGGGGGGGTCTCTGTGCCTCCGCGCTGATGGGCTCAGCTTTATCCAGGGCTGTAATCCCCCCTGCTCCGGTAATTAAAAACTCCGCATTACAAGGAAAACGGTGTGTAGGGAAATGTAATCAAGTCTGGAGGGGCTTAACCATCTGGTAAAGGTTAGGACCGGCACGGCGGGGGACGCGGCCGGGGGATTTGGCAGCCGCCGCGATCCGGGCTCCTCTTAATCTACCGCGGGGACGAGCACAGCATCTGTGGGGTAATACCGGTGCCCCGGGCAGCGATCGGTCTCGCCTGAGCTCCCACCGCCGTTAACGCGATCTCCTCGGAGCTGGTCTCCTCCCCAGGTGCGTCCGGCTCTGGTAAACAGGTTCTGCTGTGGCATCGGCACCCGGATTGCAGCCCCTCGCCGGGGCCAGCGGGGAAAGGGTTAAGTGGCCGCTGGTGGCCGCGGCTCGGCCCCCCAGCTCCGGGCAGGGCCCTCCCCCTCCGCCCCGGGGAGCCCGAAACTCTTTGGAAGTGCAAGGGGCGAGAGAAGACGAGGCGGCGGCGCGGGTGCGAATCCGCGTCCCCGGGAGCGCTGCGGGGCCATGGGGGCCGGGGTAGGCTCCAGGCTGGGGCAGTTCCTTCTCCGCTCCCTCCTCTTCCTCCTGCTGTCCGGGCCCCCGGCGGACGGGCAGCTGCGCTACGCCGTGCCGGAGGAGCTGGAGCACGGAGCCTTCGTGGCCAACCTGGGCGAGGACCTGGGGCTGGACGTGTCCACCCTGTCAGCGCGGCGCTTTCGCATCGTGTCACGGGCCGGGGCCAGGCAGCACCTAGAGGTGAACCTGGAGAACGGGATCCTCTTCGTGAACGAGCGGATTGACCGGGAGGAGGTGTGCGAGGCCGGGGGGACCTGCCTGCTCCACCTGCAGCTCCTCGTCGAGAGCCCGCTGGAGCTCTACCGTGTCGAGGTGGAGGTGCTGGACATCAACGACCACGCGCCCACCTTCCCCTGGCAGGAGTACGTGCTGGAGGTGGCCGAGTCCGCCGTGCTCGGTGCCCGCTTCCCGCTGGAGAGTGCCCAGGATCCCGACGTGGGCACCAACTCCGTGCACACCTACCGCCTCAGCCCCAACAGCTTCTTCTCCCTCGAGGTGCAGACGCGCAGTGACGCCAGCAAGTTCGCGGAGCTGGTGCTGGAGCGCGCCCTGGACCGCGAGCAGCAGCGCCTGCACCGGGTGCTGCTCACGGCTCTGGACGGCGGCGTCCCCGAGCGCTCGGGCACCGCGCACATCCTCGTCACCGTGCTGGATGCCAACGACAACGTGCCTGCCTTCGACCAGCCCTCGTACGGCGTGAGCCTTCCTGAGGATGCCCCCGCCGGCACGCTGGTCATCCAGCTCAATGCCACGGACCTAGACGAGGGCCCGAACGGGGAGATCGAGTACTCCTTCAGTGGACACGCCCCGCCACGTGTGCGGGAGCTCTTCCACATAGAGCCCCGCAGCGGGCAGGTGCTGCTGAAGGGCCGCCTGGACTATGAGCGGGCCAGTCTCCATGAGCTCTATGTGCAAGCCAAGGACCGTGGACCCTCAGCAGTGGCCGTTCACTGCCGGGTGCTTGTGCACCTCCTCGACGTCAACGACAATGCGCCAGAGGTGACCCTCACCTCCGTGTCCACACCCGTGCTGGAGGACGCCCCTCCTGGCACTGTCATCGCCGTCATCAGCGTTCTGGACCGGGATTCTGGGGACAACGGGCGTGTGAGCTGCGAGGTTGGCCCCAATGTACCCTTCGAGCTCCGCTCCTCCTTCCGCAACTACTACACGCTGGTCACCACGCAGGCGCTGGACCGGGAGGTCGTGCCCGAGTACAACGTGAGCATCACGGCGCGGGACATGGGTTCGCCCTCCCTGCTGACCCGCAGCACCCTCACTGTACCGGTATCTGATGTAAATGACAATGCCCCACGCTTCCTCCAGCCTTCCTACAGTGTCTACGTGATGGAGAACAACGCGCCGGGTGCCTCCATCTGCTCTGTCAGCGCACTGGACCCTGACTGCCAACAGAACGCCTACCTGTCCTACTCCATTGCCGATGGGCACATCCATGGCATGCCTGTGGGCACCTATGTGTCTATCAACTCAGACAGTGGGCACATGTATGCCCTGCGCTCCCTCGACTATGAGCAGATCCGCAGCTTCCAGATCCAGGTGCAAGCACAGGATGCGGGTTTCCCCCCACTGAGTGCCAACGTCACCGTCCACATCTTTGTGTTGGACCAGAACGACAACGCTCCGGTCATCGTTTCCCCGCTGCCACACAACGGCTCCGTGGCCACCGAGCTGGTGCCACGATCAGCCAGGCCCGGCTACCTGGTGGGCACGGTGTCAGCTGTGGATGCGGACGCGGGGCTGAACTCTCGCCTCTCCTACCAGCTCCTTCAGGCCACTGACTTCACCCTCTTCAGCGTGGCACCAGACACTGGTGAGCTGCGCACCCTCCGCTCCTTCCTGGAGCAGGACTCAGCCCGGCAGCGGCTGGTGGTGCAGGTGCGGGACGGTGGGCAGCCAGCCCTCTCTGCCACCGTGTCCCTCCTTCTTTCCGTGGTGGAGACCATGCCTCAGACTCTCTCTGACTTCAGCGAGTTCAGCCTCCCCCCAGAGGTCTCCTCATCCTCCCCACTCACCCTCTACCTCCTCGTCTCCCTGGGCTCCATCTCCTTCACCTTCCTCCTTGCCATCCTCATCCTTACTGCCATTCGCTGCCGCGGGGAGCGGCATTCCCGCCAAGGTGACAGCTGCTCCACGCCCCGCTGCCACTGCTGCCCTGGCTCCAGACCGTCCTCTGATGGCCTGAAGACTTCCAACCTGACGGCACAGCCCCCCGCAGGGACCGCGGCTGCCACCTGCCTTGACGTGCCTGCAGGCGGCCCCCCGGGCTACTGCTACAAGGTCTGCCTCGGTCCTGAGTCTGCTCAGAGCGACTTCATGTTCCTCAAACCCTGCAGCCCCCCACGAAACAACGAGAAGGATCCTGGGAAGCGGTCCCGGCCGGAGCAGCATCTCCAGGTCTCCAAGGAGGTAACACCGTGCTCAGCGGTACTTACCGGTGCTCCGCGGGTCACCCCAGCCCCTCCCTCAGCCTCTGCCACGGGAGAAATCAGACAAGGCTTCTCCCAGAGAATAACCGGAGCCTTTGATCAGTGCGGGAATTAGGAGCCGTCAGGCAGCGGGAACTCTACCGAGCTTCCCGATGGGTCTAATTACCGGGGGAGCGCCAGGCGCGGCTGAGGCGAGAGGAAATCCCCTCCCACCGCCTTTTGTACCCATTAGAGGCAACAGAGATGCTCCGGTGCCCCGGGGGAGGTGGGAAGATGGGGGTGGCTTCTCCTCCCTGTGGGTGAGCAATTCACACCGGGACAGCCTGAGCTTCAGCTCTGCTCCTCTTCCCCCGTGGAAGCTCCGCAGGGTCCCGCTGCTGCACCCGGGGCTGGTCCCTGTCCTCCTGGCACTGCTCTTGTCCCAGGCCTGGCCGCTGTTCCGGGCTGTGCCAGCGGGCAGGGAGGGAGAAGGGTCTTAGGGGTGGGATTTTGATGTCAACATTTGTTAGGTATTGCAATAAGGAATGCCTAATTTTCCTGGTGAAAGATTCTTTCCGAAACACGATTACAAGGATGGAGAGTGATGAGGCGTCTAATCCACTTATGTTTGAGTTTTAATAAACCAGCCCTTTCGAAGAGAGCCCAAGACTCTCTGCCAAGACTTTCTCTCCACGTCTCCTTGCACTCCTGGACTGTCTTCCTTTAACGGGATTTCCCCCTAGTTTTTGCAATCCTCCTGGGACATCGGGCATGCAGCCAGTTTCTGCACCTCTCATTATTTGGTGCCTCAGACCTGGGCTAAGTCACCATTGCACCTGCAAAAAGAGGTTTTTAAAAATTCACAGGAGCAGGAAAATGCCCTGTCCCTCCCCAGAAGGACAGACTTAAACCTCACAGAGTCAGAGAGCAAGCCTCAAACAACCCCAATGTCTCAGGAGGGTGAAGAAGGTCCAGAAGGGAAAAGGCTGGTTCAACACTGCCTCAGTTTCCCAAAAATGGGAAAGCGCTGCTTGGATCTCCACAAAGGGCGTGGGGAAAGAGGAGATGGGGTCCTGCATCCCTGGCTGCTGAAGGCTTGTGCTGATAGGGCTGGGCTGGGCTGACTGACAGAGGGTCCCAATAAGCAGCCTTGCCCTTCCCTGTGTTTTCCAGGTCAAGCAGCCCAACACAGACTGGCTGCCTCCAAGCACGCAGAGACCTACCCTGAAAAGGTACTGAATCCAGCACTGTGGGAACAGAAGGAGTAGGTGGAAGGGGGATGTGGGGATGGGGAGGTTTTCTCCAATACAGCTTTGAACAAATCTCTTCTCTTTAGCTCCCAGAGCCTGGAAGACATGGGGGAAATCCGCAGAGCCCTCCAGAAGGAGCATGAGAGGCTGTGCACGCTGGTGACTCCTGTCTCTGGTTAGTATTGGGACACCGGGGCTGGGAGGACCAGAGGTGCAGTGGGTGGGGGGTCACACCCCTGTTCCTAGAAGTAGAGTTTTGTGAGGTGGAAGGGATGTCCAGGCTCTGGGAGGGAGGTTGTTGACACAGGACTTTCATCCTGGGACTTGGATGTGACTGTCCCACAGAGCCATGGATGGGGCCTCCCTGAGCCAGTCTTACACTCATCTTTCCTCCAGAGTTTCAGAAGGCTTCTGCAGGCCCCAACAGCATCTGGACCCCCCAGTACAACCCTTTGTACCCAGGGCACGTCCCAGCCCTGGATTATCAGCACAACGTCTACATCCCCGGCACCCCCACCCTGCTTTCCAGCAAGGATGGGCCCCTCTTCCCAGGCCGGGAGAACAAGAACAGCTTCTCCACCTTTGGCAAGAGGAAGAAGATGACGACTTACTGTGACATGCATGACAGTGTGGTTATCAACAATGACCTGAAATAGCCTGGATGGCTCTATCCTGGGAATCTGTCACGTTATTTCAGCTGCCAGGTTCACCCTCAGCACAGAGTTCCATGTATGGACCACTCAGGATTCTGCAGGGCTGCTGGGAAAGTGGCTCACCAGAGCATGGGGAAAGGATTTAAGGAGCAAGAGGTTGAAAATTATAGGGATTTGGGGGGGTGGGGGGTGCAGCAGGGGGCATTTCTCCCATCTCATCCTGCAGAGCTGTGTTGGCAGCAGGTGCTGTTTGGGGTCCATATGACCAGATTTAAGCAAATCTGCCTTGAGTTTACCCATTCCCACGTCCCCTTAGGGACTGTCCATCTCTGTAAACGTTGTCACTTTGTCTTGTCTGGCTGTGTGAATGTACTGAGCTGCATGCCTGTATCTCTGTCCCAGGAGGCATGGAAAGTGTATGCAGACCAAGCCTGGTTCAGCCAAGCCTGACCCCACACACTGGGGCAGTGACCATTGCTCTGTCCCTGAGATCCAGTGGGATGTGTGGCATGTCCAGAGCAGCCACTGGTGTCTGTCTGCTCTGGGCAGTGAGTGCAAACCCCAGCCTTTATGGGTGCTTCCCTTCAAACCCTGACCCAAACACTTGCAGGACTGGAGACCCAAAGTCCAGGACACAACCAATGTCCAGGACAGAGCCAGCCTTTGTTCTGGGAACAGCATGGACACACAGGGATGGGATGGCCAGGAGAGCTGTTAGCTTAAGCAAGTGAGAGATGCACAAGGTGAGGCCCTGCTGGGCAACTCTCTAGCCCAGGGCAACATCACCTGAATGAAAAACAGTTTCCAGCCACTGGAGTGGCCCCAGCACAGGTAACTGTCCTCTTCCCTCCTCCCTGTGCTCTCACTTGGATCTCTGTTTTCCCCAAGTTCTGAATGCCTGGAGGAACCCCTGCACTGGGGACCCTTCCTGCCTAGGACTGACCTCTCCCACTGTGCCCTGCTTCTCTTTGAAGACTTTTAGCTGGCTGTCAGGGGCCCTCAAGGGCAGGACTCCAGCCCCAGAACAGTCTCTTCCCTGCCTTGCTCTCCCTGCACCTGTCCACCCAGTCTGTCTGTCACCATTGCCAATCGCTCCGGTCACGGGACAGTTCATCGCCAACCCATCTGTGCAGAACATGACAGCTCTTTCTAAACTGAGTTTGTTTCATGATGTCTGATTTGTACCAATAAATTGTATTTTAATAGCTCACCCTGGCTCCTGGCTGTCCCTGAACTGCACACGACAGCAGGGATGGCTCACAGCTCTTGGAGCAGCACTCCCAGCTCCAGGAGATACGTGTGTCCCTCTGGCCTCCCGAGTTCTGGAGCAGCATTTTATCCATTTATGCCAAAAGCTCATTTTATTCACTTCCCCTGGATTCTGAGAGCTCAAGGGCCTCTTCTCTCCTCCTAGGGGTTCAGGAGTACTTTGGGGTCATGGCTGGAAGGAGGTGGAATTGTCACACAGCTCCTTGCTCTGTGCCCCAGCTTGGGTAGAGAGGGGTTTGCACCAAGGCAGGGGCACACAGGGCTTTGAGCTGCTGGGGAGAGGGGCTGGATCTGGCACTGTTGTCTCGTTGCTATTGTTCTGCTTTCTCTGCTTCCTTTAAGCTTTACTCTGGATGCTCACCCCACGCCAGCTTCCCTCTGGGGCCAGAGATAACCTGGATGCGTGCCAGGCGTAGGGACCGGCTCCCTGGGGACAGGCAGGCCTGTGTCTGGTGGGGGGATTACTCTGGGCTTGATGTGGGAAGCAGTTCACCTTCAGATGAAGTCCTGAGGTGGCCACACCACGACTGTCCTTCTCTTACCCCCCTCCTTGCTCGGTGAGTGGCTTGGGGAGGCTGCAATGCGGCTTTTGGGATTAACCCAGAAAAGTCCTTGTCTACAAGTGGCCAACTTGCTCTTCGGTGGAAGTGGGGGGCAGGGAGAACTCAGAGGGACCCCGTGGGAGTTGTGGACCCAGGAGGACAGTGCTTTGGACATGAAAGGGACCCGGCTGCTTCTGGTGACTTCAGTCCCAGCTCACATCTGCCTGACTGCGGGTACATGAAATATTCCCTGTCCCAATTAGACAGCAGGATGAAGGATTTTATGCTGCCAAGTGCATTCTTCAAGGGTCTCTAGAGAGTGTTAAGGGTAAAAAAGAACCCCAAACAGCCACTGCCTGAGACCTCTGTACAGCATTAGCCTGTTCCACTGCTTCAAAAGAACAAGGGAATTATGTAAAGTGGTACAATAAGATTAATAACAGCCTCAAGAAGTAATAAAAGCATCAAATGGACCTGACTCCCTGCGGGGCAGAGAGCATCTCCCCCTCCCCTCAGATTAGCTCTGGCAGCATCTTCCCTGCTGGTCAGGCACTGGGAGAGGACTGCAGCCCCTCTACAGTGAGCCTGTGGGGGCTCAGCCACAGCCCCTCTGCAGCAGAGCCAAGGCATTTGCTGTGCTCCAGCTCACATAGCAGAAGCACCCAGTGCACCCAGTGCCTCATGGCATCCAGGACCAGAACAAACTCATGGAGAGAGTGTTTTGTGCCAAGTTCCCAGGTGTGGCTTCCCAAAGGCAAATGGAGCTCAGAACTGACCCCCCCAAACCGCAGGCATTTGAAAGTACCACTTTGCATCTCTGTCTTTGGAAAATCGTGGGGTTGAGCAACTAAGAGGACTGGTTTTGCCACCTGCCTGTGAGTGTGTCACTCCCCAGTGTGTTTTCTTGGCTTTTTTAACCCCTACTACCAAGCTTCAACCGTGAATTGCCTCGTCTCCATCACTCCTCACCATCCTCAGCCCATGGGGCCCATCTGTGCCTCTTGCTGACCCCCAGGTCTGCATGTTCAGGTCAGGCCTCTTCCTAAAGGGCTTTGAGCTACAGAGTGCCCAGCCCAGGCCCCAACACCCCACATTCCCCAAGGATCCCCTTTTGCTTAGTTGAAGGAAAACCTGCGCTGACAGGAGCTCAGTTTCAATCTTTCATTTCAATCACCCTATTGACAAAAAGGACAATAAAAAGGGACTTGCTTCAGGGGAGAGAGCACTTGCATAAATCTAATTCAACCACACTACTATCCCTCTTCAAAGGGCATGTCTGGTCAGAATCGTCCATCTAATAGATGAGATCTCCTTTGAAGATCTCCCACGGGGACAGGATCTCATTAAAAATGCAAGGTCTTTGCCCTACAACTAGTTATTTTTACAACTCTCTGTGTGCTTACACTCCTGCACAGCTGACAAGCATTGGCTGGTTTCTGTAGCCTGGTAATGCAATGGGCATGAGAGCTCCTTTGGAGATCTGCACAGCAGAACGCTCACTACATACCCCTCTCATGCATTCCAGCTCTCTTGGAGATCCAGAGGCAAATTTGGCTTTCAGGGACCTGCCAGCCAGCTTGAGATTTGCTTCTAGGACAGCGGGAAAGCTGCCATGTGGTGCAGTTGGCTGCAAAACGCTTCAGGCCATGTGGGGCAGGCACACGGAGCTTCTGGGCACCAGCACAAACCTTGCTGCTGCTGAATAGACTGTTTGGATGGAAACATTACTTATATCTCTGTAATGGCTTGAAAATGTGTCCCAGAGAGACAAAATGAATCCAGAGGTAGAAAAGAGACCAGAGGGAAAGACCCAGAGGGGCTGATGCTCAGCTCTACTCCCGTCTGCCACGCACAGAGCCAAGGAACAGCCAGTGAGCCCCCCAGGAAACCTTAGCAGGGACACAGCACTCTGAATGCAGTTGGGTCAGGCTGGGAAAAGCCATGGATATAGGTGGTTTGAGATTCCAGAAGGCTCAGTATCAGCGGGACAGAGCTAAAATCCACAGGGACCAGTGTGTGGACCTCTGAGGGTTTTGTATCTATCCCAGTCTGTGGCACTCAGTGGTTAATTACAGCCCCCAAAGATGCTAGAAATTGATCCTCTTCCCTCTTCCCTCTTCCCTCTGCCCTCTGCCCTCTTCCCTCTTCCCTCTTCCCTCTACCCTCTTCCCTCTTCCCTCTGCCCTCTTCCCTCTTCCCTCTTCTCACTTGAAGGTGATGCTGGAACAAATATGCCTTAATTTAGCCAAGACTGGGGCAAAGTCCATTCTGATTTCTTTTCAAATTGCCTCAATGTCCTAAATATCTCCCTGGACTCACCACACAGAGCACTCTGCTGTTTCCAGCTGGATCCCTTCCTCCTGTTTCCTTTTTTGATCTCAGTACATGTTTTGTAGAAATAAACATCCTTTAGCTTCAATCACAATAATTTAGTCTCTGCCTCACTGAGAAACCTCTGCATTATTGTCACATGTTAATTTGCTCTGCTCCTTTGCACCTTTTCCTTTTTTACTGCTCTGAAAACATCAGTTGCCAACTCCTCCACAGAGATCAGATGGAGGAACAGGCCAGGGCTGAGAGAAGCTTTTGCTTCCCACTTCGCCTATAATGTGTTTTCACTCTAAGTGGTGGAAATGTCACTGGCTCTGTTTGCAGCGCTCACTCGAGTGGAATTAATGCTTCTTGTTAGTGATAATATGACTTAATCAGCTTAATTACTGTGAGACATAAGTAGACACCTTTGTGTATTGAATAACTTATGACACGCTGGACCAAAAAGCACAAATGAAGGCTTTGAAAATAAATTAAATATGACCCCTAGTGCAGCCTGCACTTTGACTAATGATTCGTCTCCCATGAAATTCAATGACTTACAAAACTTACATTTGAATAAATGATACATTTTTGCATGTTTTAAACAATAGGGGCGATTTTTATTCCAGCATTCAGAACTCAGAGTGTTTCTCCAGCGCTGGGGAAGCAGGGCAAACAAGTTCATGTTAAACGGATTGAAAAATAAAACATTTGTGCAGTCAACTATCAGAAATACATCCAGAGGATCTGCAGGCATTTCTGATGAGCTATTTGCTTTAATTCACTGTTACGAATATCTGCAACAACAGGTGAAAAAAAATACATCAGAAGAAATGAAGAAAGAGCGAAGATTCCCAGAAGGGTCACTGAAGTCTTCACATCAAATCTGTCCATTTCAGTAATGCCTACAACAGAAAACATCATTAAATAGCTCCAGAAATATCTTATCATACATTCTCCCTGCATAGAGAATAAAGCATACAAAGGGAAAAGAAGCAGGAAAAGCAACCATCAATCAAGAAAATTATCATGAGCATTAGTAGGATTTCTGCTAGGCCGGGATGCAGAGACTCTGTGATAACAGGCTGCATGGGAAATCAAAAAATTGGGGTTAAATTGTTATGTGAACCCAGAGAGAAGATGAGCTGTCTGAATTTGTTCTGTTCTATTGCAATGAGTCACCCAATTTCTGTATCCAAATCTTCCTCTGAAAAGCACTGGAGTTCTGCATGGTGCAGACAATAACTCAGATCTCTACACAGGGGCTATTTCAGCCTGAGACTGTCTGAAATTCAGAGGTTAGTTTAGACTGCAGCATCACAGGGGAGCCTGGTTCGTTTGATGAGTCTCCTCTTAAGTCCATGTCTGTAATTCTTGGTGCTTTAACTAACAGGAAGGTTTTTTTCATACTGCCAGTGGTGAAGGCTGAGGGCTCCAGGATTTACGTATCACTATACTTGCTCTGCAGTTGTTCAGTCTCTATTGACTAAATCTCCAAAGCTTCCCAGAGTACAGATGGAACATATCCACACGGGGATCTAAATGTAAGGAGTTTAACCTGGGGTTCAATCCCACCTGTAGGATCCATCCTGTCCTCACTCTCCTCCTTGATCTTCCTCTAATATCATTTGGTGGAGACAAAGCCTTACATGCCCAGCACTTGTCTGACACTGGTATTTTATCAGAGACCAGAGGAACAGGTTTACCATTTGCTTTGAGTCTCCCCTAGAAGACTGAAGCTTTAGGAATGTAATCCTGAAACCAGTTCCTAAAACTGAAGTTTATTTTCTCCTCCTTCCAGGAAATGCAATATTATATTCCATTTGCTTACCTAAACCACTCCTTCCTCTTGATCTCCCCCTGCCAGACAGTCTGCCAGCTGCCCCAGCATGTAAGGAGATCATCACAAGCATGGTCATCTGGGGCTGAATCCTTTTCCCATGTTCCCCAAGAGTCCTCATGGCTGGTTGTCCCACATAGCATGAGCCATTTAGCTCCCTCAGTGCCTGTCAGACGTCACACACCGTGATGGTCGTGTTCCTTTGGTATCTGAAGAGACTTCACTCCCCTCCTGTCACTGCAGGGTCCACCCTCTGGCCCTTTTCTCTGCCTCTCTTTGGGCCCAATTTTGTATCTGCTGTGGCTTCTTAGTAAAGTTGGATCAAATCTAACCCTGCTTTGAGCAGAAGGTTGACCCAATCACTTCCAGGCATCCCCCTCACTTTCAGTCATCTTGTGAATCCACGAAGATCCACGAAGATCTGGCTGGAAAACTGCCAAATCCCTGGTGAAATGGTATCCCCTCCATGTTATTCACACAATGCACAACACCACCAGCACCCGACAGGGGCAGAACCATCCCGTCTGATGTGCTTGTGCTTACTGAGCCATCCTGTGTCCAGCGTCGTGGTGTCCAAAAAGTAGGGTGGATCCAAGTGGGATATCACGCCTGACCAGCGAGACACTCCCAGTCTTGCCACGGAGGAACTAGCAGAGAGGAACCAGAGGATCACTCAGGCTCCTCCTTCCTTGGAGACCACGAGGAACAAGTTACAGACTTCACTTTAATGTTACAACTTATTTTGGAAAATAAAATTAAAAACTTGGATGTGAGCTGCAGGGACAAATTGAAGCACAGAGCTTGGGAATACAGAGGGGACCCCAAGCCTTCCTGTGTGTCTACTGAAGGAATTAGGAAGGAAGACCACTCTGGGAGCCACTTCTGAAAAACTTGATTCTGTTGGCATGGAGAATTTTTTTCATAAAGGGCTTCTATACCCAGGTGGGAAATGGAGATGGAGTGGGAAATGAGCCCAGCAAAAAAATCGTGGAAGTTTTTGCTGCCTGCAAGTGGAATTCAATTGAAAAAGGGGGTAAGGAGAAGAGAAGAAAATGAAACAGCCTCCCCTCTGCACAGATTGCATTGCTGGAGAAGCTCTGAGTGTTGCAAGGAGTAATAGTTGTCTGCTCAGAGGTTCCTTCCCGGGGGACTTTCCCTGGGATAGTTTCATACATTTATCCCTGACTCCTGGCATCTGCATAACACGCTCACAGAGAGAGTTATTAGTTTAATTTTCTTGTGAATTACAATGGAGGCAGAGAGAATTAGAAAAGACTTTTTTTTTTTTTTTATTATCATTACTTTTTGTTTTCCAGTTGAGAGATTGTAAATGAGGCTATTCATCCTGCTAACATCAGTAGGGACCCAAACCCAAGCCTTTCTGGGGTAATTGGTTTCTGATGAGCAATCACTTGTAAAACCAATAGCAAAGACAAGAAGTGAAATATAAATCCTCTCTTTTACATGCCGAGCTTTTCATTAGGATTGTGTGTCTGGTTCCTTTCCGGCATTCAGTGGGAAAGCAAAGAAGTGGTAAACAAGGCTGTGGGCTAAGCCTGACAAGAAGTTTGTGTTAGCAAAAAATTGGGAAAGCAGAGTTGTATGATGTTCTTTAGAACAAATAAAGCAGCTGCAGGATCCCTCAAGCTACAGGTTTCTAATGAACCCTTTGGACAAAGACCCTGGGCAGAAACCAGAGACATGAGAGGCACGTCTGAGTGTGCCTCTGCCCAAAAGAGCCCAAAATGTGGAGGAAACTAAAAAAAGACCAACTAGAAACCAGGGATAGGTGTCCATGCTGCAAGACTAACCATGGTGGCTGATGGAAATCTGCAGTCCCTGGTACTCTGCAGTTTGCAAAATACAGTGGACTGTGACATCTGGATTTGTTAAAAAGGCTGAGACTGTGAGTCAGGCTTCAGTTATTTTTTTTCCCCGAGTTACAAGTGAGGAGTCTGCTAATCTGCACTGGCTTTTGTTTCCCTGATGAACCTCAGGGTGCTTAAGGCTTGATTTATTTATTTATTTCGGTGGCAAATTAAGCATCAATCTGGATGCAGCTCTCAGTGCTTTCAAGGCTGGGGTTGTGGCGCTGTCATTCATTGGCTTAACAGGATTGCTTGCTGCTTTATGGTGGTTTTTTTTCCCAGTAAAATCTTTTGGCACACACACACAGCTGGTTGTTGCCTTAAAGATGAGCAGAGAGCAGCAGGCTTGACAAAGACAGGGAACATTTTTAAGCTCACGCACACAGAAAGACCTCTGAAACAAGAATGATGCGGACACATCTCCAGCAAAACAAACCAAGCAAAGTTCTTCAAGCAAATCCACCTTTTTTTTTTTTTTTTTTTTTTTTTTTCCCAGCTGCCAATTGCTGAAAAGCTGACCCCAGGGAAACGAGCATGAGGAGTAAAATCACCGACTGGATTCAGTCCTGGGTAACCTGCTCTGAGCAGAGGGAGGGTACACAACATGACACACGAGCTGCTGTCCGAAAGATCTCTTCCAAACACTGCTCTGGGATTCTGTGATCACAGTTTTTTTCTTTTCCTTAAGCCAAAAGGGACAGATGTGTTGCTGTGGTCACAGCGAGAGATGAGGCAATTTGGACACTTCAATATTTGCATCACATTTGCATACAGCAGATAGCCCAGGGCAATATCCTGCACAGCTATCGACCAAACTGGATGTGCCCTGCACCAGCCATGCCTCTTACTGGTTGCACACCAGCCAAGCTCTGCTGACTGACCCGAATTTTCAGTCTCCCATCGCAAATATTGGGCAACCTTGTAATTTTGGCTCTGCTTGAGCAGAGGAGAGTGTCTCCATGAGTGTCAGGATCATTCACCTGAGCTTAAAAGCTGGAAATCTGGGCATAGAGGAGAGGGAGAGAGAGAGGGAGAGGGAGGGGGAGAGGAGTTTTATCTGAGACTGTGGTGTGACCTAAGACAAGTAGAAGAAGACCAGTTGGTCCCAGAAGTTTTCCAAACTTCCCAAGCCTCTGGAATAACTTACAATTCAACCCTTTCTAGGTGGGTAGAGGTTTGTACCAGATTTGTGCCATACAGAAAATTTGTGCCAAGGGAATCTTGTGCCTTCCTATTGAACTGTACAAGGAAAACACCCAGGGCCTGGCCCTGCACACTCATCACTGCCAGTGCCTGTTTTGAAATCCATACAGGCAGAAACAGAGTCTGCAGATAACTAATTTTTCCTACTTGGAATAGCTACCCCACGAGCCCTGGTTCCTCACCTCTTTCTCTCTTCCCCAAACATTTCCACACACCCTTTCTCTGGGGAGAGCTGAAGTTCCCAGCTGAGTTCTCTCCTGCGTGTTTGACTGGTTGGTCTTTCAGAGGAGACTTCCATTTGGTCTTTATGGATGTGTCTGTCCCTCAGTGATGGAACAACAGAGCTGAGCCTTTCACTCACAAGGAAAATTGTGATGTAAAAAAAAAAAAAGAAAAAATTAGGAAGTGAATGTTTCTGACTGTTCATTTTGCCACAAGGTTCTACTTTGCAACTTTGCTATTTTGGCTACATTTGTAGCCTTTTCTCAAGTTTATTAATGAAGAAATCAGGACTGAAAATTAGCAAAACAGCATCAGATCATGTAATTACAACCTTCCCCTAGAATGTGCATGAGACTTACTCACTGTGGCGACAATTTGTCAGTGACACAAAGTGGTGAGTGACTGAAGGACATTTATTGACGAAGAAAGGAGTTCTGTTGCTGTTGCAGGTTTTGCTCATTCTCTGCTTTATTCTGTGACCTGGCCCAGGAAACCCATGAAGGATGTCAGTATTTTGGAGGTCTGTGGAAGAACAAAGGGGATGGCATTCAGGACCTGCACAGCTGCAGTGCAGCAAAGTGAAAGGAAAAACTGTGGGCAGGGATTTGCCTAATTTAATAGAATTTAAGAATTTCTGCCATGGGATAGTATTTGTTGCTGCTGTTACTCAAAGAAGGAAGAAAGATGGACAGAATACTGAAAACTGGATAAAAAAGTCATTGTCTGATCAGGAAACCTGGACCAGTGGGGGAATTTCCCCACATGCCCTTTGTGGTGGACATTTCAGGAAATCTGAGGTGTTAGAGGAACCTATGGACAGGAAATAAAATTGCTATGGATGGAGGGTACGAGGTATTATATGGATTCTGCCTGAAACTGCAAAGAGTTCAGTCTCTGATAGCCCACACCCCCCTTCTCATCGTGTTCTCTGGCCATCTTAACACAACCTCTCCAGCTTTTACACCCTGATTCCCCTTTCCATGGCATCATTTCATGGAGCTATTCCCTATTGCTGTATAGCAAGGAATTATTTTTCCTGCAACTGCATAATTCTCTCACTTTATTTACAGAGGCTGAAATGAAGAAAACTCCCCCCTGCACTAAATCTGTTTGGCATGGGGAGCGTGATGAAGGCAAGGGAGTGGAATTATATTGCAAATGTCAGGGGCTATGAAAAATGTAACAGACTTTAATATTCTTCTGCTGTTATTGCTGAGAGTGTCTCTCACCTGCATTCACAGAAAGTGAAGTGCCTTTTACCACTGAGCAGAAATGATTGCCTATTTTTATTTTAAAGCTACACTCTGGAGTGCATCCTAATAATAAATGCACTTTCCCTCCAAACTCTCACTTTAACAATTAACCTTCAGCTTCAAGGCCTAATTTAAGCCTCCAGCCCCCAGGGTTAACCCCTATATCACGCTTCACTGAACTCCAACCCCAAATGCTCTGCTACCTTAAAAGAGATTCCTACATTCCTAATTACAACCGCAACCCCTACCTTCCGAGGTACCTGATGGTAACTGGGGCTGAGCCAGGCGCTCGGATGCTGCTTGGAAGATGTAAAACATTAACCATGCCTCTCTTCATAGCTCACTTTCCCGTGGGGTTGTGTTTCAAGGTAAGTGGTTTGCATAAGATCCCTCGGAGACCAGCATTTAGTTTATTCAGTAGGATAAACAACCTGCTGCTTTTGTGCTTCTCCCTACAGAGCAAAGAAAAGCCCATTTTATGCATTAAAATTGAACGTAGTGTTGTTGAAAGGTCGGTGATGGCTTTTTCTGGAGCTCAGAGCATTTTATCTTGTTCCGGGAGGGGGTCTCGCAGGGCATAAGCATTTTCTCCTCATACATCCCACTCCTTAAAATACAAATACTCCTTTCTTAAGAACCTGTGTTCGGGAGGGAGAAGAGGTTACTGGCCCTCAGTCTCACTGGCCGTACTGCCCAAGGCTGGGGGAGTTCATGTCGTGGGCTTTTTTCATGGGGTTGTTTTGATTTCACCCGGATACAGCAATGCCTACAGTTTGGAAAGCAGCTCCGGGAGGGGAAGTAAAGGGCATAATCCTTGATGTTTTACTGGGAATCACGACACATCGCTTCCTGCCAGACCCTGGCGAGCAGGGCTGCTGACGGGAACTAACGGGAGCCTCGGCAGCAGCGCCCGAGGGCCCCGATGGCTCCTTGGTGCTGTGCCCGCGGAAAATGGGGATCTCAGGCACCACATAGAGTCGGTTCTCCCCAGGACACGGGCCTGAGAGGACCGAATCAAGGCTAACACCAGACCACATTCAGTTCCCGGACGTTTGTACGCTGAATTGGGGCGGGGGAACACACACACGAATTTCACCCTTTCCCCCCTGGTGCTGGTAAGGCACAAAGAGGAACGGTGGAAGATAAATGAGCAGCTCCCCCGCGCCGGGATTTCAGCAATCAGGAAATATAATCTGAGCTGGAAAGTGCCCGAGCATCTGCTGGGTTATTAATAAATTGTATGCAATCTGTCCGGGATGAAGCTCGGGATGGAGGGGAACCATCTGCTCCCGAGCGGCAGCTCTAATGGTGTCTGGGGAATGAACTTAGCAAATGAAAGGCGATGGGATGGCTCAGCCGGGCTCCCGGAGCGCTTGGTCTCCGCACGGCATTTCCAGAGTGGGACAATAAGGAGGTTCCCCCACCCCCGGGGCAGGATCCTGCAGGGATCTCCAGGGAACTGGAATTCAGGCCCAGCGTCATCTCTCCAGCCCCGCAGGCTCGCCCAGCTCCCCGGGAATTCACGCTCTCTTTCGAGATCCTTTAAAAGGGTCCTGGTCCAGGGAGAACTCCAGTCGCAGGGGTGTCCCTGTGTCCCCACCCCAGGGCGGGGAAGCAGATCTCGCCCGCCTTTCCTCTGGGTCAGTGCTAATTGCCGCCCATAAACATTATTCTCCACGTTTTATCCTCCACCTCTAACGGAGACTGATGTGTTTTCTCGGAGGATTTTTAGCTCAGCTCCTCCCCGCGTTGAGCAGCGAAGGGGCGGGCAGGGCAGCTCAACATCTTCATCAATGATTTGGACTCAGGATTCGAGGGGATACCGAGCAAGTCTGCAGATGGTATAAAACTGGGAGGAGCTGTTGACGCTCTCGAAGGCAGGGAGGCCCCGCAGAGAGACCTCAGCGAATTAGAGGGCTGAACAAACACCAACCATGTGAAATTCAAGAAGGGAAAGTGCCAGATTCTGCCCCTGGGATGGGGCAACCACGGATGTACGGACAGACCGGGAATGACAGGCTGGAAAGCAATGCTGGGAAAGGGACCTGGAGGTCCTGGTCGGCGGCAAATTGGACATGAGTCAGCAGTGCCCTGGCAGCCAGGAGGACCAACCCTGTCCTTCCTTGGGGTGCATCAGGAAAGGGATTGTTCCACTCTGCTCTGACCTGGGGCGGCCTCACCTGCAATACTGGGGCAGTTTGGGGCACCACAATATCAGAAAGATATTCAGGCACTAGAGAGTGTCCAAAGGAGGGCAACGAGGATGGAGAAAGGCCTTGATTTGAAGCCGTGTGAGGACACTGAGGGCACTTGGTGTGTTCAGTTGGAGCAGAGGAGATCGAGGGGAGACCTCATTGCAGTTACAACTTCGCCGGGAGGGGAAGAGGAGGAGCAGACCCTGAGCTCTGCTCCGTGGGGGCCAGGGACAGGACACGAGGGAATGGCTTGAATGTCAGGAGAGGTTTAGATTGGATCCCAGGAAAAGGTTTTTTCCTCAGAGGGTGGTTGGGCACTGGACAGGCTCCCCAGGGCAATGGGCACAGCATTGTCAAGGCTGACAGAGCTCAGGAAGTGTTCGGATGATCCTCTCAGGCACAGGGTGTGATTTTTGGGGATGGACCCATGCAGTGCCAGGGGTCGGAGTCGATGATCCTTGTGGGTCACTTCCAACTCAGCATATTCTGTGGTTCAGCCCCCCGCCGGGGCTCGGGGCCAGCTGCCCCCCGGGAAAACGGGGACCCCTGGGGCGCTGCAAATGCTTGGAGATGTCACTCATGTTAAATGAGCAAGGCTGGGGGCGCGGAGGGGTTATCGCATGAGCTCTCATCGTGGGCTGAGCAGCCAAAATGTTTGTGCTGGAGGACATCCTCCTTCTGTCTTTATATCCTTATCTGTATCCTTAATACATATATATGTACAAGGAGAGATATATCCTCAGAGGGAGAACCCAGGACGGGGTGGGCAGCGTGCCCCTAAAACCCTTAACACGTGAGAAAATCCCCGCTCCTGTAAACGCCACTCGGAGGAATTCCAGCCGAAATACAGGGCACTTGAGGATGAAACCTCGAGCGACAAAAGGGAGAGGCAGCGAGGGAGGAGCCGCCGCCCGGCAGGGTCCCGACAGCCCGCGGGGGATGAGCGAGAGCCCGGACCCGCTCGGGGCGACGGCAGCGGCTCCCACCGGTGATCCCGGTCCCGGAGCTACCGCGGCGGCGGCGGGAGCGGAGGCTGCCGGGAGCTTCCGGGAAGCTGCCGGGAAGGCGGAGGAGGGAGGCGGAGGGATGCGGGATGCTCCGGCTGCTCGGAGCGCCCCGGCACCGGGAGGGTCCGTGCGAGCTCGGGGCGGACGCGTTGCCCTGGGGGGCGCCTTGGAAGCGGCTGATATTGTTTTATCATTAATATTTATTTATTTATTTAATATATTTTTTTAATGCGCTTTTCCGACCGGTGCCGCTCTTCCCTTCCCGCAGATGGCGGTGTGGAAGCCGGGCCGCTCCCCGGGATGAAGGAGCGACCAAGGCGCTGGGTTTCCCGAGGAAAGCGGGACCGGCAGCAGGATCCTTGTGCGGGCCCTCCGGCGGGTCCGGTCACCGCCCGAGCGGCGGCAGCGTCTGGGGAGCAGCGACGAGCATCACCGGCAGCTTCCCGAGGAAGGCCGGGGCTCCAGCTCTGCCAGCATCCAGGAGATAGAAGTGGAAGTGGACTCGTTTAGTGTCCATTCCATGCTCTCCGAGCCTCCCCCCGTTATATTCGGTCGTTGCTGGGGGTGATGTGCAGAAGGGAAGACTAATCCCTGTAGCGGTGGGTGTCATCCGCTTCCTCGGTCCACACCGGCATTGCCGAGGCCGGAACGCCCTGCTGAAGGAGCGGGGGGACCAATATGAGCAGTTCCTCTCTTAGTGATTAGAGCACTCTTTAATGAGGTGCTGTTTTCAAAGCTTTCGGTCTCAGGAGGCTTTAAAACCTGGCCCCGGCTTTTTTTGTGCCGTGCTCTAACCTCCAACTACGTCAAAGAGGCGAGAAGGACCCGAAGATAAATCCGACGCGGTGATTTTGGAGCTCGCCTCCCCTTCAGGGGGGGACGGGCTTTTCTTTCTGGATCCCGGTCGACGGAGACAGTCGCCCTGAGCCGACTGAGCTGGAGCTGCTGTGCGGCACTTTCCTACTCGGGATGGTAGAGCTGGAAGTGTCCTGTGTCACGGGAGCGATTTTCCCCCAGCTGCTGCTTTTCCATCTCTTGCCGATTCTCCATTTCTTGTCTCAAAGTGTTAACTGAAGTCATGCTCTCATTTCAGCGGGGGTCGAAATAGAACCTTCCAATCATCCCTCGAAAAGTCTGTGTGCCTCTCCACTGCCTAGAGAGCGACAGGAGGACAAACCTTCTGATTTGTGTTTGCCATTGGGCTGTACCTGCTTTTCCAAGAGTCCAGCGGTCACTCCGCGAGGTCTGGTGGATGAACTGAGCTTCGGATGTCGAAACAAGTGGTTATTATTTTGCAGGTCTTTAAGTAGGCTTTCATCCCTTCCTGTCCAGTGAAGGAGGCTCAGAGTAACGCCCAGGCTTTCAGGGTGTAAAGGTGAGTAGTTTCTATTGATTTTTTTTTACAGATTCTCGATATGGATCACCACTCCTCACATCTTGCTGCTTAGTCAGAGGCACTGGGCATGCTCTGAGGCAGACCAAAGGTGAAGTAGGTAAACTAAGCCTTCCACCGTCTCGGATGCTTTTCACAGGATCACCTCAGCTTTTTCTTACGACCTTTGGGACTTCTCATCATATAGATGCAGGTGGTATAAAAAGCAGCTCAGCTGTACATCTGTGGTAGGAGTGCAACACTTCAACGTGTAAGGAATTGCCAGTGTTATCCACTCCTACACTGCTACTCAGGTAGTAGCTGGATTTCATCAGAATACGAGAATCTCTCGTGGTCTGGATTTGAGGATTTGCACATTTTTCACTAGCTGTGGGACCATTAGAGAAGCTGCTACTTGGTGGATATGAAAATGACACAGACAAGTGTTCAGACCACAGGAAAAAGGGGCACCGAGTCCTGTATCCTTGACGTCAGTGTTGGTCATCTCAGTAACAGCTGTTTTACTGATTTAAAACATCCTACTGCATTTTACGTACAGCAAGCTTAACCTAGACCCTAGCGCAGCTCTTCAAATACTTGCCAGTCAAATTTGCTGGCCTCGGCATTACGTTTTCCTCCCCATGAATATGGCATGAAATATTTCTCCAGAGAAGACCTACTTATTCAAGGTAAGTGAATCAATTTAGCAAGAAGATAAGCATGGGAGAAAAAAACCCACAACCAGACAAAACAAACCCACAACAAAAATAAAACCCAAAGCAACCAGTCAAACAACAAAATCAAAACCCAACCAAAACATAATGAAACAAACAAACAAACAAAACCACAAAAAAAAAACCCACCCAAAAAACCTAAGCCAAACCCCGAAATCTGTCCTGCTTAATGCCTTTCACCTAGGACTCACACGGAGCAAATGTGATTTATTTGTTGATAGAAGATCTGCCCCAGCATTACTTCTTTTGCACGAGTCAAGACAGTGATCTCTGTCCAAATCGTTATTTCCTTTTGCTACAAAAAACAAACCAAAACAAAACAAACGATGGAAAACTACAGGAAATTCAAGAGGTCGGGAACACGTCTCCAGATCAACTTGGCAAAAATCGTGCTGTGCAGGGTCTTTCTCACAGGTTTTCTGTTATCAAAAAGATCAGTTCAACTGCCTGCACTTGGAAGAAGTTAACAAATGCTGTTCTACTTGCTAGGATGGATTTGTTCGTGTCTGTTTACCTGTGGTCTATGGTAATGAGAGTGCGAGTCTGCAGACCTAAACCATGGAAGAGAAGAACAAAGCCCTTGTGGGCTTAATAAATCCCAGTCCTCGGCCGCAGCAGTGTCTGCCAGAGGCTCCTTTTGCTGTTTACCATGGGCTGCGCTCCTCGAGAGAAGTGCTGGAGGGGAAGGCACTCTTTATCTTCAAAGCCTAATTCCACCAGGATTTTGGATATGAAACATTATCTGTCTGAAAGTCTTCCTCGGGGAGAAAACCCTGTCAACTTGTCGGGATAAGGAAATGCAGGTAAGTTAAAAAGATGCAGTAGGAAGAGTTCATCTTTGCTTTGTTGGCATAAACCAGACAAAAAATAACATCAGGGATGGATCTGGAATCAAAGCATCATTAATGTCCACAGAAAGCCTAACAACCTTCAGTGACAGGTTTCCTTTTTTAACGGTGACATCACAGAGATCAGTCCGTCAGCAACACAAAAAGGTCGGTATCACAATCGTATGAAATAATGTTTTGAACCGTGGTTTGTGTACAGGAGCTGCAGAGGTAATGGCAGAGATTGCTCTTATCCTTAGTCCACCTGAGGGAAGTGCTGTGGCCGTGGGGGCGGTGTGAATGAGAGCAGACGAGAGCTGTGTTAGCAGGTGGAGGATTTTGCCCTGAACCTTAGTGTGGTGGTAAAAAATCCTCCAACAAACGGCTTTGCCGGGGTGGGAAAGGAGAGATAGTATCTTTTATTTTCTGGGCCATTTTGTCTGCCTGCTGTGGCAATGATCCTCCCCTCCGAGTGGCACAGAGTAGGGCTTGGGGATTTGTCACAGGGAGGCTGAATCTGAGTGGGGAAGTCTTCCCTGAGGAAAGGAGATGCTGTGTAGAACATGGATTGTGTCATGGGTGAAGAACTGGAGAATGCCTGCCTAGCTGGAGATCTCTGACCTTGAGTACAGAGGTTCTTACTGTGTTCTGGCAGAGCTTGATGTTCATGGAATGGATAGCAGGTGGAAAATAGCTCTTCATCGAGGAAAATGAAGAGCTCTCAGCAGCTGTGGTGGTCCTGTGCTTTTTTTTCAGCTTTCTTGGAGGATTGGAGTGCTGGGCTGGGATGAGTTCGAGTCTCCGAAGGAAAGAATCCCGTGGTTGTTCGGTGTAATCAAAGCCTTTTTGTTGCGCAAATGTCAAAGTATCCGGGGCTTGGGCTTGTTTATCACAGGGTGATGGATTCTATTTATTGAGATAACGGAGACTGAAGAGTGTGTCTTTATTCCAAAAGGGAAGGGAAGGAGAAGGGAGAGTCTTTCTGTCTTGCATAAACTGTAGAAAAGCAGGAAGTGTGTTCCTCATCTGGAGAGATGGAAGTCAGCAGGGAAGAGGAGGCAGAACTCTTGGCAAAAGGCAGGTCCGTGCTCCATATCGGGAGTGATGTAGTCATATGACAAACTAGTTGGTTAAAGAGACAAATGAGATGCAAAAAAACAGAAGCAAAAGATAAGGAAATGGGGTCAGGACAGGAAAGAGAAGATTATGAGAAAGAAGAGAAGGAAGAAAAAGCAATGCAGAGAAAGAGAAGCAAAGAAGAATGAAGTAATAAATGGAAAGAGAGAGAAAGGAAGAAACCATAAACTGATTTAGTGACGTGGCACTGACGGTATCACTGTACACAAGAAGAAAGGAAGGTGATAAAAGAAGAAAGGAATGAGTCATAGCAGAAGACAAAGAAGAGAAAACAGGAGAAAGGCAGAGAAGAAATTAGGGAAAACGAAGAAGGAAGAATGGAGAGAGACAGACAAGACAATCGAGATGATCAGTACGCACCGACCTTATCTCTAAACCTTGAGAGGATTGGTCCCAAACAATCCCGCCTTGGTTAGAGCACCACGCTCCGGCCTGATGCCCCGTAATTAATGCTAATTGCTCCGACATCGATGATCTCCTCCGCAGGGCCCGAGGAGACTGACGAGCTGCCAGAAGGGCTGAAGAAGAGAGGAGGATCAAAATAGAAAGGGAAGGGAGTAAGGGACAGGGCATGGCACTGCAAGGATGAAAATGAGAATGAAGAGAATGGAGAAGAAAGGGAAGCAAAATAGAAATAAACTAGAAAATAGATAACTGATGAAGGAAAGAAGGATAAAAGAGGGAAGAAAAAGGACAAAAGAAAAAGGAGGAAGGAAAGACAAAAGAGGCAAAAAAAAAAAAAAAGAGAAAGAAAGAGGAGCACGGTAGGAAGAGCCGGCAGAGGAGATGCGTCTGGCTGGGCGGAGGCGCGGGTGCCGTAGGAGAGCGTGTGCGGCGGCGGAGCAGCGCACGGTGTCGCTGCAGGCTCAGGAACGGCGTGTGGGCGGCTCCGCCCCGGTGCGGCGGAGAGCCCGGCTGTGAGCGCGGGGGGGCGGCTGGGGCCGGGCAGCGGAGCCGGGGCGTGCGGGCGGCGGCGGGAGCCGTGCGGGGCCCGTGCGGGCTCCGGAGGCGGCGGCGGCGGCTATGGGCGAGTGTGTGTGTGGTTTGTTGTTGCGGGTGGTGGTGGTGCAGGCGGCGTGGGCGCTGTGCGCGGGGCAGGTGCGGTACTCGGTGTCGGAGGAAGCCAAGGCCGGCACGGTGGTGGGCCGTGTGGCGCAGGATGTGGGTCTGGAGGCGGGCGAGGCGGAGGCGCGGCGGCTGCGGCTGGTGGCG
>NW_020955435.1:0-1175 GCF_003031625.1 Empidonax traillii | reverse complement strand
GGGCTTGCTGTAGGTATTTTAAAAATGTTTTATTAAAGGAAAGTTTGAACAGACGATAGAAGGATGGAAGCAGAAGAGAGGTTAGACAACGACAATGCACAGCAAGGGAAGAAAGAAAACAAAGAGAGAAGAAGAGAAAAATGGAGAAGATAGAATAAATGGGGGAAAAAAAGGAAGGATATGAAGAAAACAGTGCAAAGAAGAATGAGAGCTATTC
This sequence comes from Empidonax traillii, assembly GCF_003031625.1. Classification (NCBI taxonomy): domain Eukaryota; kingdom Metazoa; phylum Chordata; class Aves; order Passeriformes; family Tyrannidae; genus Empidonax; species Empidonax traillii. The sequence goes on along the minus strand of NW_020955435.1, from coordinate 958 downwards.
CCAGTCGACTTGTTAATTTTGAGCACTTGGAAAATGTTTTAGGAACAGATAAAAAAAGAGAAGAGACAAAATGGAAACAGAAGAGGGGAAAGAAAAAACCCATACTATAGGGTTGAGGAGGACAAAAAAGACATAAGGAAAGAGAACAGGGGAAGAGAGACAAGGAAAGGGATAAAAACAGGAATAAAAAAAGCAAATAAGAATATAAAATGATGGGATCCTATTCAAGTAAAAATAAAACCAGAAAAAAAAGGAAGAGAAGAATGGAAAAACAAAGGGGACTAAAAAGGAAATGACCATCACTCACCGACGTTACCTGTAGATGCTGATTGGCGGTGGTACCCAACCAGGCTCCAATGCACTGCGGCTCTGATGACCCGAATTGCTCGATGATGGCTGCGATTTGATGGTCTCCTCTGTGGCACTGGAGGCAACTGAGGAGCTTCCAATAGGATTCATGAATAGATGAGGATGGAAAGAGGAAGGAAAAACGTGTAAAGAATAGGGAGCGGCAGGGCAATGACAAAGAAGAAAGTGAAGGAGGAAAGAGAGAAGAGTACTAAGAGAAAGAAATAACGAACAAGAAGGGAAAGAAGACATGACTAAAAAGAGAGAACTGAAGGAAGCAAGAAAACACAGGAAAGTCAGAAGAAGAAAAAGGAAGAAAAAATAAGAAATTGCTTGTAAGATAACAGCAAGCGATAAGGAAAAAGACATGAGAAAACGAAAGAGAAGAAGGGGAGCGAGAGATGCGTCCGGCGGGGAGGAGGCGCTGGCGCTGTTCTGGGATCGTGTGCGGCGGCGGAGCAGCGCACGGTGTCGCTGCAGGCTCAGGAACGGCGTGTGGGCGGCTCCGCCCCGGTGCGGCGGAGAGCCCGGCTGTGAGCGCGGGGGGGCGGCTGGGGCCGGGCAGCGGAGCCGGGGCGTGCGGGCGGCGGCGGGAGCCGTGCGGGGCCCG
>NW_020955434.1:889308-891861 GCF_003031625.1 Empidonax traillii | reverse complement strand
AAGTACTTTTCCCACATCTGTTGCTCATTTTATATTTTTATCAGAAAACAAAAACATAGCCAGGAAGTGCATTGTTAGACAGGCTGGGTGTGGTAGAAGTGACTGCAAAGAAACGACATGAACTGCTTGTTCTTCTGGCCTGACGGTTTGTGTTTCTGGTTGCCTTTCTTTAAAAAGTATATATGCTCTCCTGTGTGAGAGAAGAGCTGAGGATGATTAAAGTGCAGTAAACACATAAAGACAAAGAATGGGGCCCTGCAATTAAATATCTGCAAAAAATTGACCTGGTATTTCAATGCATTGAATCCAAAATCTTCTATTTTTATCTATTACGTTTCATGAGTGTTTGGTGGTAGTTTTGGCCTGTGAGACTGGTGGCTTGGGAGGGTCCTACAACTGAATCCTCATCAAGCTGGTGAAGTGTCATCCAGCCTGTGATACCACACCTTTTACTTTTCATGAGTAGGATGAGGACCAACATTGCTGTTCAGACACTTGCCTGTGCTCGGGTTTAGAAAGGCAGGTGGAATCCCCAGAAATCAGGGCACCTTTCAAGCAACGTTTCACTTCCTTCCCCCACTGCCCCTGGCCTGCTGTTATTTCTGCTTGTAAATGAGGCAGAACTAGCCCCGAAATGAAGCTGTTCCTGACAAGTAGTCTTGCTATCTGGGAATGCTCATCTGTACACAAAGCCCATATGGCAGCTCTGTTTCCTGACTGTTGTTGGCTAATGGAGCAGTGTCTAATCTTACAGTATTTCTTTAGATCCGATCACTGACAGCAAAACACTCAAGACAGCACTAATGAAATTGGGAACCACACTAGTGCAGAAGTGCTACACCAGAGGTTGTCTCTAATTTGGGTGTTGTTTTCTCTTTCAGATGGTCTCTTTTCTAATAGTGGGATTTGGGAGTTGGTTTCTTCTTCAGGCACCTATCTTAGGCTTGCTGGAGAAGAGTAGTATATCTTGGGTTGTGTTTTCTTAAGGTCTCTTTTCAGCTCTCCTGATTGAGACTGACTCAATAAGTCTGTTTTCCCCAGCAAACCTTACTTTTAGCTCTGAAAATGTGATCTAGGCTGTTTTGAGAAAGTGCTGTGCTAACCAACTTGTACTTCACACGTGGTTTTCCCCTTAGTGTCTGGTGAAATTTTTCCCTTTCCCTTTGCTAGTCAGAAAGCCTGAGGGAAAGATGACTGAGGTGGTGCTTTAGATTTAGAAGGGGCAGCAGACAGTTGAAAGAAGTTGCACAGTGCTTCTGTAAACTTGTTTGGGCTGCAAGTCAGATTGAGGAGTCTGAGTGAAATGTCTTGTGGTTGTAGTGCAGAGATGCTTTTGCATATGCTAAATGAAAGCTTGTAGTTCTGTCCAGGTGGTCTTGGTCACATAGGTGACCTTTTGGTACCACAGTGGGTACAATTTTTTTCTGAGGCAGGTCATGGTATTAAATGCTGCATGTTGGCTTCCTGTAGCTGGTTTTTAGGCCCCAAATAAAAGATCTCTTCATCAGTGCTGAGTTCTTTCCATTGACTCGAGCTGGGAGAAGCAGAATTTGGATCATTTCAGTACATGGCTCTGTGGGACAGCCTTCAGTCATTGCTTGTGTGGCTCTTGAGGCCTTTCTGGGAAGGCCCAGAGCTGCGTCACAAGCTTCAGACTCAGGCTTGCCTTTAAAAAGGACAGGGACTACATAAACACTGCTGTTCGTGGCCAGCCAATAAACCCTGGAGAGCCGAGCAGGTACCTCTTGTTATTATCCTCTGGCAGACCACAGATCCTTGCCCAAGGACTTTCATTCCACTAGAAACAGCCCAGTAAGTGATGCCAATAAATTTGGGGTTTCTTTAAGAAGAATTGGAGATTTGAGGTCACAGTGATGAAAGATTCTCAGAGATGCTCACTATGCTACCTATGGCCTTGTCCTCTGCTCTGTGCTCCATAGCTGGGCATACAGTGTAGGAGTCAAAACTGGGTCACCAGGGGAACCCCATGTACATTTTTTGGGGAAGAGTTTTAGGAGCAATGTGAGAAAAACCACCAAGATAGTAGCATGTTATTATCAATGTTCATCAATAGATTCCCAGGTGGCTTCAAAAGCCAGTAGTAATCACTAGTTCCATCAGCTAGATAAGAAACCAGAAGCAGAGAGAAGGAAAGAAGCTCATCTGAAGATACTCAAAGAACCACAGGAGCTTCATCTGAAGTCAGTGCAGGCTTGCAATTATCCTTCTAGTTGCCTGCTATTTCAAAATTTGCCAAGTGACACAGTGAGCAATGACTGATCTGTAGGTCATTCATGATTATTTTGTAGGTCATTCATGTTTAGTTTATGTCTTTTATGTGAGTGTCCCTGGTGGTGCAGTGGCTAAACCACAGTGTTGTCAACGCTGAGATCTGGGTTCGATTCCCGGTTAGGACACTCCCCGGGCAGATGGAACTCGTTAGCCCTGTAAGGCAATCCATCTACGTCCTGAGGACCTCGCTGCCACCGTCCAAGCGTGCTTGGCCCCGGCAGATGAACCTCAGGATTAAAGGGTGGGCTCAGTTCCGCGCAC
>NW_020955434.1:885291-889287 GCF_003031625.1 Empidonax traillii | reverse complement strand
CCCACATCTGTTGCTCATTTTATATTTTTATCAGAAAACAAAAACATAGCCAGGAAGTGCATTGTTAGACAGGCTGGGTGTGGTAGAAGTGACTGCAAAGAAACGACATGAACTGCTTGTTCTTCTGGCCTGACGGTTTGTGTTTCTGGTTGCCTTTCTTTAAAAAGTATATATGCTCTCCTGTGTGAGGGAAGAGCTGAGGATGATTAAAGTGCAGTAAACACATAAAGACAAAGAATGGGGCCCTGCAATTAAATATCTGCAAAAAATTGACCTGGTATTTCAATGCATTGAATCCAAAATCTTCTATTTTTATCTATTACGTTTCATGAGTGTTTGGTGGTAGTTTTGGCCTGTGAGACTGGTGGCTTGGGAGGGTCCTACAACTGAATCCTCTTCAAGCTGGTAAAGTGTCATCCAGCCTGTGATACCACACCTTTTACTTTTCATGAGTAGGATGAGGACCAACATTGCTGTTCAGACACTTGCCTGTGCTCGGGTTTAGAAAGGCAGGTGGAATCCCCAGAAATCAGGGCACCTTTCAAGCAACGTTTCACTTCCTTCCCCCACTGCCCCTGGCCTGCTGTTATTTCTGCTTGTAAATGAGGCAGAACTAGCCCCGAAATGAAGCTGTTCCTGACAAGTAGTCTTGCTATCTGGGAATACTCATCTGTACACAAAGCCCATATGGCAGCTCTGTTTCCTGACTGTTGTTGGCTAATGGAGCAGTGTCTAATCTTACAGTATTTCTTTAGATCCGATCACTGACAGCAAAACACTCAAGACAGCACTAATGAAATTGGGAACCACACTAGTGCAGAAGTGCTACACCAGAGGTTGTCTCTAATTTGGGTGTTGTTTTCTCTTTCAGATGGTCTCTTTTCTAATAGTGGGATTTGGGAGTTGGTTTCTTCTTCAGGCACCTATCTTAGGCTTGCTGGAGAAGAGTAGTATATCTTGGGCTGTGTTTTCTTAAGGTCTCTTTTCAGTTCTCCTGATTGAGACTGACTCAGTAAGTCTGTTTTCCCCAGCAAACCTTACTTTTAGCTCTGAAAATGTGATCTAGGCTGTTTTGAGAAAGTGCTGTGCTAACCAACTTGTACTTCACACGTGGTTTTCCCCTTAGTGTCTGGTGAAATTTTTCCCTTTCCCTTTGCTAGTCAGAAAGCCTGAGGGAAAGATGACTGAGGTGGTGCTTTAGATTTAGAAGGGGCAGCAGACAGTTGAAAGAAGTTGCACAGTGCTTCTGCAAACTTGTTTGGGCTGCAGGTCAGATTGAGGAGTCTGAGTGAAATGTCTTGTGGTTGTAGTGCAGAGATGCTTTTGCATATGCTAAATGAAAGCTTGTAGTTCTGTCCAGGTGGTCTTGGTCACATAGGTGACCTTTTGGTACCACAGTGGGTACAATTTTTTTCTGAGGCAGGTCATGGTATTAAATGCTGCATGTTGGCTTCCTGTAGCTGGTTTTTAGGCCCCAAATAAAAGATCTCTTCATCAGTGCTGAGTTCTTTCCATTGACTCAAGCTGGGAGAAGCAGAATTTGGATCATTTCAGTACATGGCTCTGTGGGACAGCCTTCAGTCATTGCTTGTGTGGCTCTTGAGGCCTTTCTGGGAAGGCCCAGAGCTGCGTCACAAGCTTCAGACTCAGGCTTGCCTTTAAAAAGGACAGGGACTACATAAACACTGCTGTTCGTGGGCAGCCAATAAACCCTGGAGAGCCGAGCAGGTACCTCTTGTTATTATCCTCTGGCAGACCACAGATCCTTGCCCAAGGACTTTCATTCCACTAGAAACAGCCCAGTAAGTGATGCCAATAAATTTGGGGTTTCTTTAAGAAGAATTGGAGATTTGAGGTCACAGTGATGAAAGATTCTCAGAGATGCTCACTATGCTACCTATGGCCTTGTCCTCTGCTCTGTGCTCCATAGCTGGGCATACAGTGTAGGAGTCAAAACTGGGTCACCAGGGGAACTCTATGTACATTTTTTGGGGAAGAGTTTTAGGAGCAATGTGAGAAAAACCACCAAGATAGTAGCATGTTATTATCAATGTTCATCAATAGATTCCCAGGTGGCTTCAAAAGCCAGTAGTAATCACTAGTTCCATCAGCTAGATAAGAAACCAGAAGCAGAGAGAAGGAAAGAAGCTCATCTGAAGATACTCAAAGAACCACAGGAGCTTCATCTGAAGTCAGTGCAGGCTTGCAATTATCCTTCTAGTTGCCTGCTCTTTCAAAATTTGCCAAGTGACACAGTGAGCAATGACTGATCTGTAGGTCATTCATGATTATCTTGTAGGTCATTCATGTTTAGTTTATGTCTTTTATGTTCTCAATTCAGAGACCTTTCCTGCAATATTGCTTTTTCTCACTGTCAGCATTGGCAGGCTGCTGAGAGCAGCCATTGGACAAAGTCTGAAAAAGGAGCTTTTTCCCCTGAAAAAATTAACTCTTCTAAGCCATGATTGCTGGAACAGGAAGAGAAAAAGCAGAACAAGACAAAGAAAAAATAGACCAGAACAAATTGAGCAGCCTATGATGGAAGTGAACTCTGAGCTAGACAATGTCTCTTAAAATCATTAAATTTTGTGAACATTTGAGGTATAGCTATGAAACACTTTTTAAAGTGAGGTGAAATTGTATAAAGACACTTTAAAAACCTCATGAAATACACTTAGTCATTAATGGATTTCTTAAAAAAAAAAAAAAAAGAAGAAAGATGAGTCAAACTGAGGAATAAACTTTGTCTTAGTGGTTTGAGCTTTTAGCAGTGCTTAAGACACCACCATGAATGCTCTGATGGAACTATATAAAATAAGTCTTCCTAGTGGGATAGGGGTGAGGAGATTTGGCTCGAGACATGGATGACTCATTAGAAGGTAACTATGCCACTGGGTCAATTGCTCTGGTGCTCAGGATAGATGGACTTCTCTTAAAAAATAATAAGAGAGGGGGAAAAGACTGTCTTTAAAAAGTTAGCAGATAGGAGAAGATGCTTTACTGCTTTTATTTTTTTTATTATTTTTACACAGCTTTTATCCACCTCTGTCCTTGCCCCTGGCTCTAGTCTCAAGCAAGTATGGTTTTTCATTTTCTCAAACTTTCTCACACATGTCTGTGAATAAAAAAACATGCATATGTAGAGTGAGTTTATAATATGGATCAATTTATTTTTGTACTCTGTAGGAGAATTGTATGTATATATATGCATGCAAAATCTAAGTATGTAAAATGTATTGTGTGGGAGTACATAAGGCAGCAAAACTCTTTAAAGAAGATGAATCTTTTTATCCAGGACTAGTTCATTACTTCAGAAGTTTTTACCTTCTTTTGTTAAAAATAGAAACTTTTCCCATACTATTCCCTTGAATTTGCAAACTGAATGCACTACTGAAACCCAAAACACTATAAAGAATAAAAGTCAGGTTTCTAATGGTTTTCTGTTCTGAGAATGAACATCAGCTTAGACTCTCCCATGCCTAGTAATGATGAAGCACAGTCCTTGGCTGTTGGTGAGGACCCTGATGTCCTCCCTTTTTCTTCGTGAATTCATAAATCTGTACATCTGTTGAACTGGTAAATCTTGCCATCTCTGCTCTCTGTTCCCACAAAGAGAAGGACCCCAGGAAAGGTGTTTTGCATGTACCTTGTGGCACAGAGGGCTGAGTTAATGCTGCAAAGGGCTGATCTGCCACCTGGAAACCAACATAAAATGCACCAGCAACTTCTAGTCCTCACCCAGCGCTAAAACCTGCCTGAGCAACCAGTAGCGCAAAGGCAGGTGCCTTTGTACTTTATTATAGACACAGTAAACAAAGAATTTTTGTTTCTTCTCCCTTAGCTGTCATAATGAAATTTTATTATTGTAGTGGTTTTATCTGCCTTCTGATGAGCATGAATGTCGTTAGCTTCTTTCCCACGCTCTCTGCATCCATGTCTCAAGGTGTGTCTCCTGATTCCAGGGCAGCCCTTTCCGTGCCTCGCGTCCCCAGCCGT
>NW_020955434.1:852455-885115 GCF_003031625.1 Empidonax traillii | reverse complement strand
GAATTTTTGTTTCTTCTCCCTTAGCTGTCATAATGAAATTTTATTATTGTAGTGGTTTTATCTGCCTTCTGATGAGCATGAATGTCGTTAGCTTCTTTCCCACGCTCTCTGCATCCATGTCTCAAGGTGTGTCTCCTGATTCCAGGGCAGCCCTTTCCGTGCCTCGCGTCCCCAGCCGTGAGCGCAGACGGGGCTGCGGTGGCTGCGGCCGAGCCCGGGCACAGCTGGCGGGAGGGAGCGCTGGGGCAAACCTGACCGCCGGCGTGCGGTCTCTGGCCACTCACTCACTTTGGAGCTGTCTGAGCTCAGGATGGGGATTTTCAAGATTGGGGTGGGGGGAGCGGCGGGGTGGGTGCGTAATTCTATCTGTCTGGCTTTGGACATTGGGCACGAGCGAGTGAGAGGTGTCCCAGCTGCAGGGACAGTAGCAGTTGTCTCCTGTTCAACCGGGCTGGACAGAGCAGGAGCTCCAGGAGCATGGATAATAAGCTTTATGTGCTTTCTAGGAAGGTGCTCTGAGGATGCAGCAAGACTTGTGAGGAAGGCACCTGCTTCTTCTGCTTTCCTACTCCCAAGCTGAGCCTGTAATCACCCCACTCCCATGGAAGGATGGTCCTTTGCTCCCCAGGCAAGTGCTTGGTTGTTACTCCTTAGCTGGGGCTGCAACTATTAAGCCCTCTTGGCTGTTCCTCATGCTGCCTGTGCTCTGCAAGCCCAGCAATAGCACCTTCCTTCAGGGATCTACTCCCCCAGCCTTGCATCCATCCCCACCCTGTCCATCCCATCGCGGTGGGAATCCTGTGACAGCCTCTGCCCCAAGAGCTCTTATTTGAGATGCTAGGTGCAGGAACAAGTGCAGTAGAGGCCCTACTTCAAAAAGATGTGTCTTCCCTGATCACTGGCTTGATATCTTCCCAAATGCCTCCTGGTGCAAATGGGTATTCAGGAAAGATTTGAATAAGGACAGGGAGGAGGCCTGACAGCTCCATCTGGGCCTCCATCAGCCGCTCGCCATTGGTGTACAGAGTTTACATGCTTCTGCAGCACTGTCCTTGTTATCCTTCTAATGGCTCTGGTTCTTGCTCTGCCTGTTTATTTTTACTCCGTTGTTGAATTTATTGCTCCTGAACTCTTTACTCTTGTTGGCTCCTGATAAATTACTGACTCTTATTAGCCTTAAATTATTTCCTCTTAACTACCTTTAATTATTTGCTGCCATCATATCTTGGTGCCACATCCTCTTAATTAGTGTTGCCATACTAGTAGAGACTCTTCTGTGCCTTTGTTGAATCCATTAGCTTTGCTTTTGGCTTGCTTTGGCCATTCTCTCATCTTTCTCTACTCCTCCTTCCCCATCTCCCTGTGTCTTGCATTGATACTATGGAGTATCCTCCCCATCCTTTCTTACTGCAACCCTCCTGCCTTGTCTTGTGCCACCAGATCACTGTCACCTTGTTCTTTCACAGCCTGCGTCATACCTACTTTTTTGGGGGACAGGAGAGTGTTGGTCAATTTGTTTTTGCGCTGTCTTCTCTCTTTGCTTTTATGCATGCTCTCAGTCCTATGTCTGTCCAGTTTCCATCATCACACTTATTTCTTGTTCTGATAGTGGTTTTGGTTTTTTCTCTGCTGGTGTCCCTAATACTTTGGTGGGATGTACTTTGCAACTTTCTCCATCCCCTTGCTGACAAACTTCATCTTGAGGCCTGGTTTTTTGCTCAAGACTATTGCTGATGGCTCTTTGGTGACTATTGAGCAGCTCCCAAGAGCCTCTGTCTTCTTGTATTCAGTCCACCATGTTTTGCTCTGGTGCTTGGTCACCATGGAGTCATAGAATTGCTTGGGCAGTCAGATCCTGTGTCTCCTGGTGCCTCTGAGTGCTCCACCTCTATGGAGCTTAGGCTTACCAATTTGTTACAGCAGTCAGTATCTGTCACCAGTTGGTGTTGTGCTTTGTGCTGCTGTTCCCAGAGTCATATCCATTTCCAGCCTCCCCTCTGAACATCTTCTCCCTGTCTGTTTTCTGACTTGTGCAAATCCTACTAGCTGAGGTTTCCTTTGCAGCACCACCAACACGTTTCCTTTTGTACTGGATACTTATAAAGTGTTGTCTGTAGAAAAGGCAAATTGAAACTTAGGAGACTAGAAGAGGAAGGATAAGTGGTAAAACCTAGAAACAGACAAACCTTGCTGATGTGCCTAGAATTAATCTGTTCGTCCATCTTAGTCTCCTCTTCAAATGCCTCTGTTCATAACTCATTGCTGAACTGTTGAGTGCCTGCTTCTCTCCCTCATGTGCAGGTCCCAGCACTCATGCAGACCAGCAGCCCTTTTGCCTCTCTGTTCACTAATGCTGTAGGCTGGCACAGACTCAGCTCACCCTCCTGCCCACCCTGCACATGGGGCTTTAACTAGATCAGCCAATCTGGCTTGCTTTGCACCCTACCTGTCAGCATGGGGGCCAGGAATTGCCTTGGCATTGCTCTTTCTTTCTCAAAACTGGACCGTGAAGATTTCCAGCTGCTGCCTGTGTTTACCCAGAAGCGTTTTCTTTGCTGTGCCATATCTTTGTGGCCTAGGTCATGGCACTATATGATGCAGTTGATGGAGGCTGATGAGGCCAGGAGTTTTTACTGGAATCGAGGATCTTCTGTGGTGCAACTTTTGTTCAAGAGCCTCGTTCCCCCCAGCCAGGACTGTCAGTTCTCAGGATCTGTCTGCTTGCTCCAAGCATTCTACAAGATTGCGGGAATGATCCTGTCTCTAATGTAAGTCATTAGTTTAACTAATATTGTATCTCTTTATTGTAAAAGTGTTCTTTGAGGTTGATTAACGGGGAGTGGGTGGAGATAAAATGAACTCTGGTTTTGCAGGTGAAACACCATTCCTTTAAAACAAAATACTTGCAATGTTTAAAAAAAAAATAAACCCACTTAAAACAAACCTCTACTTCTTCCTGTGGGGAGACTGTCTCCCACAGAAAGTTGTACTTTATCCCCCTCTTGTTTTTTTAAGCGAGGTATTCCTTGCATGTCCATATCTGCCTATCTTCGCTCTTCCTCTTAATAAAGTGCTAACATCTTGTGTCACCAGGATGTACCTGGTGGCTTGTCCCTTCAGAACACATCAGGTGCATGGCATAAGGCTGTGATATCTCTGAGTGTGGGACACAGCTGTTTGACTTTCCTTTCATGGTGCAATGGCAGCTTCCAGCTCCTGTTACATGTCACAGGGCCTCTTACACAACATGTTGTTGACTTAATGATAAATCTTAGCAGGCTCTCGAGATGCTCATGCAGAAATTACTCTCTCTGTGAAGAAACGTGTCTGAGAGCTAGTGTGGTGCCCAGCTCTCCCCATGTTATCCCAGCCATATCCCAGGAGACTGCTGCTGCCTGGGGACATCCCGGTGGGCTGCTGTGGAGGGGATGGCGCAGCCGCCCTCTGTCCAACAACACTATCCTCTGACAGGGCTGACAGAGACCTTGCAGACTGTAAAAGCCCAGAAAGAACCTCCTTAGGCATGGTTCCTGACTGTCATATCCTTATCAAAAAGCCATGGGGAGATCTATGTTAGACCTTTTCTCTTGCTAAACAGAAGTTCAGCTTCCAAGTCTGTCAGCCCATCTAGAAACTGTTCCAAGTGGAGATGCCTTTGGGGGTAGGCAGTTTAGAGAAACACTGCAGCTCTTACAACCATCCTTGTATCCCGTTTCTGGTAGCACCATCCTCTTTTGGTGCATAACCTGATAACACCTTGGCAGTACCCATGCTGGTGGGGGAGGAATTCCTGCCCTGCTCTTGCAGAAGTCACAACTGCAGCACTCTCACAATGATTTCAGTGTTCTCCAGTTGTGTTAAAGATAGCCTTTTGCTTTCTCTCCACAAGACATGCTAGCTGAAAAAGAAGGCCACAACACAGATTTGGAAATACCTAGTAAGTCTGGATGTACAATACATAGTGGCCTTGAAAAAAAACCTGGAGCATCAGTGTCGGGTGCCCTTTTCCACAGATGCCTCATGCCCTGTGGCTTTTTGGAGTGAGGATGGGCTGCGATGCTGAGATTGATCACTAAGCTGCAAATGTGGAGACTGAGTTGATGGGTGAATTTACTGAAAAAAAAATCCGTGCTTGGCTGCAGCCCAATGCCTGTGTGCCTTGGCATGCTCTGTGCTGGGATGGGCGAGGAGCAGGAGGGGCAGGCGTGGGGGGATATGCCTTGGCACCACGGCAGTGCAGGCGGCATGCCTGCACCGACGGAAGCAGGTCGGAGGTGATGTGAACCTGGGAGCTCTTGGTGGCATGGCTCGGCTTGCTCTCTCCCGTACTGCCAGGCTGGGGCCCTGGCTCTCCCTGCTCCTATGCTGCTGTTTCTCATTTTCCTTGTTGTTTTTCTCTGCTTTCTGGTGAGCTAAACCTTGGTTTGGATTGGGGGGGGAGAGGGGGGACAGACATGGGATGACAGTGGTACAAGTGAAAGAGATCCTCAGCAGTAGGGAAAGAAGAGGGTTGCTCTTAAAACCTTCTCTAGCCTTTCTCTTTCCTGCTCTCTGAGGAGCAGCAAAGCACTTCCTGGGTCCTAAGACCACACAAAAGCTTGCCTGGGATGCTGGCACCAAGAGCATGCTCTCAGACCCCAAGGTGCTCTCTTGTGATCCCACTTGCAAAACTGTCTGTGCAAATGTACATGTGCAAGTACATGGGGAGGGCTGGGGCCAAAGTGCAAAAACATCCTATTAGTCCTGCAAGGCAATGATCTTACACACAGCCCATCTTGGAGTTGTGTGCAAGTTCCTGAGGCAAGCACAGGGGTGGAGGTCTGCGTGATGGGGATCGAGTTCAGTGTTAATCATCATAACATCACATTACTCTCCCGGTGTCTCTAGTGCAGGGATTTTGGAAGACCGACTCTCTGGGTGCCATCAGAAGACATGCAAATGCACGTAGAGCCAGCTCATGCACCCAGCAGGGAACAAGCCCTCCCTTAAGGAAGGAGTGGGTGGGCCTGCTAGTTGTCTGGGCCTGAGAGGTAGGAAACACCCAAACATCAGTCCTGGCTCCAGAAGTAGGCAACACAACTGTGTTGGTAATTGCAAGCTGTGTGGGAATTTTTGACAGCCCTACCCCACACCAGCTCATTCCTGTCTGGAAGGAAAGAGATGTTTTTTTGTGCAGTGGAGAAAGTTCCTGTGATGTCCTCTCCATTTCAGTCCACATCCAGTTTACAGCATGAATAGTGGCACTGGCACAGCTGGCCTGGGGGGGATGAGAAGCCTTAAACCCATGCTTGACATTTCTTTATACATCAGCTGTCATCTCCATGGCATGGATGTAGTAAGGGAGTCCTCTCATAGGGGAAATCACAGATACCAGGGGTAGCTCAGTACTTGGTGGAGTGGGGGCATGAGAGCTCTGCAGGTCCCCTCTCTCTCCAAGGAAAAGGCTCTGAGGTGCTGGGTGCCAGCAGCACTCTCTCCCTTGGGCGCTGGGTCCTTGGGCTTGTCTGCATCCCTTGGCATCTGTCCAAGCGACTCTTCCAGTGTTGTCCCCACGTCAGTCGCACACAGGTTCTCATAGTGTGTCTTATGCTGGTGTGTCGAGAGGCTCTATAATGGGTTGTTTTGGGGTGTTTAATGTTGTGGTTGTTTGACTTGGTGGCAAGATGCCAGCCTGTGGTTGGGAAAAAAATCTTGTTCCTCTGAAGACAGTTTCTCTTAACAGAGTGCCCTGCCCTCCAAAGAGGGCTTCACACCAATACTCCCTGGGTTTCAAGCACTAGTGCCAGTGCCACTTCTGTAGGACAGGGAACATCAGGAAGTGATGGGAATGGATGCCAGCCCCGGCTCCTCCAGGGATACAGGTTGAGGCACTAGATTTTGCCCCATCCTTCCTCATGCCCTCTCCCACCGATCACCACCTCCTTGGCTCTGCCAGGTATTCCTTGGCCTCAGCAACTCTTCCCACGGGCTTTTTTTAAAAGGGGTTATCTTTAACCTGGGCCCTTTCACTATCTCAGTGAAGTCCCATAGACAATTTCGGGATCCTGTTAAGAGAGGTAAGCCCTGCAGCTCAGGGATGGATGAGCAGCAGAACAGGGAGGAAGGCAATGGGAGGAGAAAGTTTGCTACCGTGCTGCAGTCACCTTCTCCCCAAATTGCATGGTGAGGGAGTTGTGCTGGAGATTGATTGGCCCATCAAGGCAAAGTGATGCTGTCTCGAGGAGCCCCAGAGCCTGCTGGGTGATGGTTTGAGATCTGCTTCCGATATTATGAAATCCTGAGAGAGCCTTGTGGCTTCTCTGGGAGGCAAAGGGAGGTGAGGTTTTTTTGACTGGCTGTAGAAAGGTGTGGAGGGCCTTCCTTGTTTCTGAGAGGTTACAGCAAGTGCAGAGGGTGAGCAAAGCTAGTCAGTTGGTGAGACAAGGCTATAATTAAAGCCTTTCAACCTCCTTGCCTGACCTAATTTCTCTTAAATCGAACTTCAAATCTGCTTTCCTTTTCCTTACCCAAGGATAAATGCAAAGTAATGCAATTAGGTTGAAAAAACAAATGGTAGAAAAGTGATCAGTGATAAGAATCTGATTTCATCTCCTATAAAACTGTGGTCTTTCTGCTGCTTCCTCTCTCTGGCAAAACCTGAGTTGCCAAGGGGACCTTTGCCTCATCTATTAATTAAAAAATATAATTTCTCCTTAATTTTAACATCCAAAACCTCCAGCCTAGCAAACGCTTAGTGCACTCAAAGCTTGCCCCAAACAAACCAGGACGAATTCCCCACCACTATAATTATCTTCCAACATTATTCCTTGCTCTCAAATAGCCAGGATATGCTTGCAAGGAGACTGTGGCTCCCCAGAGCCCTGAGGTCTCATCCAGGGCTGCTCCGGCTGCTTTTCTCACAGCAAATCTTTCCTTTCTTACTCAGGAAAGTGTTCCATTTTAACTGTGAGCACATGGCTCCCTGAACAGCGAGGGCTCACCCCTGCCTGTGGAGAGAGGAGGTGAGCTGGCACACGGTGGCAAGGTGAGCCACGCCTCAGTGCTCACGTGTGCAGGCTTGCCCAGAGTCTGCCCAGGCTGTACCTACAAAAGCAGTTGCTGCCTAAGAGGGTTACACACTTGATGGGAATTGCTGAGTGTCCTTAGTGTACCTACATCTGCTAAAAAACCGTGGCACTGGGGCCTCAGCTTCACACCCATGAAATGAATAGGGTCCTTCTCTGGGGGCTTTAGGAGGGAGAGGGAAGAGGCTGTGTGAGCATAGCAGGTGGATTGCTTGAGTCCTGCCTCTGCTCACTGTCCAAATCAGCTTTCCATGTGCAGATGAGAGTTATTTTAATCACTGATTAAACATCTGGTTGTGCGAGGGAGACTTTCCATCATGCTCTACTGGAGATGTTCATAGGGATTATCCTTGGTTTAGACCCAAGGATAATAAAAATCAGTGGGGTATGCCTTTCACTATCTGCACGTGGAAAGGGAAGTGAAACACAGCTTTGTCCAAGGATATTGTAGTTTGCTTCCAAGGCCATTTTGGCACTTAGAAAGTGTTCCTGTTTTTTGTTTCCTTTTTTCCCCATTAAGCAACACTTTCCATTTTGGAAAATGTTCAACCTGACACTTCAATATTTTTAAAGTAGCATAACTAACTAGAACTTTGCTCTGGTTAAGGCAGAGTTGCTGAATTCCAGCCATTTGTGGATGTATGTGGTTTGCTAGAAACAGCCTGTTGCTGTGGATTGGCTCTGGTGGTCAGCTCAGCCTTCCCCCACAGGTAACTGGCTTGTTCCCCACAGCCAGATGAGGGAGAGAACTGGAAGGGCAGAAGTAAGGAAACTAATGGGTTGAGATAGACAGTTTAATGGCTAAAGCATTCACACATGCAAACCTAAACAAGGAATTAGTTCTCTATTTCCCATGGGCAGGCAGGTGTTCAGACATCTCCAGGAAAGCAGGGATCTATCACGTATAATGGTGACTTGGGAAGACAAATGCCGTATTTCTGAATGTTTCCCCCCTTCCTCCTTTCCCCCCCCCCAGCTTTTACTGCCTAGCACAACACTGTAACGTGTGGGATATTCACCCCTTTGGTGAGTTGGGGTCAGCTGTCCTGGATGTGTCCCCTCCCAACTTTTGATGCACCCCCAGCAAACTAATGGGTGGGGCCACCCGAGAAGCAGAAAAGCCCTTAATGCACTGCTCAGCAGTAACTAAAACATTAGTGCTTTATCAACACTGTTTTGGTTAGAAATCCAAAACACAGCACCATATGAGCTGCTATGAAAAAATTAACTCTATCCCAGCCAAAACCTGTGCACCTGTTATTTCCAGCAAGGAGGCTGAGTCAGAACTTTTATCCTGGTATTCTGTCACAAATAAAATAATGGGAAGACAATATTTTATGAAACTGACTGTTGTAACTGCAAAAAATAAGGACCCTCTTTTGGGAATAGAGTCTTTCTTTGCTTTTCGTCTTAAGCATGAAAACTAATTTTTTTCTACCGGTACCAATCAGTTTAAGGAAAGACACAGGTTTGCAATTGTGCACTCATAGCAGGTGACAACCTCTGTACTACTAGGGCTACAACAAGGTAGGAATTATAAAAGCAACACCTGAAGAGGAGGAGTCCTGCAAGTATACAACGAGTGTATAAATCAGGTCAAAGAAATGAACAAATTAACCTGTCAAATTCAATAACTCAACACGTAATCCAAAGTTCAACTTTGTATAGGCTTTTATTGCTTGCTCAGGACCAACCGCTCCAGTACCCTGCTGCTGTTTAGGTTTCTTTTGAGTGTGAGTGTTAGCATTGTTATTTCAGAGAAGTAATGAAACTTCAAACACTGGACTTTGAGTTTACACTGTTCGTGCTTGGGAACTTGAATTTTTTTAATGGCATTTGTCTTTATCACCTAGAGAGTGTGTGTGTGAGAGAGCAAGGGAGTGAGAGGCAGATTTTTACATATCTACATCATCATGAATTTCAAAGGGCTTTACAAATCTTACTCTTCCAAAATCTACTAAAATACTGTGCTTTGCATATGATTATATGAAGCTCATTAGTAAGGATACTAATGAGCCTCTACCCACCCGAGGCAGATAAATGAGGTTCCAGAGTAAAATGATTTGCTTAAGGTCAGACTCCTGTAAGTTGACAACAGAACTGGAAATAGAAACCATTGTTTCCCAGTCCCTTGTACCATATTTTCCCACGGATGGAATGTGTCGTGGGTTTTTTTTTTAATTATTATTTTATTTTTAAGATGAAAACGCTGCTGTTTGTTCATGCTGTTTCATTTCTTGTGTTTTCAATGTAATCTTCACAAATGCAAATGTCCTGACCTAGAGCTATATAAGGCCTTCATTAAAGCCTCTCCACAATACCAGTCTTCATGCAATTGTATAAAGCAGAAAGGGTAGCCCAATTTAAAAATTCCCACGCCTCATAAGATGATTGGCCTAGTTTCTTTAAAGTGGGTTTAAGCCATAGCCCCCAGTGTGATTTAACACGGAAGCCACACTATTAATTGTCTATCTTCTGCCATTAAGGTAGTGAGTTACTGGAAAGTGAGGCAAACAGTGTTTGTCTTTCATGCTCTAATACCCAATTTTGAATGGTTTTTTATCTTTATTTTCAGTCTGCAATGGAACACACTGACCTTCTTCCTCCCTTCTGCTCTGAGGAGTTGTAATTGGGATGAGGATGAGTGCAGGGAGGTGCAGAACTGGTGCTGCACAAGAGAATTTCTGCTATCGATGTCATGGCTCTGCCCTGGACATGGGCAATCACTGAAATACCCCATGCCCACATCCCAGAGAGAAACTGGAGGTAGTGTTCCTACCCCTGGAATGCAGACAGGCTAACAATTCTTAGAGAGATGCCTAGAAGCTCCTGGTTGCACCATTCAGAGGGTACTGCACCTCCATGATGGTGGACTTTACCTGTGAAGGGTGAAATCTCATCTCCTCTCTGCTCTTGCCCTTCTCTGCACTAAAGTGGGGTCTTTTCTTATCTGCTGTATGTACAACATGCCTTCTCCTCACTTCCTTGTTATTGGTGGAGCAGAACAGCTGTTGGCCTTGTCAACTATCTGGAGTAAGGCCAGTGAAAGGGGTTTTGGTAATTACAGGCTTGCAGGAAGACTTGTGGCCCAGAGAAAGAAGAAAAGATATATACACACACATACATATATGTATACACATATATATGCATATATAAATATACATGTGAGAGAGAAATCAGGGGAGAGAGCCTGCCAACAAACCTGCCATGTGACTCTGTGTGTGAGTGTACTCTTTGGCAGGGCACATGTGACTTCTTGCCTGCACATTTTATACTGTGTCTACGCATTCTTCTCGTACTGATCCCACTTTAGGTTTGAATATCTGGGGATGCAAAATCATTCCCTGGGATGGTGGTGCTGAGGAAACCATTAGTACCTATAGTCATGGTTTTTTCCTGTGTCTAGACTTTGCAGCACATGTGACGAGGATTGTCGATCCCTAGGCAGATGTTGCTTTCTCCACCAGTTCTAAAGCCAGTGAGGGTAATGCTGGCAAGTGATGTGGGGTAAAAAAAAAGCCAACAGTTTACTTACTTATTGTAGAAACCAAACAGATGAACATACATTCGTTCTCCTACTTAGCAGGGCTGAATCAAATGATGGCCACAGAGTTCAAATACCTCATGTAGATTAAAATCGGGGGGTTTTTGTAGGTTATCTGAAAGCAGACTACTTTTTCAATGCACTGAGACAATAGCAATAAAGGCTGTAAAACTGTGTTCTTCTTTTGGCAGTAGCCCATTGTAAACAGCAAGGCACTGGGCTTAATGAGGCAATTCTGTACCATCACTTTTAATAACTGAATGTTTGTCTCCCGGCTATTCAGGTGGGCTATTACTGGTATTTAATATTACTGGCAATGTTGTTAGATATTCTGTGCCAGTGCTGGCAAAGAGCAAGGCGATTCTTCCAGATAAGAGCCCTGCAATAGTATTTTTCTGGATTTAGCTGAGAAAAGGTCCAGGCAAAGCTGCTGCACACTTGTATTTAGCTTTGCCTTTTTCTTGCAAACATTATTTCAAACACTGAAAGAGTTAAAAGAAATAACTGCAGGCCAAGCATGTTGATTTTAGCTTCTGTTATAGCAAACACGAAAATGTATTGACCTAAAAGGTAAATGTTGATTGAAGCAAAAAACTGACGTCAATATGAACTCCAAAGCGTTTTGTATCTCGATGTTTGGCACATGAACACCATACTATATATATAATGTGAAATACTTAGGTTTGTTTTAATTAGATGTATGATAAACTGGTGATTGTGGTTCTTGTTTCACGTGTAACAATACATAGCATGACTAATTCTGCTGAGAAACCCCAAACTGTCAGCAACAGTCTGGAGGGCTGAGCAAACAGCCAAATGACATCGATGGGGTTTTCAGAAAAAGATCTGTATACTCTGCTTAGTCCGCCCAAATTCTCAGGGTGATTTTTTCCTGACCAGTATGTTTCGTACCAATATTTCCTGCTCACCCAGAAATCTGCTAATGCAGATCAGTTTGTGGTGGAAGATGTAGGTACTTGTTCCCAGTACCATGCCTCCCTCCCCTGTGGATGTGCTGGTGCTGGTTTGGGATTCTCCCTTTTCTCTTGCCCAGGTGGGCCCCTTATGCAGTGTACCCCACCATCATCCCCTTTTCTTTGTGTAAACTAGAGGACCTTTTTCTCTGTCCCCTGTTTTGCACAGGACTGAGTTATCTCCTGAGAATTTAGCGGCTCTGGGAAAGCTGATCTGCTGATGAGCAGCAAGGTTAAGTCCTGTTAAAGCATCATGGCTGGCTCAGAGAGATTCCCCAGTGTGCCAACTGGTGTGTCCAACAACAAGACTTCCACTACATGTAGAATGAGGGTAAATTTTATTTTGTCTTTCCAATAAAAGCCCTACTTGCAGAGTGCAGAGATGGGTCACGGCTGGCAGTGAAGGGGATGTGTGGCAGCTCCTGGCTCATGAAGGTGAGGGATGGGGCTGGGTCCCAGACAGCAGAGGTGTATACAAGTGCTGGGCTGGAGCCTGGGGATGCGGGTGTACTGGAACAAGAGGTGGCTGGGAAATGGGATGTTTGCCTGGGGGATGTGAAGGTGGAGCACGAGGGGGTGGCATGCCTGCAGCTCTGCTAGAGGCCATGCTTGAGTAAACTACAATTAGAATTAGACTTGGAAATCTCTCGAGAAGCCCTTGAGAAAGCAGTCATTGTGGTTCACAGGGCTTCCCCCTGTCTGCACTGCACTATGTGCAAACCCTGTGGCCGAAGCCCTCGCTGCCTCTCCGGCAGGGATGTTTCTCCAGCCGTGAGATCTGCGTGTTCAGCACCTGTGTCTGGCTCTGCCATGGAGCCTGCTGATGAATCTTGGTGTATCAAAGCCCTTAAGCATGGGCTTGGGCTTCCCTCTGCATCTGTGAGTTGACTAAAGCTTGCATTCATTTCTGTGAGCCCCCAGTGAAGGCCATAAGTATGGATAATGCAAACGTGTGTGTGCTCCAAAGCAGCACCCAACAAAAGAAAGGAAAGATGGAAGAAAAAAAAAAAAAAGCAGCTCTTTCTTGATTTCTTAAGAAGTTCTGACCTCATACAGAGGCTCATACTTATTCCCATTTCTTTTTCCTCATCCTCACATAAAAGTGGAGAGTGATTGGGTGCACAGAGAGTGATCTTGCTAGCCCAGTATTAACCCCTGGCTAGCTTGAACCTGGGCTTAGGAGGATGACTTGAACTGAAGGTAATTTGGAGTGGTGTGTTTTTCCCTTCTGTTTTTAGAGTACCTTTATGTCCCACTTTGGAACATTTTTTTCTTTCAGAAATTGTAAAGAAAAGTAACTTTAATTAAAATTTTGAAATTAAGTACAAAAGAGGACATTCTCAAGCAGCAGCCTAATTCTGGCAGTTTGTGTCTTAGGAAAGAGATTACTGACTTGAGACCCAAAGGATTCCCCTTTTTCATAACTTGGCTACATTAAAAACACAGCATGTGTCTGTAAATTTCCTTGGAATATGTTCAGGGACTTAATGAAGAATTGAGTAATTGACTAGTCTTCCTTGAACCTTGATGGAAAATCTGCAGGTTTTTCTTTTAAAGCAAGAATACATTTTTTTTTCTCCAAGTATTTCAGGCATTTGTGCTATTCAGCAAAACAACATCTCCAACAAGCAATTTTTTTCTGCTTTGCAATTTTTTTTTCCCCTCTGTTAACTCTGCTGCCTTCAGGGAAAAGTCTGGCAGACAAGACTGATGTTTAACAGCAAAAGCCAGCTGGGGAATCCCACTGCCTCCTCTTCAGGGGAAGAACAAGAAAGACATCCAAGTTAAGGAGCAAATTAGAGAACTTGCCTTTTCCCTCCTCTTCCAGGTGACTTTTAACAAAATACCTTTCCATGATAATAATCTGTTGCTTCAGGCCACTGACCATGTGTATAGGTCTGGAGGGGACCAAAACCAGACACTTCAGAGGAAATTTTATAGTCCATGGTAACCCAGTTATGTGATGTGGCACACTTCGGGTAAAGAAAATGGGAGAGCTTGTTTCCATTCCTGCAGCATCTCTCATTTGAAGACTGAACATCCAGTTTATTAATAAATCATGGTGAAATATTATTTTAATTTCCTAGTGTTGTGCAAAGCAGAATTTGGGTCTCCTGCATTTTAATAGTGTGCTTTTTGTGACTGCTTTTGTGGTTAATATTGCAAAGTAAAAAGTGTCTGAAGGCACTAGAAGGAGTCACTTTAAATACAAAACAGTTGAAAATGAAAGGCTCCTTACATGAGACATAGCTTTTACTGTGCCACTGGATCATCAGAAACGATCCTGTCCCAGGGGTGGGTGGTCTTGCCCCCCAGCTGTGGCTGTACTCTGAGCTCAGGATACAGAGTGTGCTCAGCATGTTGCCCGTGCCTGACCATGCCAACTTTATCTCGGTCACCGAAGACATCTATTACACTCTGACTCACTCTGCAGAGACACAGCCTGAGGAGGGAAGGTAATTTTTTGAGGCAGTTACTTCAGAGTAAAACCACACTTGAAGAAACCAGGTCCTTCCTGCCAACCAGCTCAGCAGCTCTGTGCCAACACTTCGCATCACAAATGATGCTGGGGGTGTTTGCCTGAATGGCACAGCCTGTTCGGAGACGAACAGCCCAGCCCGCTTGTCACAATTTACCAATAAATCAAGGTTTCGTGTAGCTTGAGAACTGCTTCTGGGTGATTCATCCTTCTCTTGGTAGGTGGGTGATGTTCTTGTTGCTAGACTGGGTATTTCCCTGCCTTCAATACTGACACTGTGCGAAACTCATGTTTCTGAGGACTCCTCTTTCTGCTGTCTGCCAGCACGCGGAGGATGAGAGTCTGAATGTCTCCAGGTACATCCCTGCACGTTTGGAAGTATGACAGGGAGCAGTGTGGCAATGTGCTGGGCATCCTATCTGTTTGACTTTCTGAAGGTTCAGGGGCCTCCTGCTCTAGTTCTCACATGTGCCCCAGATGCAGCATTCCTGCTTATTCAGCATGCCTTCCTCTTCCCTGCTTTTCAGGAAAAACTCAGCAACGCTGCCACGTGCAGATCAGCTTGTGGCTTCAGAAAGCTGTGTCCAATATCACAGCTGCCTGGCCAGTGCAATGTCTGGCCATTTTGGCACGTCACAGAGTTGGCTCTGCCACTGGCCACACATCATGGCTGTATTTCTGAATAGCTGAAATTCTGCATAGCTGGAGTGAATCATAGTCTGCAGGAACTGTGCAAGCTCCAGCCAGTGTCTTGCAGGGTGAGCTTGTGTTCTGAATGACTCAGATGTTATCTTGTCCCAGGTTCTTTCCATGCAGTCAAGATCAGTGCTGCCAGATGATGATGTAGATATCAGAGAGTAGATTGTTTGACCTAATTCTCCTGTTTTTTAAAGCAAGTCAGTGCCTTTTATAAATTCTTGTCCCGGTGTAAGTCTAGCTCTTTTCTGCCCATTCAGAACAAATAAGCAGTGGCCTTAGGAGTTTACATACTATGAACTTGCTACATATCCATTTACAAGACTGATATCCAGTGTCTGTATTTGCAGATGGGCAGTATGTGGGATCCAGTCGGGCCCGGCAGGGGTAAAAAACCCCTTGTATGAATTATGAATAAATCCTCTCTGCGCTCTGTAGTAGGTATTTTTATCAGCTCTTCAACTGAAATAACATGCAATGATGTCAGTATTTGGATTCTGCATGACAGCTGGAATGACAAAGAAACCAAGAGCAGGTAACATTATACAATCCATTATAATCCAAGCTATACCTTGTATCTTGGGTAATACAAGTGTTTATATACACTTACACACACATATCTGTCTATCTATATTGTTAATTCTTGAGGTGGAGCTGCTACTGTGTGCGATATGCTGCTTGATAAAATTTTTGGACTGAAGTAGAAGAAACTGCTCTTTTATTTGCAGAGGAAAAATATAATGATTTAAACTCAGCTCTTTGCATTTGCTTCCCTGAAGACATAGTGTGCTATTTTTGGTTATCTTTTGTATTAATGTGTTTTTTTCCATTTCAGTGTATAAACCTGCGGCATAGCTGAGCTTCTGGTTTTCTTGGGAAATAAAGAGTACTAGCAAATACAACTTCAGCTGCAGCAATGAGCCAGCCAACATCAGCAGAGAAAAGGTGGTGGTCAGTGGTGCCTGGGGAGGCAGAGCATGGCTTTGGCTGGGCACTATTGTACAGCCTGGCCACTGGGAGCCTGCTTTTTGGCAGAGCTCAGCTCAGGGGCCCACGGCCACACACAGGGAGGGTTTGGGTGACTGGGGTGCATCTCAGGTCCTGCTGAGGGAGCGCTGGGTAGGCTCCCCTTTCTATTCCCAGGTATCTCACTGCTTTCCACTCCTTACTGGCTGCCTACCTGATGAGGGAAGGTTGGGTACAGGTGGTGGGGACCTCCAGAGGTCTGTGCCCACTCGGTCCCACACCAGTGTGGTACACTGATAAAACCTTGTTGGCCTCTTTAACTCCCACTGCCTCCCCAAGGCCAGAAGCTATGAAAATGAAATGGATAAGAAACAACTGAATTGCTTATTTTTCTGGTGTCTGTAGGCAACCACATCTAGTGGAAGAGGAGATACCAAATGCTCACTGGTACTCCAGGCAGTCGAAGCTTAACAATTCCCCCCCCCCTTTATTTTATGAGGTTTTTTTGTGATTAGACACTTCCTTTTCCCAGAATTTCACACACTACTTCATTTCTGGTAGGGCTTAATTCCTGACCATGACATGGTTTGCTAATGGCTTATAACCCTGGAATAGAAAAAAGGTTTCTCAGTTGGAGAAATATTTACACAGAAAGACCTTAGCTTTAGGCTTAGAGCAGGCAGAGAAAGTACACAAAAGCACTGGGAGTGCATGAAGATAATCCTTCTCCCTTGATGGTTTGCTTGAACTGAGTAAAAAAGGATTTGTTCCTTGTGGAAAATAGAAATGTTGGGTACTTGAAGAGGCAGAGTGCACATACTGCTGCTTATGAGACCAAACCAATTGGTGCATAAAACGACAAGATGTCAAGTATGTATTGACAAGTAAAATCCAGACAGCTGAAAACATATTCTGAAAATCTATGGGGATGTATGCAAAATGAAAGTAGAAATAGCTATGCTGGTTTGGAAATGCACATGCAATGTCTGGTTTGTATTTCTTAATTGGGGGTTACATTTGCATCAAGTGAATTTCATTACTTGCTGATGAAGAGACCTTCCTAACAGGCATACACTGCCCCCTTATCAGCTCAGGTGAAGTCTTCCTGTTAAGTACAGATCTCTCCACACCTGGATAGGTATTCTCTGATTACTGTATATGCCTTGATTTGTGACTTTGGGAATGTATACAGTGTTCTCCAGTATACTGGCAGGGCTGCAGTGGACTTCAGTCTTATTGCTTGCTTTGTATTAATTACCTTTTATCACATTGCTTTACTACCAGGAGTCCAGGGGTTATAGCAGATGTCTAGGCACATGGGGTCTTCTGAGACTGGGCTTGCAGTTGAGTGCTACCATTAACCTGAAGAGAGTTTTTCTTTTCATGGTAAGTTATGTAGATTTATATTCTGAGTTCCTCAGTGTAGGCTTTTATGATTGGAAAAGAAGAGCAGTGATATGAGGTCCTCTCAGGAAAGGCACCTAATAGCTTAGTCCAAAAGCTCTCTATTCTCTTGCTTTCCCCTGCTCCCTCTAAAAATTCCCTACGTGGCACAGACATAATTTTTTTCACCCTTACAATCCATCCTTTCTATAAGTTAAATATACACTTGCATGTGTACCCTATGGGTCAACAAGCCTGTCTGGCACAGTCCTCCACCCTGGCTATTTGCTACAGTTTTGCTGCCTTTTGGAACTGGGTCTGAGTGTTATGACAATATAATTCAGCCATGGCAAAGCAACAAAAACAGTTTATCTTTGTTTTCTGGCTCCTGGCAGAGGGATATGCCTAAGAGTGGGAAGTCAGGGTTTAGTAAAAACAGGTGGAACCCAAACCGTGGTAGCTGTGAGCTCCACTGGGCTCCAGATTGTTACATCAGTAGTGGATTTACTGCACAGAAAAAACATCTAAGGGTTATAAGTATGAGGGATCTGGAATTAATATGTGCACATTAATAACAATTTTATTTTTTTTTCTGGAAGCGATTACCGGAAAATGGTGGTGTTGCTAAGTAGCTGGTCTCCCTTCCAGCTCTGTAGTATTTGCCTTGTTTATTGTTTTATGAGGATTTTTTTCCTTGGTTTTGTTTGTAAACAAGACAGCATATGCCAGGGCCTAAAAACTATTAGAGATGTGATCCAAAAGCTGTGAAAGCCGGTGATTATCTTGCCCGTGAGATCAACTGACTAAGAAGCTAATAGTTAGGGATTATTTTCAGATCTAAACCAGAGATTGAGTAACTCTTCCATAAATTTACAGGAGTAATTCTGGTTATTCTTTTTATCCATATGGACTGGATAGTTGTTCCTTTGCTCCCTTTCTCACACCAAAGCATTTCTGAATGGTGATGGTATACAATTTTTAATGGGAAAGTGTGACTTTTACATTAATTGCAGTTAGTCCCCCAGTCAACTTTGGTTGTTAAGGGGAGAAAAAGCAGTATGTGAAAAGCTCTGGTTGGTCAAGTCTGCTGCATTCTGCCTGCTGAGAGCTGTTGTCCTTAGCTGGCCTCACTTGCCCATGTGCCTCCTGTGTCCTTGATGCATAGTGATGTCTTTGCACTGCTGTAGTAACTTACTGCCACACTAAAAATCTAAAATCCTCCGAATGTTTCCACTAAACCTCCCTGTATTTAGATGGTGAGTTCTGATTTGGTCTACCCATGTCTGTCCCAAAGAAAACCTGATGGAAATGGTTGTAATAGCATATTTTTCCAAGTCCCCCCCCCCCTTTTTTTTTTTTTAATTAGACAAAATATTTAAAAATACTTGTCTATTTATTAGAGATAAAACTGGGGTCTGCATGTTTCTTTGAGAGGGCAACAGCCTTGTCTCGTTGTCAACACATCTACCTGCTGATGCAGAAATGAATAACTGAGAGCTGCTGAGCCAGAGAGAGAGATGTCACTTCTCACAGATGTTGTTTGAGTTGGCTGACTTGCAACTTGTAATAGAAATGTTTTCCTTTGGATCTAGGGTGAATCATGGAAGTGTCTCATTACAGCAAATGTCAAAGCATTTTCCATAATGGCCCAAATTTCGCTACTTTATTGCTCTTCCCACTTGAAGAAATGGCTTATCATCAAGTTTGATTTGTGAAGTGCTAAAAACTAAGTTGGCTAAAGGAGCATCTTGAGCACTATGACTTCTACTGGCCAAAATGAACATCAGTAAGCTGTGGAAATTTCATCTGTGAATGTTGTTCCCTGTCTTTATAAGCCTTTACCCATGGAAATTCCCACTGTAATGCAACCTTGGCAAACTGGTGGGAAGTGAGTTGGCCTGGCATCTCCTTCTGTGCAGTCCCAGGTCTGTCCTGACATTACCCTGAGCAGCTCTTTACTTTGGGAGGTGTTTTTCCTCCACCAGCCTGGCTGCTCTTACGTGACAACGCAGAGTTCACTGCAAAGCCTCGGTGTTGACATCAGGAATATGACAGCCCTTATCCGGCCACAGACGTTTTCAAAAATACTGGCTGGTGGCCTGAGTTACCTGAAGCAGTTACTAATTGTTTGATGATGACGCAAATGACGGGGTCCAATTTCAGCCCTGCTGCCGGCTCCCGGGCAGGAATGACCTGCTCGACTATTGTTGCTCTCCATATCCTGGTGGAAGGCAGGCCTGTAAATTCCCCAGGGGCTGCACTCCTGCTGTAGGTAGGTTGTACTGAAAGGGGTGTTTCATTTCTGTTGGTGTTAAATACTCTTTCCTCTGGCTTTTTTTTTTTCTGATTTAAACATAATTTTTCCCCCCACTCCTATTATATGTATAAGCTGTTCCTCATGCCTGTCCAAGCATTATTTCACATATGCTTACATGACATGCTTTTTTATTGTCCAAAACTGTTTAAAATCATATGCAATACCTTAAAGACACTTACTGTTGTCCAGGTATGTGGCTTAACTCTCCTATAGCAGGCACATCATACAAGATTGTTTCACCATGGCTTGTTAGGTACCCCCAGTGAACTGGAGTCTCTGCATCACTGGCAACACTTGTGGAAAACTGCTGTAACAGCTGCTCGGTATCACTTGAGGCAGTTTCATATGTTTTCATAAATGTTTTCACTTCTGATTTTGTCATTTATAGCAAATGTCATCTCATGGTATTTATGCAATGGTCAAAGCATAAGATATATCCTGGGGATTAGTGGTGGGAAGCACTAGATCACAGCTTTGGTCTCCTACCCAGCCTGATTCTGTGATGTGGAGTGAGTCAGGGAGTGTGCCTCAGTCTGCCTATAAAAGATGGGATAGTAATGGTTGGATTGCGAAGCTTATGGTGTCTATCAGCCTGGCATCGCCTTCCATTCAATTCCCATGAATAGTGGGAGAGAACTGAGGCTGAAACACAGGGCAGAGGCTGCTGAGGTCCCCTGGGAGCACACCAGATGCATCACTGCTCTTCTACCACAATCAGCTTGCTCAGAGTCAGTCCTGAGAGGCCACAGGCAGGCAGCTGAGTGAGGGGGCCTTGGATGAGAGGCTGAGGCTGGGTGCAGTTTTCAGAGCAACCTGTGTACAACTCTGAGAATATGTTCTGTATGTCTCTGTCACCTGCATAGTTATTCAGTTCTAGCTTTTTGGGGAAAAAAAAAAAAAAGAAGAGAAAAGAGAAAAAAACCCTTCTTGTTCTTAATGGCAACGTTTAAAAATAATATAAAACCATCCTCAGTGGCCAAACCACAGAAATTGCCATGCAGATCCAAGAGCAGGTGTGCCTCCTGGAGCTACTGGAACAGCATCAGAAACCTGCTAGATCCCCAGTAGAAAGTGTCCTCTTAATTCTGGGTCAAATTCTGCTCCAAATGTGGTTGAGAGCAAAACTCCTATTTACTTTAGTGCTTGCTGCCTTTCATCTGTTGTTTTTGGAATAAACTGAGATCAGGCGTGAGAAGCACAAACTACGTCTGTTAAGGCAGAAGGAAGCCAGTGATGTGCTGGGAGAGGCTGGAAATGAGCTGGCTGGTATGTTCAGGTCCTTGAGATGAGACCACGGGAAAGGATACTCCCGGTCTTTTGGCATGGCTTTTCATTCTCACTTTACATTTTCCTTAATTTCACTCACAGGCCACTTTGGATGTCTGCAGAAAAATGCCCTGCATTACAGGTCCTCCCATGTGCGTGGGTAGGTGTTTATCCTTAGCTGGCTTCATGGAGCTTCATGGCCTTCAAGATTCACTCAGAAAAAAAAAAGTATCTACCTTCTTCAGCTTGGGACATACAGAATTTCAGCCATTTTTTTATCCCATGGACGTTATTCCATCCCTTCAAAAACAGCAGGTTGTCTGAATATGCTCTCGTATTGTGATGGAAATAAGGAAAGAAGGAAGATAAGTTGTGCGCATAGGCTACTACAGGATGTATTTCCTAATTCAATTTCCTAACAATACAGCCAGTTCAGTTTTGGGGTCAATGGGTGCTAAGTCATGGTTAACACAAATGTCCAATCAGACTCAGATCTTCCAACATTCTTCTCTCTGTTCATACCCATCATAAACTCCAGAGATAATTGACCTGTTATTCAGTGGGAGAACTCCTTTCCCGCCCACTTTCCTCCCCCCTATTTCCCAAACCATTCCCTCTCACTTCAAGCCTTCCAAAACATTTAAGACTTGATACTCCAGAGTGCTAAGCACCCTGGCCCTGATTCAGTAGAACACTTAAACATAGGAATAATTTCATTTGAAGTCAATGCAATTATTTGCATGCTTTAGTCGCTTTGGAGTGAATTCCTCCATATTCAATAGGGTGGAGTCCATCGAGTCCCTTCCTGGCTGCCTTGCTCCAGTTTGCTAGATGGGGAGCAAAGCTACAGTAGCTCTTTTCAGTGCTTGCCCCGCTAGAGAACAAAAGAAAGCGGCACCTAGAAAGGGTATTTCTGGGCAAGATGGGGTTGTGGTTCACTAATGCTGTGTTGCAAAAGGCTTGTTCTCATTGTAATCTTATCAGAGCCCGGGAGATTATTCTTATCAGAGCCTGTAACAATATTTTTATCAGCTTGAAAGATGATTCTTTTATACCAGGGCAGCTGTAAGCCTCTTAAGGCCTTTCCTTTTATTTACCTCTCTGCTGCACTTCTCTGCCCCTCTCCAGTCAGCATTTACCCTTTGATATGAAGCTCACAGTAGACTGCCATTTGACATAAAACACTGTGCTAGAGGTGTTTTACAATGTAATACGCCTGGATGTGTGATTTAGACCACTGCCTCTTAGTTCTCAAGTAAAAGAATATCTCAAGTAGGGGTTCAGTGCCTGTTTCAGGTGATTTAGCTCATCAGTGCTCATTCCTGACAGCTGGTGGTAGAACATAAAGGTATGCAGCTGTATTTCATCTGTGGTACTTCAAGCTGCTAGTTTGTGATTTGGGATGAGTTGAGCAGCACTTCTGACAGGAATATGCTTCTATTATGTGTGGAGTACAAAGTAAGACTGGAGCTCCTGAATCCTCCTGGAAACAGGTATTTTTTTAAATAACAACAATAATATTAATAATAATGATAATAGTTCTGTTCCATCTTCTGTGTTAAAACCCCCAACCTGGCCAAATATGCATATACTTGTGTTTTAGTATCCTAGTCTGGAAAACTTATCAGACTCTCTGCCCAATCCTTAAAGGAGTGATGCTGGGAACATCAGCAGATGCTCCAGGCATCTTGTCAAGTCTGTTTGTATTGCCAGGAGGTTACCTTTGATGTTAGCAATGCAAGGGACTCTATAGGATAGTTTTTGCTGTGCCTGTTAGTGTAAGAGCAATGTGCATATCATCTCAAAGGTGAGACTGCAGCTTCAGAACTGCCAGACAGGGATGTAGGCTGCAAAGGGCTCCCAGAGTGGTCCCCAGAAGTCCTCAAAGTGTTCCCAAACTGCCTCAGTGCAAACACAGAGAGAAAAGAGTTACATCTGCACCTGCCACAGGGGCAGGGCCAGAGCAAGCTCACGAGCATGTCCCCCAGGCAGCCACCCTGCCTCACTGCCAGTGGGGTGCCTTGAGAACAGCCCCGGCCCTGGGGCAGCAGGGGCAGTGCATCCTTGGGGGCTGTTCCCCAGGGCAGTACAGATGGGTCCCAATCTCCTGGCCATGGGGAGAAATGCTGGCTGCAGGGGAGTAAGCCCTGCTGTGATGCTTGGCCTCTGGCTCTGACCCCTGTTGTTTCCCAGCTTAACCGAAGTCAAAGAGACCAGCCTTGGCTCTTCATGTTTATAGTGTAAATGAGGCCAAAGAAAATAGTGCGAGTTTTATTTTATCACATTTACGCTCCTCTAATCACTTTCTCACAGCTTGTGCATGGGGATTTGTCTGCTTTTGTTGGTGCTGCAGATGTGGTAAGAGCAGCCTGCACTGAGCGAATGCCAGTGCGTGGTACATACCCACCTCCACACGCCTTGGCGGCTAGGGAGGGTTGGAAATGTCCCTGTCAACAGTGAAACCCACTCCTGAACCTTCCCTCTCACTCCGGTCTTACAACCAGAAAAAGACTTACAGCCCACAACCAGAAAAGAAGCAAGAATAGTGCCATAGTGAAGTGACTGTCCAAGAAAAAGGAAACAGGGTTGTGTGGAAAGAACCACTCTGGTTCCTGTAAAGTATTTTCAGCAGAGAAGAGAAAATTGGAGCTTGTTTCATCCTGGAGACAGGGCAAATTGACATGAATTCAAGGTGCACGTGTAAGGGACCAGGGCACAGGTTTGCCTGACTTAGGGTCCTGTCCCTGCTCCACAGCAGGGGTGGTGGGACCAGGATGGCGAGGTCAAGCTTTCCCCTCCTGCAGTGCACTCAGCTGGACAGGAGAAGCCTGCAACCCACTGCTGCTCCCACCCTGCTCCCAGTACTGCAGCCAGATCCTGGTGCTGAGCACCCTAGTGGGATGTGTGTGGATCAGGATTGTGCCCCAAGAGCAGCGAACACTGACCCCAGTGCCGCCCTGGGCACAAGCAAGGGGGCCACAAGAACATGGGGCCAGATGTGTGAGCATGTCTCTTTCAGCTGGGGCCAGCTGAAGCCTCCTTGGCAGCAAGGGCCTGAATGCATTTTTGGAAGTGCTTTGAGACTGTTTCTCCCGAGGGCTGTTGCATTCTGGGTGCAGTGCAGGTGGTAGAACCCAACAGCAGTAATGCTGGTGGGGTCCTCACACCATGGGTCCCTCTCCACTGACTGGGAGTACCATATAAAAGGTTGTGCTGCGGTGCTGGGTGATGCACCCTGAATTTAAATTGCCAAACCCTCCCCATTTTTTCCCCTGTTTTGGGCAATTTTTAACTTTATCAGCTTGCACTCAGAAAAGATGCCCAGTGGGCCCCCCTCTCTCTTCCTCTCCCTTTCCACAGATGGCAAAAACATGCTGGTGCATTCCACACAGCCGTGCCAGCTTCTGAAAATAGGGTCACAGTTCACAGCGGCTGCACTGGGCTGGTTTTGCCCATCCTTCTCTCTTGCACCCTGGAGCCCCAGGTTTAGGATGCCAAGAAGCTGCTGCTGACCTCCCAGCTGCCTGCCCTGCTGTGCCTGTTGAGAGAGAGCTGTCTTGGCCCCCGGGGTTGTGGTGAAAACATTTGGCGTTGTGGCTGGAAAACTCCCCACACTCAGACACCTGAAGGGAAACTGCCCAGATGTTTGGTTTTTTGATATTGTTATTTTTATTTTTTTTCCCCTTAAAGTCCTGAATTTACAAGCTAGCCTTGTGGGGATTTTTTTCAGCCTGTATGGCAAAGGTCTGTGTGGTGAGAGGGAAGGAGCTTGTCCCTCATTTCTGAATACTCAAAGCTGGTGAATTTGGCAACAGGACTGTGTTATTCACCATGATTCTATCTCCCCCTCTTTCTGCTGTAGGTCTCTCTTCCCCAAAAGCATGGACCTGAGCTTCTTGGGAGAGACTGATCCTTCCACAAAACCCTTTGACATGGACTTCAGGAGAAACTGGATCAAACTTTTAAGGTAGTTTATATATTTTCTTTAACAGAACCTAAAGTCTAATCTAGAAATGATATTGCAGTTCGATACTGTCCAAAAGGAATGACAAAACATAGCAAAACTACCCTGTACTTCTTTAATCTCCAGCCCTTCCCTTGAAGACCTTCCCTTCTCTTGAAGTTTTGCTAGGACAAGAGGCAATGGGCAGAAACTGGAACACAAAAAGTTCCACCTGACTGTGAGGAAGAACTGTGGGAGTGATGGAGCACTGTAAGAGAGTGCCCAGAGAGGTGTAGTCTCCTTCCCTGGAGATATTCAAAAGCCGTCTGGACACAATTCTGAGTACTGTGCTCTAGGACAACCCTGCTTGAGTGGTTGGACTAGATGACCTCCAGCGGTCCCTTCTAACCTTACCCATACTGTGATTCTGTGATGGTGATACAACCTGTGCCATGTTTTTCCAGCACCAGTTGCATCACTAAGACATCACAACCCCTGACTGACAACTTCTCTGCTCCCCCCCCCCAAAATAAGTTTGTGATGTGTACCTGGCCTCTGTGCTGTAGCCTTAAGGCGCCTCGTCAGCAGTGGTTTATGCAGATATTTAGATTTGTATGAGCTTCACAACTGCATTTGAACCCTCTGAGCTGCTGGAGCACTCACTGGTTGCTGTGGGGGGCTGGGGCCCTCAGCAGTTTGCAGGGTGGAGCTCATCACCTTTCTTTAAAGTAGCTCCTTATGAATGTTGTAGACTGAGAGCAGGGGGACAGTGGTGCTTCCCACTGCTTGTACCCAGGGGAATAAAGGGAAATGGGATTAGTGGGAGTTTTCAGAAGCCTCTAACTCACCAGCAGAGCATAAATATCTTCAAGGGTTTGCCCTGAGGTGCTTCTTAAAAAAGCAGCCGGGTTAAAGTGGCTTCGCTCAGTTTGTTCCCATGAATATGATTTTCCCCAGGCACACTTTTTACATATACCTGCTAGATAAAAGCTACCACATAGTAAAAGAAAAACAACACACAACCCTCTTAATTACAGATATCAGGGAAAGGAGGCTCCTCATAAAAAAAAAAAAAAAAAACCAAAAAAAAAAACCACCAACAAACAAACAAACAAAAAAGAGGTGATGTGGCTCTAGTTTACAGGGCCCTGAGAAATAAAGTTGCCCGAGATTGCTATGGTGGTCCACCCTAATTCTTGCACAGAGCCTAGGCTCAGTGAGTGCTGGTGATTCATTGCCTGGTGATGGCAACCATTAGAAAACTTAACTTAAAAGCTTCTTCTATCAGCCTGTTTTCTAGGGCTGGTGTCTCTGGATGTACCCTGCCTGCAGCCTTGTATCTCTCTGCCTAGGTTATTTTTCCTGCCTATCCAGTCCATGTTGGGATCCCACTGTCCCCAGACTCCTGGGGACTTTCCCAAAGGCGTTATATGTTTTGGAGGATGGGTTCCTTTCATGCCAGTGACAGTGCAATGCCTGTTTCCTCCCTGCCCTGTCCTTGCTCTCTATAGGTAACCACTGCTTTTTCTTTTTGCAGCATGTGGTGAGGGTGGGCTGTCCAACTAATCTTTGGCAGAGGTGTGACCCACTGTGTGGGATTCAGTGATTTTTACATGGCTGTTCCTAGCTAACCCATTATGGGTTGTGGAAAGGATCCTACAGTGCTCAGGACGTGGGAGACATTAGTGGTTTACTTTGCCCATAGTGCAAAGAGCACAATGTGGAAGAAATGGAAGCAACAGCTAGTGCCAACAGAAAAGCCGACTGTTGGATATGCCTATTTGGTGCCAGTTAATGCAATTATGCTGACAGCTAGCTTTGATGTAAACTCATTCTTGTGAGCAAGCCTGAGATCTTGTATTTGAAAGCCAAGAAATTTCTGTTGTTGAAAATTTGGAAGCTGTGAAGGCTTTTGCTGGTGTGTGATGACAGTATGGATTCACGATCTAATCCTCTCAATATACATCGGTCTGGGACATTGCGGAGGGAGAGAAAAGATGGAAAGGAGGTGGTGGGATGCCTTTACCAGGTAAGGGCTGTTGAGCATTTGGTCTGAAAACCCCATCTGGCTTGTTGTTTGTGTTTCTGTGGACTAATGGGAAGGGGTTGCACTGTGCTGTCCTACCTGTCCTGCTGCAATCTGTGCTCACATGGGTGTTTTGAGAGCTCAGTAACATACAGGTATGAACAAAAGCAGAGGCTTGGTGCCTTGGTAAGGGAGCAGTAGACCTGACCAAAATGACTGGCAGAAAACAGAGCTCCAAGATCTGTGTGTGAGATCCGGAAGATAGTCCAGACCTAGAAAACCCTTGTGAGAGCGACAGCGAAAGCCTATCTTGCTCTCCCATCAGTCTGCTGTTCATGGGAACCCATGCAGAAAAGTATTTATTCAGAGGGCTAGTTGTGTAGGTGGCCGAGCCTGTTATCGCAGAAATGAAATGTTAGTCATGAGAGCGTACTTGCTAGACATGCCTTCTGCATGCACCTTCCTGCGCAGCAGCCAGCTTTATCTCCTGGCGGGGCCTGGCCCTTGCCAGCTTGGCATGGGAATGCGGCAGGACGGGACTTGACGCGAGGAGTCTGAAAGGGAACGCCGCCATTCCACCAGCACCGAGTGCTTCAGCTGCATTTCCATGTCTAATTCACATTTGAATTAATGCAGCGCATATGAAGGCACTTACAGCTAACAAGTGGTTGTGGTTTTGTTTTGTAAATCATTATCTCACTTTCAGATCAATGAAACAAACTCCGTGGCCGACAAACAAGGTTAACGTATTGAGGCTTTCAGATGTGCGTAGCTCTAAGGTTGGGTGCCCAGCTTAAACTAAACTTTCAGTGGTTTTTGGAAGTGCAGATCCCCTCAAGGATGATGAACGTGGGCACAGCAAGGCAGAGTCCAAAATGACAAATCCCTTGGGTTTAAATCTTCAAATCTCATCTTTCCTTGCATGTGGGAGAAGGAACTATTAATGAGGGGTCATGGAATTACCCTGTGGTGAGCCCTGGTTTTATAGAAGTGTGACTGAATCCAAAAACTTGTGAGAAATGCCAAGCAATGCTATGCCACTACGACTGCATGGCTAAGGACATTATCCCTCCTTCTGGCTGTTCCACTAGCATTAAAGCAGGTAACTACTGTTAGCACAGACACTTCAATGCAAGAAAGTGTAGGAAAGCCTACTTGAGTAGCTCACCAGAGCGTTTGTGAAGGAGGGGGCTGTAGGACCACACTGCAGGGAGTTGAGAGGCTGCACTGAAGGCAGCAGAGGTGGCTTTGGTGGGTGACACATCTGAAGCCCGGCACCTTGGTTTGTGAAGTCATTCCCGTCCACTGCCACACTGTTAATTTACCTACAGCACAAGTTTCCAGGGTTATTTAACTATCATTTTCTTGCTACATATTGATTTGATTCTGTTGCCTAAGGGCATAGAAATAATTAGCAAAAGTCTTCCCATCGCATTTACCATGTAGTTAATTAGAAGTTTTATCATATAGAGTAGTCATGTGAGAAAAACAGCGCTGCAGTAACTTAGGTGTTCTCTTCCAGCTGATGTGAAATGGCAGGTCTGCATTGACTCCTGCTGGTGCTTGTTGTTTTACAATAGCAACAGAAACATATCTCCAAAAGATAAAAGGAACACCAATAGCTTTTGTTTCATAAATACTTGGAGCTCAGCAATTTGTTCCAGGGAAGGTCTTGCTGTTTTTAGCAGCTTGTCAGGGAATTAAGTTGACCTATTGCAAATAAGTGCATTGTTCCTCCAGTTTTCTTTCTGTCACTGTGGAAGGGAACTGGCAAGTCTGTGGCATTTCTGCACTCGTTGCTTTCACCTAGTGTTTAGATAGTCCAGGATACTCAGGGTAAGAGTTTGCCTCTGGGCTCAGGAACTCTGGGACTCACCCTAGTGATATCAAATGCTGAGCCCTTCATTGCACCTCTGCTGAGAATTTTTCCTTGATAGGATTGTTCTTCATGCATTGACCAGTTTTTCTATGGCAGAAAAGCCTTTCTTGTCTTACTGTGCCAACTGTCTGGGTCAGACAGTTCAAGCATCCTCCTTCTGCTCCTCTCTTTCACCCTGTGGATCCATGCAGAGTCTCCCACGAGCAGCTGACATTGTGTCTGCCTCAGGAGGTGGCCAGCTGATTACCTGCACTGGCATCTCTGAAATGCTCTCCTTGGCAGAGTCTGGCTGTGTCTGGCCCATGGCTCATCGAAGGGCAGAGACTGTGGGGTGGCACCTTTTTGTGCCACACTTGACGGTGACAGTCACCAATCTGCTTGTGGGTGTTGTGAGCTGCCTCACGTGTGACTACTGCCTGTGAACTACACTTGCAGATGTTGCTGGGAGTGGTGGAAAGGAACTGTGATCGTGTGTATGTGTACACAGCAGAGATGAAAAAGAAATTTGCAGATGCCAGTAGTTACTTTGGACATTGACAATGAATCTCTCCCTTGTAACTGAGTGGCTTAAATCTAGCTCATGGCCTAGAGAGAATAATGTTTATTCCTCAAAAGAAGGCTCTTCAGTGTGATTTTCTGGCTGCAGTCCAACATCTGATATCTGTTTCTTAAATTGGGATAGATACATGTGAATCATGGAGAGGAAATGGCGATTGTATGAAGGTATATCTTGGTCTCACCTCATTCCAAAAAGTGTCTTCTGTAAAGATGGGAGGAAACATATGCTGGCTTGGGTAGTGTTCCATCTGTAGACCCTCAAGTCTCTGGAAGAGGCATTGTGCCATGTAGAGGGTAGTCTTCTGAAGCTGCCCACATTCAAGGGTTTGTTCCAGCCTGTGACACACAGAGAGCAATTGTACTTTGGCAGAGAAGGCAAGATCAGCGAGGAACTCTTTCGAGCCAAGTAGCGCTTCTTCCTGCTGAGAAGATGAGGTCTCTGCACTCAGAAGATCAGCTGGATATATGGGTTGGTGGCACAACCCTGGAGAGGTCCCCAGTCAGCAATGTAAGGGTGGATGGAGGTGCAGAGCAGGACATCTCCCAGCAATACTTCAAGTAGGGGTCTGAGCAGAGACCAGGGTTTCAGCAGCTCCAGGTTCTGCTTTCAGATCCTCCACTGTAAGATGCTGTAAGTGATACGCCTTTTATTTCTGCAATCACTAGTCTACTTACACGGCAAGTTCTTTGGGTTTGGGTGCTATGCATTTTCTTGCTGTCCCCTCCAGGTTTAATTTAACTTGATGCTCTTCTAGAGGATGGGAGCTTCTCTGCAGAACCACTGGCACCTGAGATGCCTACTGTGCCAGGGGTGCAGGCGGGAAGCCCGCCTGGGGAGGCACAACCCAACTTTGGGCTCCAGGGATCTGAGTCACCTTCTGGATACTCTGCTGACTCCATAGGGCTGGTGTATGCACCTAAGTCAGATGTCTAAAATTAACCCAGGACTGTGTGATGATCCTACTTATCCCTTCTCCACACACACACTTGTTTTTTATCCAAATTCACATTTCTATGTGGATGATTTCTGATTTATGTCCATTGATTTCCAACTGAAGGCCTTT
The DNA here is from genome assembly GCF_003031625.1 of Empidonax traillii. NCBI lineage: Eukaryota > Metazoa > Chordata > Aves > Passeriformes > Tyrannidae > Empidonax > Empidonax traillii. Next base: position 854,956 of record NW_020955434.1, on the reverse strand, counting down.
TTATCTACAGTCTGTCTTGTGAAGTGGCCCACTCTTGGTGACTGCAACATGCAGAGCATTGTTCTGCAAGTCTTTGTTGGAGCCTGAAACAAGGGCTCTGTGTTCCTAAAGATTGTGGTCTAAGATGTATGTCCAGTTTGGTCAATGCTAGACAGTACTTCAAAATACAGTTTCTCTTGTATCAGTGGAAAAAGAGAAATTCTGCTTGCCAAAAACCTCTTCCTCTTTGGTATTTATCAATGCCTTGTCTAGCTTAGATAAAATATCCATGTTTTAGCTCAAATCTGTTATTGTGTTAAAAGTGATCTTTCCATCTCAATCTTGTACAAAAGGGTCTACAACCTCAAAATTAAGCTGTAACTATGTAAGCAACAGCTGGACTATAAATTAAGTGCTTCGTCAGAGAAAGCTTTCTTTTTATTTAAACATTTAGCTAAGCAATATTGCTTAGATTATAATTTAATGTTATAATTTAAGGCAAGTTCACTTTAAGCCAACTGTGCTAAGGGAAGGTATTACCATTGCCTGCCTGCTGGTTACTACTTCTGTGCCAGAGGGAGGCAGCTGCAGCAGCAACAACCCTCTCTGGTGTGTCGTGGTGGGATCCCTGTGAGCATTTCCCAGGCACAATCCTCCTGCCTAGAGCAAGCAGCTGGCTCTGGTGGTTTGATGGTTTGCCCTCAGCGTGAGTGTGCAGGGCAAGCTACTGGGCTGGAAGACAAATGCGAAGCCCTGACTTGATCCGCCAGCAAAACCGCTTGTTATCTGTAACCCACTGGAGATGAAAGCAGCCCTGTTTACCTATTTAAACTCTTGGAATGAATGCATTGTGGCTGCAGTATGTTAAGGAGGAAAGCAGGTTACAGGTATGTCGTGATGCTAAGCTGTTGAGCAGACGCAGCAAGATGTGTCCATCCTTAACTTCAGATTTAGAGCAGATTGGGATGTGTACCAGTGAAACATGCCCCAAGTACTTCTGGGCTGGAAACAGGAGAGACTGCTTGTATCCTCAGTGATGGGAAGGTGCCTAATGGTATTAGTAAATGGTTAATGAAGGAAAGAGCAGAAAATCTTCAAGTGCTTATTGTAATTAAAGTGGACCCTGAGTTTTCAGATGTTTCCAGCTGCAGAGTGATTTTGCATCTGATGGGAAGCAACACTGGTGTCTGTTTGGATTTCCATGAGCTGTGTGAAAAGTCTGTGGGGAATGCCAACCAAAGCCATTTCAGCTCTTGTTTGTGATCTTTACATATTAGGGTGACTCCTTGTTTCAGTGTCAAATGAGACATTTCACAGCTCAGAGCTGCTTATCTCATTTGTGATGAAATCAGCACGTCAGTTGCTGGAGAGCAGAGAATCTGTAGTTTCTCATTATCAGATATATAATATCTGGGGTTGCCTCTCTGACTGTTAAGTACTTGGTTGCTACCACATTCGAAGCTAGCATTTTTCCTCCTAACTGGTGTTCTTGGTGAGGCTTTCGCAGTTAAGTTTTAGCAGGAGGAAAGAGGGGAAAATGCTGGAGTTTCCCTGCTGCAGGTAGCTAATCAGGAACCAGTGGTCTCCTTGCATGCCTGCAACTAACCTTCAGGCAGGAGATTCCCGGAGTCCTTTCTAGCTAGCAGATGATGTTGTCCTATACTCAGAAGTCACGTATTAAAGGGGTTTCCCTCTCAGTAGCTGCCTGGTATGCAAACTTTTAAAGCACACTTTGATGAAAGGTAATCATTATCATCACAGGAAAATATCCCATTTGCTAATTGAATTCAAATCAAAACTCTTCATGCCTGGCTGCTCCTGAGAGAGAAAACAAGCTGGTCATACAAGACTGCTGTCATCTGAACTAGCTCAACACTGCCCTAATAAATTTCTGACTTGAGGATGAGCTTTCCTCCTGAAACATACGTATCTGAAAACACAACTGTGAATGTGGCAGGTGGAGAGGCTGAAATTCAGCATGCTGTTCTGGATGCAGATCTACCTCGAAGCAGTGCTCAGGGCTCAATTCCCCTTGACAGCCCTTGCAATGGTTCTAATGTCCATGTGAATCACGAGGCTGTGCCAAGCAGCATGGCACAGAGGGAGGAGCTGGTTCTGGCAGCAGTTGAGGATGGAAAGAAGGAAAATCCCAGTGGGAAACCAAGCTCATCCCTCCACTGCTTCTGACAGGGATGTTGTTTGTGGGGTTGTTGAAGGACACCACATCTCTCTGTATAATGTTGTTTGCAGGAGCCATTGGTCAAAGCAATGCCAGAGGACTTCACCCTGCTTTGAGGAATTGTTTCCAAAAAAGTTCTGCTGACCTCCCAGGGGTGGTGAGAAATGCTCTCATCTAAGCCAGATTTACAGAGAAAGAGGATTAGATCTTGCAAAATATTTAATCATTGCAGCTGATACATCTGAGTAGTTGGCAGAGAATAGCTGTTTTCACGCTCTAACAAGAACTTTGGAGATTTTACAACTGGAGAGGGAAGAGAAACTTGGAGCAGCAAGTCTAGCAG
>NW_020955434.1:790379-852362 GCF_003031625.1 Empidonax traillii | reverse complement strand
TTTTTTTTTTTTTTTTTTTTTTTTTTTTTTTTTTTTTTTTTTTTTTTTTTTTTTTTTTTTCTTTTTTTTCTGATTTGCTTTAGTAGCAGCCAAGTGAGCCCCACACAGGCCCGCAATTGCTCCAGGAGCCTTAGAAACCTGCATGGCATGGGAGGAAGGAGTACTGTCCCCCTTTGCCATCTGGTTCTTTGTCTTGCATGGGACCTGCTCCTGGATCAGGGGTCACTTTGGGTCCTGTTTTAACACACCAGCTCACCCTGAGGCTTCTCTCTCCCTCCTTCATTGCATGGGAAGGCTTTTTTCCCCAACCCCTCTTAGAAAGAGAATTGTCAAGATGCATTGTGAGCAGCAAGCAGGAGATTACAGCCTTGATCAGAGGTGGAAAATTCTCCCCCACAACTTGTGTGGTTGCACTGGTGCTGGAGGTGATGGCTGCTGACCCACCAGAGACACTTCCCTAGTCCTGCTGTGGAGAGGAGTGAGGTGCTGAGCTGAGGACAGTGAAAGACAGGATTTGGCAATGGAATGAACCTTGCCATGTTCTTGTGTGGGTGAGCAGAGCAGTTCCCACAGATCAGGTGAGTCAGTCCCATTTGCAGTGCTTGGCTGCTGGTGAGCCTCTGCTTGAGGGCAGGAGACTGGCATGACACACAGGCAGGTGCAGGGAGAAGGAGGAGGAATAGGCTGAGTGTGAGGTGTCAGCATGGGCACTGCCAGGCATTAAAGGGCTCGGTTCAGCTCCTGAATGAGAGGGAGAGAGATCATACCCTGCAGCCTCCTACTCATCCACCAGCTGCCCTGCCATGGATGCTGTGCATTAAACCCTGAAGCAGGCTGGTTCACAGATATTTTTTAGTATTGCCCTGTCCCTGCCTTTTCATCTCACTCTCTCTCTTTTTCTCTCTGATGAGATGGAGAAGTGCTTTGTGTGCAGGCAGGTTCCACCTCTCATATCAGGGTGTTCAGGTTACGGGAAGATGCTTCTACTTCCCCAGCTCGAGCTGTCTTCTCCAAATCCAGTGCCCACTGGAGGTTAAGTTTCACAAAAGGAAAAGAAAACCACAAATCTGTGTGGTTTTAACCTTCTGAAATAGGCATTATCCTACACTTCAAAATGAACAAATGCCTCCAAAAGAGGAAGTGACAAGAGGAAAGGAGAAATCAGTGACTACCAAGATGCTTGGCTCAATTGAATCACCCAACTTGCCTTTCTGAAGTTAGCTTCCTACACTGCTGAAATCACTTACAATAAAAGTATCTTAGAAAAATTAGAGTAATCTTCTCAGTTTCTCTTTCTCTAAAACCTGAAAGTGCTGTTTGACAAAGGGAAACACCACACGCTACTAACCAAAGCACGAGGCCCTACCGAGCCATCTTGCTGCAAACTAGTTTGAGGAAGAATTACTCAGCGAAAGCTCCCTTGAAATAGGTGAGACTTATGCACATTTCAGCTGCTCCTAACAGCAAAATAAACCTGCACCATTATTTAAGAAGAGCTGGTATATTAGCCGGGGTTTCCCTAGAGATGAGTTACTCTGGTCACCAGGGCTTGCTGCTGGAAGGCTGTTTGCTTTGCTCAGACCTTGCTCTGGCAGAGCCAGGTTGAACAGCTCTGGCTGTAATCTTGCACAGGGGTTGTGCTCACAGTTTTAAAGGCGGTAATACCTCTGCCATCTGATGGATGCAAAGAACCTGATAGTGCTTCAGCGCTGGCTAGGGAGCAAATGTGTTGAAGAGGGATCCTTTGATAGAAAAATTGATCGGCTTGTGGGCCAGCTGCAGTGAGTACAGATGGTACCCCAGTCTGGCAGAGAGAAAAACTGTCTGCAACAAGCCTGTGTGACAGTGGGCCATGGGCCCTGATCCATTTCCTCTTCTGAATGAGATGGAGAGAGCTCTTCAAAAAGTGAAACTGTCCAGAGTTTGGTCTTAGTTTTCAGTATAGAGGCTGGTTTGGAGTAGGAGTCTTTAATCTGTTTTTCTCAGGGGAAGAAGACTAGGGAGCAAGATGCTGCTGAATATTTACTTCAAGGTGCTGGTGCCTCCTGTGCAGTGCCAGATCTCTACACACAAGACCTGACTTTTTGTACCTATCCTTTCTGACTGTTTTCTGTGTGAGCGCTTGGTCCATGATGGCTACCAGTCAGAGGCTGAGCAGAACAGGGTAATTCAGATTATCTCTGTTTATGTGTCTGGTTTCTGGTAGTATATGTCACAATCTCAGCTATCCATGGGGTGTCTGTATCATGCCTCTTGGTGCCGAAATGGGGTTTGTCACTATTAGCCTCAAGATTCAGTGGAACTGGAGCATTCATGAGAACAAATGTGTGAAACAGAAACTTTCCAGCAGCTGCTGCTCTGTGTGAAATGCTGGGAATGAGTCCACCTCTGATTCACTGCCACCATCCCCCAGGCCGGATCAGCCAGGGGGCTCCGTTCTTTCCCTCATCCCATCAGTGTAGTAGAGAGGTCACTGGGTCCATACAAGCTGCCTCTGAAAGTGGAGAGTTGAAACGATAATCAGGAATACATTAAATTGGAGCAAAAAGAAATGGAAGCCACTCAAGGCTGAATCAGAAACTCAAGAAAAATAACAGAGCAATGTAGAAACAAGTAACATTGCCTTTGCACCTGACCTGTTAATGCACTTTAAAGCAGTCAAGGGCTTTTGAAAGGTGCCACCAGGTTTGGTAGTGTGAAAGTGACTCCATGCAGGAAGACAGGGAATGGATTATGTAAGAAAAAGAACTTTTTTAAAATTTATTTTTATGCCTTTACTGGAGAAATTAATTTCTGTTCACTGAGTCCTGTCACTTTTTTCTCTTGTTGAAATCTTTCTAAGGGGATAATAGATTTCAATTTTGAAGTAACCTGTGGTTTTAACCTATGAAAATATTATCCTGCCCAGTTGCTGAACAGTTTGTAGTGATGCACTCTGAACTTCAGGTACCACTGAAGTTTTTTCAGCAAATCTGCAAATGTAGAAATAAGCAAAACTTTGCCTTTATGTAAAGAAAAGCAAAGATAACATATTAAAAAGGACTTTCCCAGACTTATTCCATCTCTTCTTGATGTCATTTTGTCTGATGTTTATTTGAAAATGAAAACATGAGAGCATGTGTATTTCCTGTGCCTCATGCTGCTGCTATTTCTGAAGGAGAGGAAATGATTATTTTCCTATTCAGTTACTGCTTTTGTTCTGATTCAAATGTTAGCTGACCTACACTGGATGCAGGTCTGTCCGGACATTTCTCTTTTGTTTCTTTCCCACCTTTTCAGTTTTCCCAGTCTGTATTTTGGTTTACAGTCTGTAGCAGGAGTGTGGAAGAGCAACAGACCACACACCACACACACGCTGACATTTTTATGAAATCAGGTCAGTCATTTTCGATCCCTCTTGCCAGCAGAGGAAGATGATGTCCTTTGCTGTGATAATACTGAAAATCCCCAGTCGCTTTCAGCGTGAGTCAGATGAGGACAGTTCCTAATATTGACTTGGTATCTCCACCCACGAGCTGAAACCCTTGGAGATGTGTCTGTTCTCAGCGGCATATTCTGAAACTTGAGTATTTATACAATAAATATATATTTCACATTTGGTAGTAAATGTCCAAGACCAATCTTAGAGGTGTGGGTTTCAAACAAGGACCTATCCTATTACCAATTTTCTGCCAAAACTTAAATTGCAGGCCATTTTTTTCAGATTTCTTGTTAGCCAGCACACTTCTGGCCAACAGGTACACCTACCAAAAATCATACAGATATGTCTATCCTCTATCTGTGGCAACTATTCCTCCTTTCCACAGAAACCAATGTGCTTCTGCTGACTCATGTAGGATAAGGAGTTGTCCCATAATTTTGATGGAAGGCCTGTAAGACTGGGTCTGGATCAGAGGGAACATACTATGCCATTAGCTATTGTTCAGCAAGGACTTTTTCTCTTCTGGTCTACTTTGCTCTGGGCCAGATGGGTTGGCAAGTCTTATAATGTCTGGTAGCAGTGCTACCAGTCGCCTCTCTTTTATATTTAGGATTGGGAGGACAGCAAAGGACAGTTCAATTTCTGGAAGAAGGTTCCTCTGTGTTTTCAGAGTTGACTAGAGTCCTCTTGATGGAAACACAAGATATTTCTTGTTTTGTAAATGTTGCAGACAAAAGGTGCCTTTGCTTGTGACTTTGGTGCACTCAGGGCTCCTTTTCATGTCCCTGAGGTGCTGTGTGGTCCCTGGCATGACCAGTGGGAACCAGGTGAGCATGCATGCCAGGGTGCTGAGCACTAGCACTTTCAGAAAACACTCAAAATTTCTGCAAATAAGATGAGGGTAGGTTGCCTAAGTTCACAGGGAAGGTCAGGGGGAAAAAAAGGAGAAGTAAATCTAGATCCTGATGTGCTACACTGGCCCAGACCAATCTTCTTCCTTCTCTTTTCCGTGCTAGAGGAAGCCCCCTTTTTCCTTTACATTTTAAAACATCCTCCTTTAGCAATTGGCAAAGAACATTTCCTTCTGCCTGGGGCTTCTGAAACTGTGGGATCACTGCTGCAGGTCACTAAGCCGTGTCTGCTCCTGGAGGAGGCTGCTAGCTAGCTCCCTCTTAATGTTGTCCAGATGATTGAACTGCCTTCCTATTTTGCTCCACATCCCTTTCATGGTGAAACTGATGCCCACTGGCATGAGCTTTTGTTTTACTAAGTCCCCCCTAAATGTCTGTGTATGGGAGAAGTCACAGCTGGATCTTTTCAGCAGGTCCTGGAGCACAAGAGGGATGAAAACCCATGCTGCCTCTCCACAATGCATGTTGGGGAAAAACTCCTGATGGGCTGAAGGAAAACATGAGCTCAGGGAGGGAGTGGCAGCTTCTTCCCCAAGGGCTGATGAAGGATTAAGAGCACATACACAAACCACAGAAAAAGATGTTGGTTGTTGGTGTCTGTCTCACCTGTGATGCAAACGTAGCGGGGCTAAGTCTGAGCAGGATGAAATTACACCAAGCAATGTGTGCTTGAGATGCCTCACCAACAGCAACAGAGCTGCTGGAGTCTGGCACTGTGGCTTAAAATCTAAATATTCCCTGCAGTGATGTGATTGATCAGAAAAGAGAAATGGGATGGGTTATGGCCGGCGGGAAGCCATGTCTGCTCCAGAGCATCCCAAGAAGCTGGTGGTGTTGCCAGCGCCAGGTCAGCTCTCCTGGAGCTACTGCTCGCAGCCAGCAGAATTGCGCAGTGCCTGGACGGAGCAATGCTACGCTGTGTCTGGGGCCTCTAGACGTTGTTGTCCCACAGATAAATAACAGGGTTCAAGGTGCTGATGTTGCTTGAAACATTGTGAGTCAGGTTTTCCAAAGAGCATGCTGCCCGATGTGCTGAGCTATGGTAAAAACCAGCCCTGTGTTTAGGTGTCTGCTGGAGCGCTGAGCTCCTGAGAAGTTTTGGTACCCTGCTGTAGGACTTGTGTTTCCTTGGGTAACATGGCTTGTATTTTCTGCTCAAGATTGAGCCTAGCTTCCCTGGCCCTGTGCTGTATCCCTTGGTATGATTTCCCAGCTCTGGGTGGGATCACACACTCCCAGAATGTCATCTTTGATGACCTCAAGTGAGCCTTATTCCTGGGGAAGCAAAGTGCTGGTCCTCAGCTCTTGCTGGCCTTTGCAGTTCCCTGGGACATTTAAAGCCTATTCTCACACCCTGCAAAGCCTGGGAAAAGCCAGCCATCTACCAGTGGCATATTTGAAATTAATAGACAAAGATGAGTCTTTGCACAATGCTCTGTTGTGCTGTGGAGCAAAAAAACCCAGTGGAGGTTTTAAATGCACAGAAACTACTTCTGGCCTAGGAAGTCCCTGAGATGTAAATTGCTGTAGGTTGGGAATGGATTCAGGGGAGACACTGCTGTGTATTTGCATCATTCTTCCACTTTTCTGAGACTGCTGCCTGGCTGGTTTCAGAGAGCAGAGGTGAAGTGGGACAGACATCAGTGCCCCCGTGCATCTGCTCAGGGGTAACACAGTGACGTGTGGGTCTCACAGAGACCAACACGGTGATGCCTCTGGGGAAGTTCCTGCCTGTGCAACTAGGTGAGATCAGGCAGAATTGGCTCCCTCATGTACCAGGACATTTCTGCTTAGGACTGTATGTTTATTTTTAAAAAGGGAAACACAGTTGTATGCTTTTCACACTGCATCAATACCAAGAAAAACCACAGAAATGAAGCTGTTGCAGGACAAACCCCAAATCTTGTCAGAATGATTCCAGCTGTGCTTCTCTTTTTACATAACATTGTGTTGCAACATTTTCACTGCTTTTCTGTTTTGCTTTTTGTTTGTTTGTTTTTTTGATTTTGCCTTTGGCCATGGACAAGGTGCAGTGGCAAATTCCAGAGCAAGTGCTGCAATCCAGTGAGCTGCCTGCAGTGTTCCCTGTGCCTACAACCTGCTGAAGAGTGAGATTGCTTCATGCAGGCAGCCATGCGGTGGGAACCAGCTACCCTTTGGGTCTTGCCTTTGGTCTGCTGTGTTTTCCCTTTCCCTGTGTAATTTTTTTATTTCCCATTTTGTCCTTTTTTTTGGCCATGACTTTAAAGTGTTGTTGTTGAAGCAAATACTCCTTCTCCACTTCTTCCCTTTTTTTCTTTTTTTTTTTTTTCCTTTTTATTTTTAAATGTGATTTAAAGATTCTCCCTTTCCCTAACCTCTTCTTTCACTTAATGCTGTTAAGATGATCGACAGTGAAGTTGGGATCTAGATGGCGGCTTTTAAGGTGATGGCTTTTAGAAACTCTGTGAGACCAGCAGGAACGTTGCCAGAACATAGACCATACATGTCCATAGGCCAACTATTTTCCAGACAAACCAGCAGTTAACTTCGCAGTGCAGGAGTGTAGGACTGAGTATTTGTCTTCATTTCTAATAGGTGAAGCATGGAGAATGTTTGGCCCAGCTGTGAGCCTGCTTAAGCATTTATACCCAGCTAATTTCAATGGAAATGGTCTGACTAAGCATCCTCAGAATGCCAGAGTACCATCTCAGCTAAAAGGATGCTCTTGAAGGTACAAGGAACTAATCATTCTCTGCATCCTCTCTGAAGGATTGCAGCCGAAGCACGACTGCAGTACGTGATAGCACTTGTGATGGACTCTCCAAAAAAAGATATGCACGGGAAGAGTCTGTGCTATGAGGACAGGCCAAGCCGATGGGAACTCATTTATATCACAAAAGATGGTGCTGAAAGGATTAGGGAAGTAAATGGCTTCATAGATTACCTGAGTTTAAGTAAACCTGTGAGGGGGTGAAATGCTGGAGAAAGATGAAATTCGGACACCAAAATACTGACTTAGCCTATTCTGCAAACCATTGCTCTAAAAAGTGCAGATGATGGAAATGCTGCTGGCTGGTCTGTAGAGATGCTGCATGACAATGTCAGCAGGGAGCATCCTATCTCCTGCGTGCATGCTCCTGGGAGGATAGCACAGCATTCAAGTAGCACTCTGAGTTCATGTGAATTCAAGTGAATGCTGAGGCTATGGGAAACCATTTTATTTTCTTTGGCAAGATGAACTGTAGAGCAGATGTGAAACTAAATATCATGTTGATGGAGAGGAACAAAAGTCAGTGTTTTAGCCATATCTATATTTTCTTCTGTTAGTTGTTTTTCTTTTTTTCCAGACAGGGCATGAAGAAGAGACTGAAAGTTTATTTTGCAGGCTAGATGTTTAGTTTTTCTGTAGGTAGGAGCCAAAATACTCTCAAGGATAGGTACTGGTGAGTGTCAGTTTTTGCTTATGTTGTTCATAATGTTTTGTACCCTGTTATGTCCATCATGATGAGATATTATTGTTTTTAAGACTCTCTGTTGTTCAGTCAAGAGACTAAATCTCAAATAATCAATGAGTGCCTCCTCTGTGTCCTGTCAGTGTAAAAAATGTTAATGTGAAGAGTGTAATTGAATGAGATGTATAGACTCTTAATGGAAAGAAAAGTTAATTTCTCAATTAAATTTATTCTTGTGTTTGCATGTCTTCAAGTGAGCTACTAAATTGACTTGTCACTCTGAAATGTTTATTTTTATGTCATGAAAAGGATGCAAAAAGAATCAATTTAGAGCATATGAAATTAAAATAACTCTTTTAAAAAATAGATCAAAGCCAGAATTTAAAATATTTGATGTTGGGACAGGTTTATAGGTGTTAACCAGAGAGCATAAGCCCAGTAGATTATTATTTTCCTTTTGTTTTCCTGCCTCATGTGTGCTGGAGTATTGTGGGAAGAGGATTGCTTATAGGGAGAGATGAATGTTCAATGTCCGGGCAGAAAGGCACATGGCACTATTACAGCTGGACTTTCTTCCAGACAGCTTTGCTCCCATTCAGAGCCTGATCCTCAGCAAGGGGATCTATCCGCTATCTTGCAGTGTCTTGGCATGACCTGTGTCCTCTTAGTTCCTAATATTTGGCATTACAGCACTTGAAAATCTGGTTTTGGAGATTTTTTTAAATTCCCCCCTCTTCTCCCCCTGGGCCCCCCCCCCCCATGATTCTTGTTCTCATAGCTTCTTAATCATTCTCCTCTGCCTTGGCTTCCTGAAAGGAGCCCATCTGCTCTTTTGCACTGGTTTCAGTCTGCACTGAAACCACAAAACTCAGATTAGGCTCTTCAAAAGCTTTACCAGGCTTCAGGAACTCCTGAAGCAAATCTGGGCCCGTTTTCATGCAAATCCAAATACCTTTTATGGTTTCGTTTCAACTTGACATTTTGATTTTGAGATTTTTTTTTTGAGCTTCTCAGACCCTACGGCTTTATGTGAAACCCAAAGGGCGTGAACTTACATGAACTACAATGGAAAAAATATTCAGATGAACACACTGAAAACTGAAACTACGTTCCCACAACGGTGCTTCATAAACCACTCTGTTTTTCTCCTAATTGCAGAAGTGGCAACTACTGTTCCACAGCTAGGAGCTGCAGCAAGGCAGAGTTTCCAGTTTAGGTATATTAAATAGGGATCCCGGTAAATCACAGGTGGTTTATACTCTTCCAACTAGGACTCAGTAAATAGGTCACCTCCTCCATCTCAGAGTGACCTGAGCAACAAGAAAGTCAATGTTTTCCCTTCCCAGGGTGTGCTGGCACAGAAGTAATGCAGGGTTTCTCATCGTGGTGGGTCACTCCCTGTCACTTCCAGGAAAACTGTAGCATGTTCTCTATCTCAGCATGGCTGGGCTCTAGACATGGTAGGAAAGTCCTGGTGCTGTTGTTCTGGCTGAGCACCTCCAGAATCTCTTTCTTTCCCCCCCCAGCCCATGATGGCTATGTCAACCAGCCATAGAGGGCCTGGCCAGATCCCACTGGCCCTCTGCCAAATCCCCCACATGATCAGGTCACACCAGCTGTGGGTTGCCTGTTGCTGATGGCAAATGGGTGCACCAAGGCACTCGTGGATCATTACCATCTCTTTCCTCTGCCCATGCTGCCCATGCTGCCCACCTTGCCAAGGGACAAGTGTCCCTGGGGATTGTCCCATGGGGATGGGGATGGAAACATGAGGAAAGAGGAGAAGAAGTAGGTACTCCTCGACTCATGTATAGGCAGGGCTCCTGATGGGAGAGGGAGCAGTGTGCACTCCAGTCAAGCTTTAGCAAGTAATTGAGGACTTGGCTCTCATGGAAGTAGCCAGTTTGGCCCAAACAGATCCAAACCTGGTTAGTTTATGCAAAGAGCAGTACCCCCAGAAAAGCTTCCTTCTCAGGCACACAGTGTTTCCAAAGCTGTTCAGGTCTTTCTGAGAGGACAAACTTCTGTTGGTTCCCAGACTGAGAGGCTGAGCATAGTGCTGGGGAGCTGTGTGGGAGATGCTGGGTCATGGAGGGTAAAGGAGTTTGCAGGGCTCTGGTGCCCCATGCTGTCATGGTGTCTTGTTGTTCATCACAGACAGCATCAGCGTCTGTGATGCAAATCACATGTCCTGTGTTACTGGTCCTACAACTCAAAAATTGCAAGGTCCTAGAACTGCAAAAGACTACAGAAATTCTCGTTCCTGAGCTTTTCTTTGCAGCTCTGAACCACAGCAACTTTTCTCCACCCTCTTAATTCAGCTTGTAAGCTTGGTACGTCCATCAGGGTCTGAGGACTGGCTCTCCAAGAAAGACCACATAAATGAGGAGAGCTGGAAGCTCGTGGTACCCTGAAGTTGTCTGCCCTTTAGCCAAACCCTCTATGGGACAGGAAAGTCCACTCTGTGCCAAAACACAGTGGGCTTTCAAAAGGTTTTTAAACACTTGAAAAAACTGTGATATTGTGATGAACCTCCCTTTCTCCTTGCCTCAGTGGTCCAGGCTGCTTTCCTTGTCAGAAGGGAAAAAGCCAGGTGTTACCTGCAGGACAGATAGGAGCAGGGGCAGAGCTGTGGGGAATGTAAGCCAAGCCTGGGGTGCTGTCCTCACTTCTAGGCTTGGTCTTGTTCAGGAACCCTGTTCTGCTTTCTGCTTTTGTCCCTCAGGTTTCAAGCACAAGAGGAGGATATTTCTTTTTTTTCTCTTTCTTTTTTTTTTTTTTTTTTCCGTGATTAAAAAAAGCCCCAAACCCTTATTGGCAAATCTATTCTCAGTCTCTGACAGGGGAACCCCATAGCCTGTTCCATTTCCATATACAGGCAAATGGTAGTGTATGACCTTTTGACACCATGCTCCCAATGAGATGTTACTGACTAAAGAGCATGGAAAAGCTGCTGTGGACCTGAGGCTGTGAATGACCATGCTCAGCCCCTGGCTTTTGCATTTTTAAGAAAATGTGTGTGTGTATTTGTGTGTGTGTGTGTGAGTGAGTGAAGGTCTGCCTTTCAAAGACTTGCTCTGATTTTGTATGTCTGTCTATGGGAGAAGTGAGCTAATCCACACCTAGAAAAATGAAGCCTTTTGAAATGAAGCTTTCAAAACTATCGGCTAAGACTTTTTATGTTAATTAAAAGATTAATATAATTGATTTAAAGAGCATGCAGATCATAGGAGCCTATTAAGGATGTGCTATCAGCAGTTTACTTAAGGTTTACTCACTGCAAATACCATATGTACAGTGAAGCAAAGAGGTTAGTCATGGGTAGAGTGGAGCAAGTTGTCCTCATTAGTTATCTTGTGGTAAAAAAACACAGGTCACCTTATCTCTTCTGGGAATTTACCATGGGCTTCCTAATGCTTGATAACTTGCTTGTTTTTGTGTTCTCTTTCAAGCCTCTGACCAGCTTCTCCTGCACTAGAGGCTTTGTTTCTGAGAGTTATCTGACTTCCACAACCACAGTTTCTCTACACTAGGTCATTGCTGGGCCTTGCTGCTTCAGAGCTCCTACAGCTGGTAACAGACACAAGGATTAAGTGACTTTGCAGGGTGACAGAGGAAACCAAGGTGAAAATTGAATCCAGGCATTCCCAGTTAAGTTTCTTACTTAGAAGTGGTTGGTTGCTTTTTTTCCAATCTCTCCACATCACTCTCTCAGACTGTTTAATCCAGGCCAAGCAGTTAGTTAAATACTATCTCTTTCTTTGGGCTGTCCTCACTCTAACACCAAAGATTATGTTGTTCCCTAGCAAACTTTTTCCTTTTTTCTTCCTTTTTTTTTTTTTTTTTTTTTTTTTTTTTTTTTTTTTTTTTTTTTTTTTTTTTTTTTTTTTTGTAATTGACAGGTGTTAAAAAGAGCAGTCAGTCTTCCATGGTGTGTGGACAAAACTACTGACCAGTGTCTCTCCTGCAGTTTCTTAGATTTACTTTTAAACAAACCTAAGCAATGACTGTGGCTTGACTTTCTTTCTAAGATATTTACGGACTCCTTATGAATGGAAACAAAAATAAGGGCTGCGCTTGTTTTACTTTCTGGCAGATATATGAGAAAGAGCGAGCTTCCTTAAGAATATTTGCCAGTCTTTCACTTCTATTTCTATGTTCAACTCCTATACTGGAAATGTTTTTCATCAAGAATTATGTGTCTGTGAGAAAACATATGGAGAACTTATTATATGAACATGAGGTTTTTTTTAATTGTTCAAAACTTCCTTTAGAAAAGAGAGCCATTAACCTTGACTGCTCCTCCTTTCATAAATATCAGCCTGTTCACCAAAATTGCTTTGCCTCCTGAAAGGCTCGTGAAGCACTGAAGCCCAAAACAGCTTAGCATGACCAAAACATGGCTAGTAGCAGAAACTAGGAGGAATTTTTAGATGTGCCTGATTGTCACTAGTAATGCCACAGTCATTGCTTTTGCCGTGGCTGGGCTGGTAACACTTGGAAGATGCCAAGCTGATTTCTGGCAGAGGAGCGTCTGTTGAGGCTCAGTCTGTCTGTTGGGTTCAATTTAAATAGGTCAGCAAAACAGATAATTTGAATTTTTTTTATTTTCCTTTAACCGGAACCGACTGAGTTTCCTACAGACTTCTCAGATTGAACATGCTTTACTTCTGGAAAGCATGATGCATGGCAGTTTTGGGTGAGTCTCACACTTTCCTTTGATTGGGGGAGTCTTACGGGGTTAAAACTTTTTAAATCAAAGCCACTAGTAATGTTTCCCAACTTCTCTTACATCCAAATCATAGGTGTGCTTTTCTGTGTTACTGTTTAAAAAAAAGAAAACCTAAGAAAGTAATTTAAAGTGTTGTGCATGTAAAACACCATCTGATCATTTTGCACAGGCACAAATGATTGCAAAAAGGTCGAAAACAGACTGTTTTGCTTTTTTTATGAACCTTTATTAACATGTGTCTGGAGCTTTACATCTGCTTGGTAGTGAAAGATGATTTGTATAATGAGAAGTCTTCTGGCATCAGAGTGACAGGTCAGGGTGGGCTCTGCTGCCAAATGAAGTGGGCAACTCCCAGCAGAGTGGCCAGAGGAGGTGGCTGCCTAGAGGTATTTCAGGTAGTACAGGTAAAGAGCTGATAAACGTGGCTCTAGTGTTTCTTTATGGGAATACAGAATTAATGATGAGCAAGTGTTGAAAAGCAAAGCCCATGCACCCTTCTTTAAAAATAGGGTACAAAATTTATACTCTTTGTTTATTGTAACTTTGTTTTGATCATCCTTTGAAGGCTTCAGTCATCTCAAAACAATGTTGGACCTCTGAGTGACATTTTATCCCTAGAAGAGGCCAACTGATGTTCTACTAAACAGCACTCAACAAGTTTAAGGGATGTTTAGATTTGAAATCAGATCTCACCCGCGCAAGGCAGATTGCTTTCTATTTGTCTCATGCTGATTTTGTCATTTGTGGATGCAACAAGAGGCTGGAGATGTTTATTTCTTGTGAAGATTTTGTGCTTCCTGTGCCTGTTTATTATAGCTGGCCTATCTGACCCTTCTAAGCAAATCAGGAGGGGCTGGAAAAAAAAAATTAGAACCAAAACAGTTGCAGGGTAAGAGATGGAAATCTATAGTCTCTGAAAATGAAAAATGAAAAATTTCAGAGAGGAGTGGAAAATATGCATCAGCCAAAATGGAGGACATCATTCAGCTTCACATTGACAAAAATTGCTTACTTGAGACTTGTTGGGTCCCATTTCTGCCCCCTGCTCCTGAGTACTTTTGTTTTTACTGACTGGCTGATTGCAATGGAATGGCTTCACATGGAAGATACTCCGGCCTCTATCTGCCCAGGGCTGTCCTGTGTTACCAGAGAACACAGTCTTTTATTGCAATGCAAATGTTAGCATGGGTATGGAAGAACATGGAGTGGATTTACCACAGACATCAATTTATCAGGAAAAGTTTGTTTGTTTGTTTGTTTGTTTAAATGTTCGATACCAGATGAAGTTTCCTTTACCTGACTTATACTTTGGCTCAAGCTTCCAGCCATTATCTTTCTTAGGAGTGGATGTGGAGGGGAGGAATCCTATGGTTCTTGCATTAGACAGGTCTTCGTGCTGCATCTGATGGGAATGACATGGGATGGCATTAGTCTGAGGTAGTCTCTGACACTCAGCTGTATCATTATCTATGCCATGATCTGTCACCTACATACCCCTTAGTGTCCTGGTGTTCAGAATTAATATTCTTCAGATCTGAAAGCTTGTTGGTTCCCTGCGAGGTAGAAGGACCATAGATTTGATGTGGTCAGGAGCATGTTCAGGTCTTTCCACTGTCTGGTTATACCCTGATACATCCTCTGCTCCCAGAGGTGGAGGCAGAAGCTCAGCCATCACTGTGCTGTAGACCTCTAACCCCTAGTACCAAAAAAGCTCCTGCAGAACAAATATTTTCCTGCTGTTCTTCATAACCTGATGCAACTCCATAGTAACTACATGCCACTGCCAAAGTCATTCAGGTCTGTGAAAACTGCTGGGAAATGGCATCATCTACTACACTAACCACCTCCTAGGAGGTCTTCAACAGTAATTAGGGATTTTTTGCAGACAGCTCAATGCAGTGTTGTACCGTGCATGGCAGTCACTGAATCTTTTCCAAAACCATTACCAAAGTAATTTTCCTCTGTGCAGGACTGTCCCTTCACAGAAGTGCTCACCTTGGCCTGACATTCTCTGAGTTGAGTCTTTGTGTCTGATGGACCTGAAGAACAGCAGACTGAAGTTGCTGTTTAATAAGTGCTAGACACTTGCCAGCTTTTGCTGTGCTGTTTCTTGGTAAGTACTTCTCCTTCCCCTCATCCCCATGCCTTTTTTTTCTCCCCGAAACGATGGGGCACTACCCAACATAAATACAGCTCGGCAGTTTTGTTTTCAAAAGCCCTCTGGCATCCCTCTCACCCAAGTGTTTGGTCAGCAGCAGTAGGAACCTATGTGCCCTGCCCACACAGCAGAGCTGGCCTCTGTCGCAGAGGAAACCCAGGTGGAGCCTTTTCTCAGAAGTTCCTGCCACTGACGCTGCACGTACCTACTGCATGCCTGCAACCGCATCATGATGTGTTTCTCCCTAACCCACTTCCAGAGTGGGTAAAACCTGGTTTCCTACAGCTCTGCATCTTTGGGTTTGCTGCATTGAGGCCCAGGACAGAGCAGGTTCCTGCAGGTCCTGTGTCAGAGAGAAGCTGGTGAAGAGTCTAGAGAGTAAGCCATATCAGGAGTGGCTGAGGGAGCTGGGGTTCTTTAGCTGGAGAAAAGGAGGCTCAGGGTAGACCTTTATAACTCTTTACAACCACGTGAAAGGAGGTTGTAGCCAAGTGGATCATAGAATCATAGAATCAGCCAGGTTGGAAAGGACCTCTGACATCATCAAGTCCAACTCTTGACCCACTACTACTGTGGTTACTAGACCATGGCACTAAGTGCCACATCCAATCTCATCTTAAAAACCTTCAGGGATGGAGAATCCACCACCTCCCAGTGCTTGATTACCCTCTCTGCAAAGAATTTCTTCATAATATCTAACCTAAACCTCCCCTGGCAGAGCTTAAGATCATGCCTTGATGTTGGCCTCTTTTCCCAGGCAACCAGTGACAGGACGAGAGGATGAGAGCTGCACCAGGAGAGGTTCAGGTTGGACATCAAGAAGAATTTCTTCATGGAAAGAGTTGTCAAACTGCTGTGGCTGCCCAGGGAGGTGGTGGAGTCACCATCCCTGGAGGTGTTCAAGAAATAACTGGATGTAGCACTTCGTGCTATGGTTTAGTTGGCATGGCGGGGTTTGTTCAAAGGTTGGATTTGATGATTTTGGAGGTCTTTTCCAACCTAAGTGATCCTGTGATTCTGTGATCTGCTGCCTGACCAGGGATGGCTCTGTGATGCTTCTCTCAGCTGGGGGCACTTGCAGAACACCACTCTCCCTTCCGTTGTCAGTTGCCTCCTTTGGAAACTTCTAGGATGTTGCTGTTTTTGAAAGCTCAATGTTGTGAAATTTGGCTATGTTTGGTGAGGGGGCAGTAGCAGGATGAATGGGAACAGATGTATGAAGAGACCCAGATACAGCTCTAGCTTGCATAAACCTCAGATCCTTGGAAAACTAAATGAAAATTGGGCTAAGTGCAATAAGAATGTTATCTGGGTTGTCCCCCCACCCCACATAGGCCATCTCCACCTAAGAGGATACCCAATTCTCTCTCTACCAGCACAATCTGAATTTGTAAGCAGTTAAGCATGAATTTCTCAGCCATGAGAGTCCAGGGGGCCACCTTCAGCAAGCGCGTGGCCACCACCTGGGTTACAGAGGGAGAAGAAATGGCAGCTTCATGGATTGTCTCCCCTCCGTGCTGCAGAAAGTCCTCATGCTACAGCATGGCCACCCATGTGTCAGGCAGATGGAGAGGGATGGAGCCTTTGGTGATCAGCTGGATACAGACCCTGGGCTTGGGCTAAACCAAACTTTGCTCCACTGCTCCACAAAGTGCCCAGAAGCTGTGAGGTATGCAAGTCTTAAAGTTTCCTTGCTGCAAAGTCCTTTGACCGTGTCATTTTGCATATATAAGAGGTGGTGTTTTACCCTGAAAGTATTTCAATAGCAGAGCACCTGCTGTTGGACCAACAAGATGGCACTGAAAAGTCATCAGGGAATCAACCACGGTATCTCCACTGCTGTGATGCCAGTGATGCTGCTGGGAAGAGGCAGGGATGCAGAAGAGGCCAGGCTTGCAGGGAGAGCTTGTTGCTCCAGACAGTTTGGGTTTTGCTGCACGTTCAGCAAGCTGACTTTCGTTCAGAGAAATGCCTGGATCTGTGTGTGGTTGCAAGCATTTATTTCCATAGCCAGTGTGGTGTTATTTATTGATCATTAGTCATATTTATCCTTTCAGAATGCCTCAGTCAGAGAGGCAGAAATAAAGCTGGCATTACAAAACAATTTTAATGACTTGTAAACAGTTAAACAAATCAGTTTGCAAACAACTGTAGGGCTCCAAGCTCTTTTGGCATCTCCATGTCAGAGTAAACTGAATGGCTGAGACATTCTTGGAAATCAGGACTGTCCCACAGATTAACTACAGGCAGCAAAATATTTGCAACACAGATCCTTTCAGTCTTTTCAAAAATTAATTTCAAAAATGTCTAGTGCCTTGCTTTATACAACTGAACTGAACCATGAGCTGAACTCCATTAACACTTTTAAAGGATTTTTTTTAAGGATGCAAGTGGTTTGGTTGCCTATCATGTTAATTTAGCAAAAGAACAAGAAGGTGTATTTCATATGGCTTGGTCACTTGGCTTGGATGCCCAGGGCTCATGTAATGGTGCTTTTAACAGCACAGCAACTGCTACACCAGCTGTAGTTTAACCATATCAGTAAAGCTACAGTACTCAGCCAGGAGGCTCTGCAGCATCACGTGAATGTTGCTGCTGGATGCAGGGAAATAGTTCAGCAAAATGCTTTCAGCAAGGAAATGGAACTTTGCCTCTTTATTTTCTTGTTTTGAGAAAAATATCCACAGGGCTATTTTCATTTCTCTGTCTTAGGAGACAGAAGCTTTAAGTGGAATAAAATAATACTTTCTGACAGAAAAAATATCCCTTCTTGTGGCCCAGGTTCACTCATCCTCTTTAACATGTTGTTGAGGGGGACTACTCACATGCTTTAATTCAAAACTTTTGCTGAACAACCAAGCCTGCACACAACGTGATGTTAACAGGCTTTTCCCTGCCATGGATGCCGCTGGAAGTCCTGCTTGCCATCATATTCCAGCTACCAAAACACCACCAGGGCACAGAGCGCTGTCACCAGCTATGCTCCACTAGCAGTGGGTATGAAATGTGTAAACCTTATTTGTCAAGACTTGCAAGTTATTCCACAGCACCTCATCTAATTGTGATTTTTCCTTTCTTCTTTTTGCTCTGCAAGGCGGTTGTCCAGATTGTTGGGATGTATATCAAAAGCCACTTTGTCCAGCAGTCCCTGCCCTAATTAATGGAATTAGGACTGGTGTGAGGTGAAAGAGTGGGCTTGAACAAGGTTAGTAGTTTGCTCTAGATGCGTTTGTTTTTCTTATAAACTAGAAAGAGGTTGAGGGAGCTGGAATCACTAGCACTGCCTATCAGATATGATTCCTTTGATGTACATGGAGTAGCACTAAGCTAGCCGAGGATCAGACACGGGGTCTTTCCACTGTGTAACAATAACCCCATTAATTAACACTGCTGATGCCGATGTTGTGGGCTCATCTAACCTCCTGTGAGATACCCAGTTCTATGAATAATCTCATTGTGGTTCTTTTCCCCCACCTCATTACCTTTTAACAGGGGATAATGACATAGGTTAGATATTTTTGTGTGAGATTGCCTGAATGCACCATGAAGTTTGTCTAGTGGTTGATTTGGTTTTTCTAGCTTTGCATAATTCACATTTACTTTATTTTCCTCATATGAAAGCTCAAATGAATATTGGCTGGAGCTCAGCAAGAAAAAATATTTGGGTATGACTTACGAATATTGATGCAATGAATGACATTGCGAAACTTCTGCAATTATAGCTGGAATGTTTTCATTTTTCGCACTTCTGTTCCCCTTTAGAAAAAACTGAGCAACTTCCGTTCACATTGCCATGAGCTGTAATGAGGGGAGCTGGTGAATGAACTCCTCAGCATAAAACCACAAACGTTTTCCATGGAGAGGAATAAAATCAGAAGGTTTTGGGGAAAGCATCTGGAAAATCCTCTCAGACCTTCTTTTTCCTTTCTTCTGATGGGAATCCAGGCCACAAGCCAAAAGTACGGTTTGTTCTCAGGCTAAATAGAAGTCCCTGGCGGGCAACTGCTTTTAACTGTATACTCCTCCTGGGTGCCCTGGCAGCATTTCTGCTGAGGGACTGAGGGCAGGAGATGTGCTGCCCTGGGCATGGCAGTGCCTCCAACATTGCTGGAGAAGCAGGCATGCTGGGAAGGCTGAGCCATGCCCAGTGCTTTCCTCGTTCATCACAGAAGAGAGCAAGGCTTCTCAATGTGTAAAATAAACAAAGTGCTATGAGCTGAATCACACTGGCTTGCAAAGGAAGAGTAAACAAGGGAGGCTCTATTTTAAATGTGCGTTTATTTAATTTATTCCAACATGTGTTAACTTCATCCTTTTTCCTTGGGGAACACATAGGAAGGGGTAAGAGAATGCAGCATGAGGTCCTGTCTCCTCCAGGTGAGGTACTTTTCTGCCTGGTAGGGGTGCATATCACAACTGGAGTTCTTGCTGCTGCTCCCATCAATTCCATGGCTTCCACCTGGCAAGCAGAGAGAAGAGCATTGATTCAGTTATGGCCATGTCTTTTCTGGGAGGGAAAACCAGGCTGGGAAGTGGGGATTGAAAGGAACATGGGGCTGGTAGAAGGAGTTGTCCTTCTGGAGCCGAGGATCTCGCAGCACTACTCCCAGCAGCTAACATGGACATCGCTCTAGTGCCCAACGTTGCAAGCCTTTAAATCTCTTTTTGTCCCTGCTTTGCAGCTGCTGTTGAGAAGGGACAAGCTGAAGAAAGAGGCTTAGGTTTGTTGTTAGTGAGAGGGTGCCATAACCACGCTGAGCTAGAAAAAAAAAAAAAGGACACTAATAAAATGGATTACCAGGTGAGGGCTTTTGTTTTCTGACAAATTTATACTGACATTCTTCAATTAATTATTTTATACAGCTTTGGTTACCGATGCTCCAGAAGGATTAATAATTAAATGATTACAGTGAGAAGAAGGTAATTTATTCATTTGGAAGAACTGTGAAAGAAGTTGGGTCCTGAAACTGGAGACATTAATGACATTTCCTTATAAATATATTTTTGGAAACAAGGAGAGATGGGAAAAAAATCACAGTGGGAGAAGAAGCATTTAAGTGACACTACTGGCACAAACCCAACTGGCTAGAAATTGGTCACAAGGGAGTTTAGGCTTAAAATTATTAAAACCATTCAAAGACTTAAGTTCTGTATCAGTCTCTCAAGCAGTATAAAGGGGACAGGGATCTCAGCCCTTTTCAAAATGAAATGTACCAAGTTATTGAAGTGACTGTGGAGCAGAGGAAGAAAATTTTTAATAATAGACAATACATGTCCTCAGATAACCATGAACTAGCATGTCTGAAGAGACTGGAGACTAGATCACTGTTCACATTCCCCTGTATTAAGCCCATGCTTGGGTACAAGAGGGATGTAGGAGCCATGGATGACACCCTTTCCTTTCCCCACAGCTGTACCCAGAAGGTTGGCTATGGATAGATTGTGACAGGATGTATGGTGAAGTAAGAAACTGATCCTGTTCAGTGCTCTGGTGGAGAGATGGCTTACACTGTTTGTGTCCTCAGGTCTAATCTCTGGATTTAGAGCTGAACAGGAAATTTCCTACAAGCCAAGTGAGAAGTGCTTCCTTTCTGCTCTCAGCCAGTGGCACAAAGCATGATCCAATTCCAAGGTTGGTGTGGAAGCTCACTGTGGTAGCCGCCTTCTACCATCAGCAGTGGGAAATATGTATTTTTGGGGAGTAACTCATCTGACCTATTTTACATATTCACTTTGAGATGAGAAAAGAATGCTCCAAAAATAAATATCCCTTTTTGATGCTCATTCTGGGAATCAAAATAGGTAGTTACATGCCAGAGGAATTCTTTTGTCCTAAGGACAGGGTATGGCAAGGAGAAGAAAGGAGTTTTTTTTTCTCAGAACAGCTGCTCTGATGAGTTCCCAGGGAAACAATCATTTGTTTCAGATGGGAGGAATTAAGTTCTTTGAATAACCACTTTCCTTGGCTATTCAAAACTTTCATCAGCTCACACCTCATCAGTCCCTGCCTTTGATGGATGTCAGGGAGAGCTTTACCACCAACCTTTATGGAAGGAGAACTGAGCTAACATGAAAGTAGTTCACTGTGTGTGTGTGTCTGCATGTGGTTAGCACTGCAAAACAAGACAAGAAGGCTTGCAGCTTTTCTGAGATATGCTCATTTACATCAAGATGTGCTGCTCAATTACTACAGGGTCCTTTTACGGCACTTTCCTTTTTAGATTGTGGTGAATCTTGCACATGTGAAGGTTTATTTATGTGTGCGTGATGTTCATTTGTAAACCTTTACTGTGGTATGGGAAGAGGAAATGTATTATGTTTGCCAATTTAAAGAGGAAAGTGTTGGGGCTTTTTTTCTCATAGGAAGTAATCTTGCTTTGTAAGCATATTTCTTGTAAGTAGGTATGCTGGAAATGTTTATGCTTCACTTCCAAAAGGTAAACTACTATGAATATAACATCAGTTATACAACACCTGCATGATTGCATTATCACTTGAACTGATGTGAAAGTTATTTTTAAAATCATCTTTGCTTTCTGGTGCAATAACTCTCTTTCTGACATACCTGAAAGATGTAAGACTGCGTTCTCACATCAGTGAGGATGAAAGTAACTGGAGTGGAAACAAGGAGATTATTTGTATCTCAATTACAACACTGAGATAGAATTACAAATTAAAACAACTTGGTAGCCTCCCGAGGTCCTTTCATTGCCTCTTTGGGATAGCAGTAAGCTGTATTGTGAGGAAACTGGCATGAAGGGGCCTCAGTCAACCATTGGGTTAGATATGAACTTGTGAATCAGAGGCACAGGGTCACTCCTCTTTGGAGACAAGGCATCAAACTTGGAATAATCATAAAATGGCTTGGATTGGTGCAGACCTTAAAGATCACCTAGTTCCAACCCCTCTGCCACGGGCATAGACACCTTTCACTAGACCAGGTTGTTCAGTGCCCCAGGCAACTTGGCCTTGAACACTGCCAGAGATGGTGCACCCACAGCCTCCCTGGGCAACCTCCTCCGGTGTCTCACCACCCACCCTCACAGTAAAGAAGTTCTTTCTCGTATTTAACCCTAATTTCCTCTCTTTCAGTTTGAACCTGTTACTCCTTGTCCTGTCACTACAGTTTCTGACGAAGAGTCCCTCTCTGGCTTCCCTGTAGGCCCCATTCAGGTGCTGGAAGGCTGCTACGACGTCTCCACGAAACCTCCTCTTCTCCTGAGTGACACTGTGTGTCAGCTGTAAAGATGTTCTCTTCTACAAGGAAGTATTTCCTGGTTTTAGTACATTTATTTTGTCCTCTGTAATATGACCTGCTGAGGCAGGAAGGAGTAACCTGCCTTTACAATCTATCTGCATCTGTGAATGAACTCCATCCATAAGCTCTTGAGGTGCCAGTCATTTCCTCAGAGAAATTGCTCTCTTGGCTTTGCTGACTGACAGCTTCATCCACAGTGTCTGAATGTGTTTGAACTGGATCATGGGGGGCTCAGCCTGGGGAACGATGGATGGATGGAGCAGGAGAAAAGCAAAGTTTCCACCCCATCTCATCTGATAACATTAAAACAAAACCTCAGCCTTGATTTACAGCCACACAGCTGTTGCTAGCAGAAGAATTAAATTCAGCCCCTACTATTTGAAGCTGGGAACAAATCCTTTGCTCCAGCTGGGTTTTTTTTTGTGACAGTAAGGTAGAAAACCACGCATGTTTACAAGAA
Source organism: Empidonax traillii (assembly GCF_003031625.1). Lineage (NCBI taxonomy): Eukaryota > Metazoa > Chordata > Aves > Passeriformes > Tyrannidae > Empidonax > Empidonax traillii. Next base: position 829,988 of record NW_020955434.1, on the reverse strand, counting down.
GCAGCTCTTTGACAACATGGCTGAGCCATCCCACCTGGAGCACACATCAGCAGTTCTCAACCTGTGTGGCCTTTCACCTGTCAGGGAGATGTGTTCTCCTGTGCCAGCTTTCCCTTAAGCCACCCTGGGCAGCAGTGGCAGTGTGACCCTCTTCTCAGGCCTCCTGCCTTTGATGTTTCCCCCCAAAAAATCCATGTGGTTGAGGGAGGTTCAACTGTTCAACTCTTCATCAGAAAGAACTCAGGTTTAAAACAGAGCTTCTGGAAAGTTATGCAGAGAGAAGAAACAAATCCTGAATGCCTGCTGAGATAGGATGCTGCTGCTCTTCTGAAGCAGGATTTTGCCTGGTACCCCTCAATTGCTCAACCCATCTAGACCCATGTCATGATTCTTCTGCCTGGGGTGAGCTTCTCATGTCAGGGAACTGCTCAGCTGCTTGCCTTCAAAAGCCCCCTCCCTCTTCTTTGAATTAGGATTCAATATGAGAAAATGCATCCCTTTCCTCTAGCTTTTTACTGAGAAATCATTCTTTTTGGTATTGAGGTCTGTCTAGCCTCTCTCATAGTTGGCTCAGCTAAGGCAGCCTGTGCTCCACCACTGACCTTCTCTGAATAAAACACAGTTATCAGGATTAAGTTGCTTTATGCCTTTACTGGAGTTTTATGCTCCAATCTGGAAGTTAAATTGCGAAGCGAACGTTGCATAGAAGGTTATAATAACACAGCATTTCAGTTTGACACAGATCTGTTTCTGCTGTTCGTCACAAGATCCTCTAATCTCCCAATGTCCACCTATAATCGCATCAAATGGATTTCACTGTTTTGATTGCTTTTGAAACAACCCAGCTGTTGTGAAATTATCTGGGTGTGTATGAGCTAACACTTCTTGAGCACTTGAAGCAGGGAGCAGAAAAAGAGAAGGCATTCAGAAACTGGCTTGGTAAAGCCTTCTGTGGTTTAACCAGCAGAGCTGCATGTAGGGAACAATGAGATACATTGTGAGCACGGGAAAGCTCATGAAATACTGTTTAGCAAAGTATTGTCACTAGATGCATAAGCATGTAGGTCATTTTATGACCTATCAGCTCCTGTCCCAGTGGTTCAAGAGAGCATAATATGGAATATTTTTGGGCTGCCTGTCACTGTCTGTGGGGAGGGGAGGATGGGTGCAGGGGGCCAGACTGCAGGTGTCCCCCATGTGTGAGCTCTCCTGAGGCCTGGGCCAGGGGCTGCTGCAGGAGATGGGACCCCAATGTGCCCTCCCATGCCCTTCTAAGCCCTGCACAGGTTGCATTTACACAAATCAGTCAGTGTGCCTGCGTGCCCAGGCAGCACGGGGCTGTCTCTGTGCTGGCAGCTGGCAGCCCTGGAGCCAGTGACCCAGGGAAGGACAAGTGAGCAAGCAACTGCCTTCTACTTCTCTCAGAAGAGACCCTGGCACTGTTCTGGCAGGGCCAATCTGACCAGGTTGTGATCTGCTGGCTCTCGATTTCAGCTAATTCCAGATGTAAAAAACCCCAGTAAAACATGGAGCCTTCCTTTCTGCTTCCCACTATTAACCCATGAAGCAAGTTTCTATTTATAACTGTTTTCATGGACTCCCTTTCTGAGGGCTTTCTACCTTTGCTACAAACACAGAGCAGACAGCAAGGACAGAAGTTACCCGTATTTTGCCATAGCTTTAGCAATGTCTCATCTTTCTTCCCACACTGAGCCATTGCACAATGCACTTTTTGGACTAAAGTACACGAGGTATTAATCAGCCCAGACTGTTGTCTCTGCTGTCTGACATAAAATGGTTTCAATTGGAATGGACCTTAGAGATCATCTAGTTCCAATGCCCCTGCCACGGTCACTGACCCCTTCCACAAGACCAGGTTGCTGAAAGCCCCATCCAACCTGGCCTTGAACACTTCCAGGAATGGGCATTGACAACTCTCTTGGCAACCTGCTCCAGACGCTCACCACCCTCACAGAAAAGACAATTTCAGAAAAATTCTTTTTAATACCTAATCCAAACCTACCCCCTTTCAGTTTAAAACTATCCACCCTTGCCCTATCAGTATATACCCTTGTAAACAGTTCCTTTCCAGCTCTCTTCTAGGCCCCCTCAGGTACTGAAAGGCAGCAATAAGATCACCCTGGAGCCTTCTCCTCTTCAGGTTGAACAACCCCAACTCTCTCAGCCTTTCAGTCCGAATTCTCAGCCTTTACGTGCCAGGTAAATAGATACATAGGCTCTGCAACCTAGTTAAGTCAGAAAGATATGCTTTTAAACACAAAGCCAAGTTTGTTTGGACCACTTTGGTAGCCATAAGTAGGGAGCTGGCTTCATGGATTGTTGTGTTGGCAGGGTTGGAGGAGACACGCTCTGCTCTCTGCTCAGCTGTGGCTGGAGCAAAGTGTCTCCTGCTCTTTCTGTCAGACCTGACAGCTGGCCTGGAGCAAACCTGTCTGCATGACGTATGCTGATGTAAGAGATAGGAAAAGGCTGGACCAAAGCTGTAGGCTCTGATAGTATCTAATCATCTGACAAGTCACTTTCATACTCCTCGGGTGCATTTCAGAGGGAAAAGGGAGAGCTGTGCTTTGTTGCAGGCATGTTCAGTGGTAAACCTGCCAGCTGTGGGAAAGGTGGTGAGATGAGAGAATGTGCTTTGTTAGAGAAAACCCACCTGATGAGCCATATGCTTCTCAAAGCACTATGCTCCCAGTTACTATGCCATCAGAGGGGACTGAACCCCGTCTTCCCAAACTCACATGCTCCATGTCTCCTCAGCTCCATGTCTCCTCACCTCTGTCTGTGCTCCCATGTCGCTTTGTGAGAGTCTTGCCACCAAAACCTGTCACATTTTGGGGCTGGTGTCACCACTAGCTCCTGGGAGAGGGTGAATAATGGCCATGTGCTGACAATCAGCAGCCCTGGTTCAATTTGTAAGCCCTGTGGTCTAAGAGCCATATATTACTTCAGGCATTTCCCCCCAGGCCTTTCAGCTTGCAGATTTATAGTTTTCCAAATGGAGCAGCAGATATTTACCTCAACAGCTGCTGGTGGCTGAAATGCTTGCACTGGGGCTTTCGCAGTGTGGGCAGTGGGTATTTTCCAAGTGATGGTATCACTTTTCTTCTTCCTCAGCCAGGCACCCTGATGGGGTGAGAGAGCTGTGGGCAGGTACTCGCACGTGCCCTCAGAGAATTGTGTCGTCACCCTACCGGTTTTGGTGCCTCTGCAAAACTGGGTCATCTCTCAAGTCTCTGCCTGAGCTCCAGCTCTGGAAACACCAACATGTGCTTGGACAGGCAGGCTGCTTACAGATTCCAGTTTGGGAAAGGTGCTGGGTATTGCAACAGAGTCCAGGTCCCCTACTGACTCCTAAATGGGAGTTCTCGTTCAGGGCTTAGAGGTGCTGTTACAGTGGGCAGGATAGTTTTGGTTGGTGTGTTGGTTTCTGTGATACTTGCTTTTGCAAAGTTGTAGTTTCCCCCTTGTAATGGTTCAATGGATAGCATTTATGGTTCAACCAATAACAAAAAAATATCATTGCACTCAGGCTTAAATATAGAAGAGCTTACCCAGGGTATGATCTGACCTGTGACTAAATAATGAAAGTGAGAGCTATATATACATTTGTAGGTTAGAGTGGTAAACAAGAGAACCCAAAGGCCACCAAAGTACCTGATAAACTAAGTAAACAGAAGGTCTCAGCCAGAATATTGTTGAGTCCCAGAGAGTACCTTCAGTCCCACATCTTTTTGTTTTTCTCCTTTAGCTGCCTATTCACTGAGACCTAGTTCTGGGGCCAGAAGGAAGGACAAAAGATGTCCGCCCTCTCCCTTCACAGCCCTTTAACCACTCTGAGCTAGAGGAAGATGACTGCCTCCATCTCACCCTGCCCACAGGGAACAGTGGCAGGAGCAGGGTGGTGTTGCAGGGCAGGACAGGGTGAGGAATCAGTACAGTTGCACAGCCGTGTTGCCTGGTGAAAGGGCCAGCTCTCAGAGGGCTGGAGGCGAAGAGGGGAGCTAACATGTACTGCTTTCTCCCTTGCTGGGTCCCTGTTGGGTTTTGTGGAGAGTGTGGAGTGGAGGCTGGGATGCCTGCCTGAGTGAGTCTCCTCTGGAAAGAACAGATGCACAATAGTGCACATCTCTGGCATGGCCCTGTTAGCACCAGAACCTTACAGACACCATCAGACCTGCTTGGCTGCCCTGTATGCAGGCTCTGAACAATGCGCAAATTTTTGTCGTAATGGATTGTAAAACAAGTCTCAATTTACTATGTAGTGATTAGCATTAACATATGGCCTATGGCATAACAATACAAACTGGCAAATCCAGGACAAACCCAGGATAGCCCACACACTCTGCATTTGAGGTTGGAGACCATGAAACAAGAAGAGGGAAATGGGGGCAATATTGATCACTGAACCTTAGTCCAAGTTTCATTTGCATTTAGACAAAGGCACTGGTATCAACAGTGTTCAGGACGATCCACTCAGACTTTTCCTTTCACAAAGTTTAGGTAAGCCTTTCATTTTGAAGATGGCAATTTGTCAGCATACTGCTCCACCCACAATAAGAAACATAGTTCAGATGGCTCTACTATGAAGTAAACAGAGCCTCAAAATCTGTCTGGATGACTGGTTGGTCTTGAAAAAAAATTAATAAATCAGGCCCCATTTATTTATGTATCTTCAGACAATAAAAGGGATAGGGAAGGCTTTTCTTTTCTGTTAATTTGACACCTTTATTGCAATATAGCATTATGAGTTTGTAGTGTTGTCTATGCTGCAGTTGCTGGAAAGGAATGTATTCCCATCCATTTAATCTCCTTTAAAAAAGCAATCCAGACCTCAGTGAAGTCATTTTGGTAACATGACACAGATATTTATAAAAAACTGTTGTTATGCTGGTCTCTGTAACTCTCTTCTGTCACTGATTTAGCCCTTATTAGAATGTCAGAAACTTCTAATTAACCACAGTGAACAGACACAGTGTGTGGTTTAAAATATTGTCTTTTTAAATTTACTAAACCAGCATGAAGTTGCAGCCAGCACAGCAAGGATAATGTTGTTAACTCTGTATTTCCCAGCCTCTCACCCCGTGGATTTTAATCCATGTTATGTGAAGGAAACACTGTATCCCAGAGCAACTTCAAGTGGTGTTTATTCATTTGCTGGTGAGGGGGTGGGGGATGGAAAATGTGTCTGAGTCATAAAATCCCAAACTTTCCCAAAATTTGGGTGTGTTCAGAAGAAGAGTTTTCATCTCTATGACTATACGTGAGCCCACTGACATGGTCTCATTTAATTCTGGAGAGAAGCTTGAAAAACATCAATATTTTGAACCCAGTTTCTCATGGGGTAAGATGATAAAATCTTCTTTTCATAAACCATAGTTTACTAGCACAGTTCCTCTCCCTGGGCATTGTGCCTTTTATTACTAAGGCACATGGAGGCAATAATTGCCCCACGCCTCGCTTAGCCTGGGATTGCCGGTGTGGGATTTGTCAGGCTGGGTAATTAAACCTGCTGTTCACTGCTGAAGTTTGCTTCCTCGTGCTGCATAAAACTCAGCTGCTTCTCTCCCTGAGTGGACAAGCTCTGTCCAGGAGTGGTCTTGGACACCCCTGAGGAATCTGATTCTGAATCCAGCTCAGATCACCTTGGCAGTGCTGAGCTATTCATCCCTGTGGATGAACAGCTAGCAGCACTGAGGGCAATGGCTGTGGACTGCAGGTGCCACTGGTCCTTGGCTGCACTTAAAGCAACACTTCCCTGTGTCAGGCCAGGGGCTGGGGGTAGGTGGGCTCATCAGGAGGAGGTGTGGTTGCCCACAGACAGTGATGGATGCTGGATGCCACTCCCCATCTGTGCTTGGCCAAGGAAAATGCTTGAAACTGTTGCCTTGCCAAATAAGTCATTATTCCAGAGGAAACTCAGCTAGAGGCTTGGGAAACATCCTCCCATGACTTGTCCCTATACTGGGACTTCTTGGCTTTATGGGGGAATGAGATGAACACAAACTCTGAACCTTGGCCATTGCTATCCAAACAAACAGGGGTGTGGGGATTGCGATCCCACTTGGATTTTCTCTGCATCCTCTAGACATGGCTGCAAGGGATGAATTAACTCCTCTCCTGCTAAACTACCCTGCTGACCCTGCCAGGCAGGAGATGGGTGCATTGCTGCCAGTGCTGTTGCTGGTGTCCCTGCCAGCCACAGGCACAAGGAAGGGAGATGTGCCCTGGGGTTGGGTTCCTGTGCTGCCAAGTCACTGTGTGAGGTCCTGCTGATCAGTACTGCAGCTGACTGGACCCTGCGGGGCTGAGCTCTGTGAGCTCTCCCCAAAGAGCAGGGCAGACTGCACATTAAATCCTACTCCAATCCTACCAATGCCATGTGGGGTCCTTTTCTTCCCCTGCTTTGTGCTACCTGCAGGTGCTGTGACTCCTGCATGTCCCATCTCTCCCTTCAGCCCTCCCCTGAGTCACCACCATAGTGCTGCTTTATGATATGATGGTGGTAACAGGGCCCAACAGTCTTATCAGGTGTGTAACTCCCACAGGGTGTCTTTGCTGCAGTCACCCCAAGGATTGACATTTGTCTTGGCTCTGAATGAGTTGGGTGGTGAATCCAAACTGCCACCCTAAAATACTTCTGATTTGCAGTCTCCTTCTGCTGTAACAACAGGGCATATTGCTGTTGACTCCCCAAAATGTGGTCTCTGCATCGCCTGTGAGTTTACTGACCTCTGGCAGTAAAACCAGAGGATGCATGCTCTGCAGCAAGAGGATGAATTTCAGCTGCTCTGCCAGAGCCTCTGGGTGTCCCGAAATCCCAGAGGTGCATACTCTGCCCCCACAGAGCCCTTCAGACTGAGATGCCCAGGCTGGCCACTGCTCTTGCTGGTGCTGTCTCACAGCTGAGATCTCCCAGGCAGAAATAAGACTGTTTGAGTTCTGTATCCCCCAATTTTACTTCCTCTTTTTTTGCCAAGTTAGGTTACTGTTCTAAATATAATGGATTTATGTGTTGCACTATCTCTTTTTCTGGCTTACCTAGGTTATTGCATTTCTACAGGTCCAGATGACTAAAAGGTACTGATGGCAGCAGCTCTGTGCATTAAGACGAAAGAGAAAGGTGTTTAGGAGGCTCTAAGATTACATACAAAGACAGGTAACTTCCACTACCCCGAATAACAAAGTTTTATTTTAGGAAGGTGTTTATTGAAGTCAGCCTGGAGAGTAAAGTCCTGGGGGGAAAGGTCCTTTTTGTCTGGATTTTCACAGAAGACTGGACAAGTGACTGGAGAAAGTATTAACAGTGCCAGTCTAGTATTGTGTATTGGTTGATTGATTCTCCTTGAATCCTTATTTTAAAATAAATAAATGCAACAACTGTTTGAAAGGCTATGCTGTCCTTCTCTCTCTGATTTCCAAGAGAGTGGACAAGATGACCTAAAGAGGGAGTTTCTACTTCTGTGTTTTTAATGGCTGTGTCAGTGTTTGAGCTGAACTGAAGAAATTCATACTGGAAGCAAAACCGAAGTGTCCTTGGCTTTTCGTCAACCACCACTCTCTCTGTCTGCTTCTCCGTTCCCAGAACTTCCCTGAGATTCAGGATCTCGCCGTCCAGGCTGCGTGAGGGGAGGTGTGCCAGGAGCTTGGTGGTGAGAAGCTGATGCAGGGATGGGGGTGTGCAGTGGAGAACCTGCCTGCCCAGCAGGCATGACACGACACACAGCCATCTGGCAGGGACACACATTGGCCAGGGAGCCCTTGACTTTCACACCGCCAGTGATTCACGCTGCTGAGAGGAAAGAGACAGGGTGGGCAGATGTCCTGTTTCTGTAAACTGCATGGCTGAGGTTTTAGAAAAGCGGATGGGCCATGGGACAAGGAGTACTGGAAAATACGTGCACATAATGGCTTGTTCCAATTAATATGAAAGTGTTTTAGTTTCACGACAAGCATGAGCACTTTGTAGCACCAAACATAATAATAAAGAGTGGATTTAGCTGTCCTGTGTTAGGGCTTATGCCTCTATGCCTGATCTTATTAATACTAGTTTTCATGCTGGCTGACTCACAGCTCCTAAACAAACAGTATGTTGTAGTCTGGTTATTTTTTTCCAGTATTCCTTTACCCATGCCTAGGATGTCCAAGCGGTGGTGTGGGAGCACATCTGAACTCTCAGTGTTGTGCTTCTTGGGGCAGTTTTCTTGCAAGTGGGCAATTTTTATGGGCTAGAAAAACTCTATAATGATTTTATGCCTCAGTTTTTAGTAGGATTTTTTTATAATGAAAGTGGTGAAATAAGGGAAGAGGTTGCTCAGAGAGGTGGTGGATGCTCCATCCCTGGAAACATTCAAGCTCAGGCTGGACAGGGCTCTGAGCAATCTGGTCTAGTGGAAGGTGTCCTTGCTCATTGAAGCAGATTGGACTAGGTGACAAGGTATCTTCCAACCTGAACTATTCTGTGATTCTATATACCTTTTGTCATTCGTGTCTATGTTTAGCTCTGGGCTTTCTCACTGCTGAGTGTGTATCCCACAATGCTATCATAACACCATATTTCTAACACCAACACACACACAATTAGCAGTTCAGCTTCTAAAACTGATTTGAACATACATGTTTTTACAAACTCAGGTTTCACTCGCCTTTGGTTTTGATTCTTAAAGATACCCACTTTGAAGCACTTCTGAGCTCCAGGAACTTAATTTTGTTTTAATGAGAGTCCAGATTGTCTTAATTGCATGATACTTGGCACTGTTAAGAAAAGCAGTAACAATCATAAGACCTTTGATATTTGCCAGAGGTGTACCAGAACCTGTGGGTAATTTTTTATGTGTCTTATTCTCCAGCCCAGTTTTCAGGCGTGGCTGACTATTAATGCTTTCCAGTTAGTGGACATGAACTTTAGTCATGAGTACCTTTGTTTTCTACATCTGATGTGACACACAGTACCTGGAAGCTCTGTTTATTTTTTAAGGATAACATGAGAAACTGCTTTATCATAGCTGACTGTCTCGGTATTTATCATTATGGTGCTAAGCCACTTCAGTTCATTCAGTGTGCCTGTGTGAGCACGTGTGTTTGTGGGTTCACATCACTGCTGATAATTAATCATGGACTGGAAATCTTATGCTGTTGGAATTATAATAGTATGTGTCAAGAAACAGGCTAATTTTTGGTTATACTCCGTTGAAGCTGGATTCAGTTTCCACTAGAGTCAATGATCTTGATTTTGTTGACTCCACCAATACAGGATACAGCTTGTGGAGGTTGACCCACCTCCAGCTTGGACCAAATGGTATCATCTTTAATGGCATGAGATTTTTGTGCAGGGCTGAGCATTTCCATGCTCTCTTTTTCATTATTCCACTGTAATTCCCCTCTGCTAGTAAGTCACTAGTATGCTTTGCTGCTTCTTTAAAGCAAGTGGGGCGATGCCAAGTGGTCCAGCTGGACTACATTAGGAGGGAGACGCAGCAATGGGGCTGAGGAAGTTGGAAGAGGTTGTGGATAGTGATACATCAATTTGCTGCAGCAAGGAGAATCACCTGTGAAGAAGAGTTAAGTGGGCTCTGAGGTACCTCCTTTGGGCTATAAAAGGCCTGGAACAGCATCATTTTCTTCTCTTGAGGGGTGGAATGGAGACAGAGGGCTCTGATAGGATCTTTCTCTATGGCTGTGGCCATGAGAATGCTTGTACGTTGATTCTCTTGGCTCTGGGAGCAGGTGGTGACAAAAAGCAAACCCCAAAGGTATGACTATTTCTCATTTCTGCATGTGTTATTTGGGTGCTTTTCTTGTGCTGATGTTGTGCTTGCTGATGTGTGCAAAATTTCAATAAGGTATTGTTTATTATTTTTGTGAGTTTTTGTGAATAATTTGATTCAGCTGCAGCTTTTTTAATGTTCTTGTTTGTTCTAAGCCATCTGTGAAGAGGTAAATAAATTTATGTCAAGGTGTCTTCTACAGGAATATTTATTAATTAATTTGAACTACCTCTACTCTTTGCCTATACCCACTGAACTGGTGGCAGCAATGAACAGAGATAATGTCCATCCCTGGTCAATTATAGTTTTATTTCCTTCTGAAAAAATAAGTCCCAGTTTTAAAAGCGTTTGAAGCCTGAGCCTTGGTTTTGTTACCAAAAAAAAAAAAAAAAAAAAGGTACTCTTAATGAGCCTTAGCACTTTGTAGTAGCCTAGGGAAGACAAAGCAATTTTGTAGCTGTGATTCAAGATAGTGAGCTGAGCTAGTCAGCCTTTGAACTTACGGACAGGAACACGAGTGGGACTGACCCCCCAAATCCCTTCCGTTTGCAGACTTGTTGGGTCCATAGATCTGTAAATAAATCTTTCAGATCTAGGCACCAAATATTGGTGTAAGATAAACCTGCTTGAGTGCTGCTTGGCTGCACTTACAAAGAAGTGCCTCTTGTGTGAACAGAAGAGGATTGATTTGGCTTTCCATTACACTGTCTCTCATCAAATACATGCAACTCTAGTAGGCAAGACTTGCCATACATAGCTTAAGAGAGCAATTTTCAGTGTCTATGCTTACAAAGGTTACTGTTCATTCCTCTTTCCCAAGTGTTCTTCCTCCCTTCTACAGTGTAATCTCTCCTGCTGCTGTTTTGTTTGCCTGATGCTTTCATTATCCTGTGAATAGGATCTCAGCCTAAAATCCAAACGAAGGTATAAACACAACAGCAAGTGTCAGAATTGTTGTTTTGGCTTTTTTTTTTTTTCCTTTGCCAGTGTTGTCTGTTCCTAGAGGAGTCATCCTTGTGTTTAGCATCTTGTTTAAATTGCTGAGGTGTTCCCATGTCTTTGAAGGGTTACTCTGCACTTGCTTGTGGTATGCTGCTCCTAATCACCTCCATTTATTGCAGACACATACTTGGCTCCTTTTATCTGTCTGTGATCTGGAGATGGGGGCAGGAGGAGGAGGAAGTGTCATGCTTTCTTACTCTGGGGTGGCAGGTAGCAGTGCAGAACCCCCACCACCTTAGGCAACGATCTGGACCTGGTGTAATCAATCAGTGCTGAGAAAGAGGGGAAGAGGAGGTTTTCTGACTGCAATTCTCCTTTTAAAGCCACTCCTGGGAGAGGCAGTGCTCTGGTAGAAGAGTCTGGATGCACATGTATCCTGCTGCCCAGCAGAGGGGACAGAATGCTTTCAGGTGTGTTGGTGCTCCATAGCAGCACTGGAAAGGTGGTTGTTTCACCTATGCCAGGCTCCTGACACTGGTGTCAGCATGAGCACGGTGTCTGGGAACCCCTCTGGAAGCCCCTTAGTCCCCTCTGTTCCTATATTCCCTCCCTCCTCACCTCTGCATGGAGCCCAGACTGGAAGTTGGTTGCACCACCCCTGACCGATACTCGAGTCACTGTAGTGCATATGGGAGCTGTTTGGGAGCGAGGGCAAGCCTGGGGCACTGCAATGAGCACACTTGTTGCAACACCTCCTGTGCGATGCGGTGGTTTCAGTTCTTGCACTCCTTGCTGACAAACACTGTAGGAATGTGCCAAGCCAAAGTCTCGGGTTCTTCTTTCAATTTTCTCTTTTCTTGACTTCTTGGATAAAAGAAGCTAGAGAGGCACAACTTTCTGGTCTCCTGAATAAGGCAGTGCTGTGCTGCTGGAGCATCTTTGAAAATGAGCTGTAAAATTCTAGGTTTTCAAGTGAATCCAATTAGTGGGAGTTCCTTCTCAGAGAGCAGGTACTCAGCTTCTACAACTTTTCCTGCTAAGATACATTCAGCAGAGCAGCGAAATCATTAGCTGCTCCCAAAAGCCTGGCCTAAGAATTTCACACATGCTGTCCAAGAAGATATGAAGAATTGAAAGACAACTATGTTGTGGTTTCTCGTGCAATCTGCTAGGCAGGGCAGAAATACAAACAACAGATGTTTGGAAATTCTCTTAAAAAAAAGTGCAATTCATATGCTGTGCTTGTAGTTCTGGTGAGATCTTCCAAAATTATTGAAGTGTTAGCCTGATCAGTTACTAAGCTTTCAGAGTGGTAACGAAATGCTACTGTGGGGTTTTTTTTTTGCCTTAAATCTGGCTGATTAGTGATTTAAAGTGAAGTGAAGGCTAGGATTTCAAAATCTGAAAGGTGTTTTTGTGCTTGGGAATGTCTTCAGCCATCCCTTCTAACTTAAATACTTGTTTTCTATAACTTGCTGTAATGTTTGCTTGCCTCAGTCAACACCATAATTGAAGTAGTGATATTAGATGACTCATGATCCTGTAACATGGAGCAGGTTTTGTCCCTTAATGGGATACTGTGTCAGCAGAGAACATTATATGTTTTAGATTGCAGAGCTGGAGTCTGCTCACTCACGTTGTCTTTACTTTTTAAAAAGTAGATAACACAAGTTGGGATGCTTTCTAAAGCTATCTAAAATAGAGAAAGGAAATACGATTATTTTCAGGGTTTCAGCTCAAGGGGGCAAAGGTAAAAAACCTGCAATGGATCAAAGTTATTAATTAACGACTAGTTACTGGATTCTTCCTAATTTATGACTTCATATATTATAACTCTTTCGGTAAAACATCCTTACTGATCATAAACATGCCCATTAAGAAATCATACAGTATGAACAGCCAGAAAAAAAAAAGAAAAAAAGCTGAGAACTCGGCAGCTACACATTAGCAGACCCTGTTGCTGGCTGGAGCAGGGCATAAGTTAATCAGTGAAACAGTTTGTTAAAAGAAAGACTTCTCAGTTGTTCTAATAATACAGAGGAGTCCTCCTCTGTTCTGGAGAGGAGTCAGCTCTTCCAGAGTGCGCTCCCCATGCTGGAAGCAGGGCGTGGCTGCAGTGCTGGGGGCTGAAGGGCAGCCCTGCAATTGGGCCAGGAATCAGCTGCACCTTTGGGGACACTTCTTGTGGTTCCTTCCGTGAGGTTTGGGTGAGGGCTGTGGTGCCATAGGTGTGCTGAACCAACTAAGGTGCACTCAGAAGGGCCCAGGGATTGCTGCACAAGCTGTGGACCCTCATGGGAGATCTTGCAACAATGGCTACTTGTCTGTGCTTTTCTTTAAACAGTGCTGTGCATTTTGATTAAACCTGAAAATGGCTTGGAGAATATCTGCTTCTCCGTTAGCCTGCTGACTTTAACCACCCTTTATAATCAGGACATCATGGATGTTTGTGTTCCTTCTAGCAGGAGGGGAAATGGAGAGGGAAGAGAGGGAGATATGAAAAGTGAGAGTGGAGTTGAGAAGGTGAAGACCAAAGAGCTGGACAAGGCCTTTTCTCTTCCTGGCAGGTGGAGAACTCTTTTGTGTAGGGAGGAGCCCACAGTCCATCTTATTGTGATTTAAGTGTATTTCAATAATAAATGTAATTTCAGTATGAAAGGATGAAACATTTCAAGAAATCAGTGTTAATGATACAGTGGCCATTTTGCTTGTGGGAGGTTTAATCTCAGACAGAATCCTCAAGGGATCAGGATTCAGCAGGATGTAAATCTCCGTATCTCCCTGATTGCTTCTCTGCCTCCCATCATCATGGCTATTTGTAGTCACTAATAACCTCGTAACTTGCCTGTAAGGCATTGTCTTTGCCTTATGGATTAGAAGCTGGAGTGAAGTACAGACAAATGACTTGCCCAAGGTCACAGAGGAAATCTGTGTGTGAGCCAAGAACTTCAAAACTAGTAATACTGAATCATGACTTTGACATCTCTGTACCAGCTTTGGTTTGGTGAAGGCTGGCTCCCTGGGCAGAAAGAAAGAGCTGAAAAATCAAATAAGCACAAAATCCACAAAACACCCTGTTCACCTTCTTTAGTGAGAAACAGTACCTCCAGTTCAAGTATTTTTCTCATGCTCTGACCCTTCATGTTTCCGCAGCTGTCAGCTACTCTAAAGAGCCTTTCCCAGCATGTTTACTTGGTCACATTCCCCATGAATGGACCTTCAGGGTCACAAAGCCTTCTTGCTTGCTGCCTCTTGGATTTTCCTTTGTTTTCTTTTCCTTTTGTTGGTGTTGTTTGGTTTTGAGTTTTTGTTTATTTTTTCTGTGTGTATGTTTTGTGTGGGTTTTTTTGTGTGTTTTTGGGGTTTTTTTGTTTGTTTGGTTTGGGTTTTTTCCCCCCATTTTTTGTTGTTGAAGGGCAGGCGAGGGAGGAACCTCAGAGGCAGCCAGCCAAGGGTGTGAGCAGTGCCAGGTTAAGTAATGGCTTTGCTGACACGGATTCTCGTAACTGCTGTATTCCTGCCCTGCCAGGAACAGCCCATCAGGCGGCAAGTTTTGAAAGTCTAATCAGTCCAGGCCAGTAATCTGTTGACCTATACAGGGCTGCAGGAGAAACCCTGTGTATATGTGTGTGTTTTCTGAGGGAACTTATTAATTAAGCGTAATAATATTTAATTATCTTGGTAATGGGTGGCTGGGAGCTACAGGAGTCTGATGAAGCACATGTGCGAAGCTATGGATGTTGGTGTGATCAGGGTGCAGGAGGGAGGGCACATGGTGAGCTCTGGGGGGCTGCAGTGGAGCTGCTGCCAGATCTGCCTGGCCCCAGGGGCAGGCTGCTGGTGATCCCTGGTAAGCTCTGCCTCACTCCTCTCATACCTTCTCAGTAAAGGGTATGAGTCCATCTCACCTTTTTTTTTTTTTTTTTTTTTTGCCTACCTCCTCTATTTATTCCAGATCCATTGGAGATGGCCAAAGGGTGTGGAGGCATGACTATCTTGAAATGCCCAAGCAAATTCTCTGAGTTGATTGGAGCTTAAAGCAATGTGAACAGGCTGAATACAGCACTTTCTGATGTCCACAGGATTGTAAAATTTATCTTCTTTTCAGTAATAACTTTAAATGGGATGTTATTCTAAGTTTTCGTCACTAGGCAAAGTCTCTCTGATTGATGAAGAAAACCTTGATGCCTCATTTCTGCATTGGATGCTTCCTGCTCACTTTGAGTTTGTGAATTTATCCATGCCTCCTGCTTGTCACAGCTCAAAGCCCAGTGCTCTGAAGGTGACTGTTCCAAGGAACACCTCCATGGACATACTGATGTTTAGACATATTTTGAAGTCTTCTACCAAAAAAAGATACTAGGCTCTCAAGAGTGCCTACTTTGCCAGAGGAAACATTGCTTTATTTCAAGTGTGTTATCACTGAGCTGCTGCTTTATCTTGTTCAAAAGGAGCTGTTGTCCTAGACATGTGTTAATGGCAGGTGATAGAGGTAGGAAATGTCAATGCAGGGGCTGAGGGATGATGTGAGAGGGAAGTGTAGGTTATCAAGAATCACAGGAGAATAAAGGTCTGCCTGACCTCTGTCAGAAAAAATTCTGTCTTTTGCAACCAGGCAATAAAACCATTTTATTGTTTTTATCACCTCTACAGAAGGTAAGGATCCTTTAACCTCTTTTCTTGAGCAAAGCTGGAAGTTGTCTTGACTCACTGACTGAAATATTAATGCTCTCCTGCTCCCATTTCTCACTGAACAGAGTACGATCTACTTGCGCTCTACATTTGTGATAGAGTTGCAAATTATTTCCCTGGCTAGGATTCTTTCAGAGGCTTTAAACATTCTGGGTGTCTGTGTGCATTTTTGTGTGTTATTCCTTGATTTTAAGAAGTTTGTGCTTCCCCCATTTTGGGCAATCAATGTGGCCACTTCCACAGACCTGATGTGAAGAGCAGGTGATTGCTTGTGAAGTGCTCTTGACTCATGTTTTGCTGGGGCCTGGGCCTTTGCCCAAAGTGGAGCTGGACTGGGAGGAAGATGGGACAGAGGTGAAGGTGCTCAGTGAGACTCTTGAAGCTCCTTTCTCTGCTGGGCCAGACATGAACTGCTGTGTCACTAGTGGAGAGAAGAGTTCATCTGGGCTGTTTGTGTTGACGCACTGGTGATGGAGCTTTGCATTGCTTAACTGCCTTATTTGAGGAAACATTTCACCTCGGGGGGAATGTCTCTCAAATGGCACCATGATTTTAAACATCGGTTTTGCCTTTGTGGGCCGTATGCATAGGCACGTTGTCCATTCCTCCATGGTGTGAAAGAGTGTGCAAGCTTGCCAGAATACAGCTTTCCACAGACACCAAGCACATTTGCTATGTAACACTTGTGGAGAGTATCAGAAATTGTAGTTTTTGCAGGCTGATGTCAACCAACTCATACCCAGAACACCAGCAAGAATGGGTTGCTGTTCTGTTGAACAATTTTTCACTTATCAATTTAAAAAAAAAAAAGCTAAGCATGCTCTGTAATGAAGACTTTGGTATTCCTCAGAAGAGACAGTAAAAGTGGGGATTTGTAAAGTAAATACTTGTGACAAGAAGAAGGAGTTATACTCTTGATTTAAACACCAGCTGAAGCTTGCTTTCGATTTAGTTATGTAGAAAGAGCTCCACTCACTGGTAGAGCAAATTTCTAAGCTGTGATTTGTGATGACTCAGTCCTGAGCTAAAACGATGTAAACTGGAGCAGCTATTTCAATAGAAAATGTGACTACCTTACTGGGAAATTGTGTTCAGTCCAGAATTACTTTTTTTCTCACTTATTAGTAAATCATTAATTTTTTTTTTAATTTTATGCATAGAAGTTAGTATACCTATTGGGTTACAGAAACTTTTTCATGGATGTGAAAGGAGCAGGGCTAGGTATTCAAAGCAGTTTGCTACTTGGCTCACTACACATATGTGACTGATGTAGCTGATGTACACAGCTGCTTTGGTTTCACTATGATGTAAAAAAAATTCTGCCTTTGACCAAGAAGTGACCAACAATTTATTTTTTTTTTTGCTTGTTTGGTTTTTTTCTCTTACCAAGTCAGCACTTCTGCTTCCTCCTTTGCTCTCCCCAAAGGAGCAGGCCCCTCTTCAAATGTTATAGAATTACAGAATGTCTTGGTTTGGAAGGAACCTTAAATGTCATCTAGTTCCAACACCTTTACCGCAGGCATGGACACCTTCCACTAGACCAAGTTGCCCAAAGCCCCATCTAACCTGGCCTTGAACACTTCCAGTGATGGACATCCATAATTTCTCTGTTCAGCATGTTCCAGTGCCTCACCACCCTCACAGTAAAGAGTAAATTTCTTCCTCATATCTAATCTGAAACTCTGCTACCCTAATCCTTTCACTCTGCTCATTGATAATGAGTCCTTTCCCTTTCCTTTAGGCCCTCTTTAGGTACTGGAAGGTATCCCTGAAACCTTCTCTTCTCTAAAGGCTAAAAAGCAGAGTAGTAGAGAGGCAGAATCATCTGCTTCAACATGCTGGCCACACTTTTGACGCAGCCCAGGACATGGTTGGCTTTCTGGGCTGCAAACCGACATTGCTGGGTCATGCCTAGTTTTGAATCCAGCTGGCAGTGTGCTCTGTAGCTGCCTGCTTGCTGGCTGTGTGGTGGGGGGCTCTTTCAAGTTTTTTGTTCCAACAGGTTTCAATTAATTTGACAAATGGTTCACCAGTGATGGTTTGGAGGCCTTCCTGACAGTTAAATATTTTAGGCTTATCCATGTCCATATCCTTCAGGAAGAGCTCATGGTTCCTGAATTACTATGTCATACTCCTAATGCAGGACAAGGCTTGCCTCATTTACAAGGCATGACAGGGCTACATGTGCAAAGATGCCTTGGCTGGATTTGCAGGAGTTGGTGCTGGCCCTGGAGGCTCTTGCATCAGCATGGCACTGCTGGGGTGTGGGTCTGCTCATGAGGCTGGATGGCTTTCAGATCCCAGTCAGGAATGAGCCATGTGGATGCCTGGGACTGTTTTGGCTGAGGGGTCACTTTTGGCTGTTCCTAACCAAGTAGAGACAGGGCTGATTCTAGAAGCAAGAAATGATTTGTGCCCACATAAAATGATTAAAGTTTGTGTCATCCTTGCTATGTCACCTGGAGTACTCCACCTCCATTGACTATGAACCAAGTCCTTCTTGGTTGTCCCAGTCTGAGACTGGCCAGTTTGCCTGCTGCATGGCTAGTGTGTAAGAGGGTGTATGAGCAAGTGGTGTGCATATATGATCCTGTGGTAGGGCCCCAGGATACCTTTTTGAGGCACTTGGGTCAGCAAGTCTGGCTACATGGTCATAGCAAGCTAGCACAGCCACAGAAATGGTGGAGGTATATGTTGTAAATTATAGAAACAAATTCTATCTGACCTTAAAATAACTGGGTCGTTCTTTAGGATTTCCAAGTCACGGTTTGAATCTGATTTTATTTACTGCCGGTCACAAGAATTGATTCTGGCAGGAATAATCAATGCTGCCTCTTAGTCTTGAATAGTGTTAACACATTCATGCCTGGGACCCATTCTCTGTGTTAACACAACATCCATTACTGAAGCTTTTTGCATGAACATGCTGAGGGACCTAAACAGACAAATCAGTGTGGGCTTGCTCAACCATGATGAGAATATTATCTGATTTTGGTTCTGGAGTGAAAACACACCCTCCCAGCTGCAGATGAACTTGTCAGTTCAGGTAGCTCTAGGCAGAGCAAAAACTGTATGTGTGGTTGTGTTACCTAGGACGTGGTGGGGGATGGAAACTGTGGTGGTACATTGTGGCGTGGATACATCTAGGAGAGTTGGAGCCCTCTTGCATATGGCGCCTCATGTAAATGGACTCTTTAAACTTGCTTTGTCCACAATAACTTCCTAAAAGCCACCCAAGAATTTCTGTCATGCACTTATTAAGGTTTTTTACGATATTATGTGATCACGTGGTTTTACTGTGTTCTTTGCCTTCATGGGGAACTCCCCATGAGTCAAGGTTTTAAGCAGCAAATAACCTCTATGAAAAATGCAATGTTCTGCACTTCCCTTCTCTCTCACTTTTGTGATCCCCAGCCCCTAGAGCTGAGTTGGCAGTGACAGGAGACTCAGCTCCTGGCTCTGATACAGGTTGGCCACTGACTGTATAAGCAGCTGAGTCAAGCCCACTGCTGCTGCTTTGCAGATGGTGCACAGTGCTTCTCAAGCAGGCTTTGAGATGGACAAAGCAGAAACCTTTGCTCTTAGATGTTGCTGTTGCTCCTCACTGTAGATCTGGGGCCTCACTGTGCCAAGTAATGTACAAACAAATGTCCCAGCTCCTGGCATCCTGCAAGCTAAAGGAATGCTGATATGAACTCACTCAGTAATACAAACAGACATATCTACATTCCTCTGGCTTTACTAGCGAAGGTTTGCCGACTCACTTATGAAAGTGAGGTAGCTTCCAGAGATTCTGCAAAGCTGCTTTGGCAGATGGTATCTTATTATTCCTTTGCCAGGAAACGGAAGCAATATCATGATATGGTAAGGGACACTTACCCCACTTCCAATGTCAACAGAGTCATGTTTTGTGAACAAATAGCCAGCTGACATGTAGCTTTATGAAAAGATACACATTTAATATATGCTTGTATGTAACAGATGACAGATACTTGAACCTTAAGCATGACAGATCTTAGCCTTAAGGTGACAGATTTAGAACCTTAAGCATATAACAATGTGTAGCTATGCGGATGAGAATAATTGTTACAAAAACACTCCAATTATATTCTGAGTATTCTCCATTTCAGTGCTGTTGAAAGCCATATTGTAGCCAAAATATGAATTTTTTAATTAATTTTTACTGGTGAGGAAAAAAATACATCTTTTGTAAACTGAAATTCTTGTTATTTTCCCCCGTCTCTTCTTGAAGTGTGTGACCCCTTAGTACTGAAGATCAACATTTCTTCAGCTTGTGGAGTTTTATAAAGTATCATCCAGTGAAGACTGGAAATTCTGCATTTAGCTCCTTTTTCAAGGAGTAGATTGGTAAATTGAAAGAAAAACAGAGATGCAGAGCTATATCTGCTTCAACAGTTGAGGTTAGTAAGTATGAAAAATTACCTGGAATTTCTTTCACTATTTAATTTGCATTTCTGGGATTTTTGGAATAACCAACTATTCATTTTGTAAGGTGTAACTGAATTTCAGTTCCTGTAAAGAATAGCAGTGTTATGAATTTTTTTTTTATTTTGGCTTCTAATAAAATTTTGTCGTTCTGACAAAAGCATACAACTTTTCAAAGACATTCACATTAAAATAGGCTCTCTGCTCTCTTCATTGTCTGAATAAAAGGCAGATGCTGACACTTGTGTATTATGATCTATACACTGAGGCACCTTCTGATGCAAAACCTCTTTCTTGCCCTACTTAACTGGCAACTTCCTTTATGTGGTAGTGACTGCTAGACAATGAGCCCCAAGTGATTGTAATACTCTCCAGACGCTTCAATTATGTCCCTTTTTCAGATTTCTGATGTGGAACAGGATCATCTAGCCTCCTTGAACAGCCGTCTTCCTCCCTTTCACAAGATTTTAGAAGTTTTCTGAAAAGAGTAAATTGTTTCAAATGCTCTAAATGTTGAACCAAGAATGTCTGAGTAGATCAAATAGCAGAGATGCCTTATTTATCATGAAGAGAATGAAGTTGTGATGGATTCTTGTGTCGTGAACAAACTGATGGTCTTCCCATCATCTCCTGGAAGTGCCCCAGTTTTCACAGCATACACCTCTAGGGCAGAAGGCATTTAGCATGTGTAAGTTGAATGTCAGTTGTGTTTTTAACTTAAAAAAAAAAAAATTGATGAAGAGCAGTTGGGTGTACTCTGATATGAAGGAATGATGAGCAGCAACCAAGGAACACAAAGGTCCTTTGGCTTTGATGTCTGGTTCTCTGGCATAATTGTATATTTGGGCTCTCACGGAGACGTGGGATCTGCCTCCAGGGCAGATGCAGCTCATCTGTAGGAAAGTGCACTTGCTTGTTTCACAGCTGTGGAAATTGGGCATGCTAGCTTGGTTTTTGGAGGAATGGTGGGGGTGTAGGGAACTGATGAGGTTTTTCAATACACTAGGTGTTGCCAGAATCAATGAAAAATCTGGTGCCATGTCACCCAGGGCATTCAAGGACTGTGATTCAGTCCCTGCTGCAAGCTGGTGGCTGTGTGGTGATGGTGGTGAGGACATGGACATCACTTTTGATCTCATCAGTAGGTCTGAAAGAGGTCGGAGCATCTGTGCTGCTATATTCCATCAATGCCAGTAGGAGAGCTAGGGCAGGGCCCAGCTGATAAGCAGTACTCAGACTTGGCCCTTCCCTGCCTCATGTCACTTAATGCAGTTCTTCTACCTCATCATACGCTCAGTTTATGGGGTGGACTCTGCCCAAAGAGCTCTAACCATATGTAAAGGTCCTATCTGAATTTGTGTTAGTCATGTTATCCTAATATGGGTTTATCCCACTATGTAGGAGGAGCAGAGGTTTTCAACTGAAAAATTTGAAAATAATCTGGTGTTTGTGTTTTTGAATGTGTAGCAAACACGGGCTGTGGTATTAAGGCAGTCAGTGTTGCAGCTGATCATTTTTGGTGGCAACAGTGAGTGAGATCCAGCTGGGCTGAGGCTTTGTCTCTTCCACCAAGGCAGATGCCTTTTGCCCTTGTGTGATGAGCTAACAAACTGGGAGTGCTGGAAGCTGCTGTTGGCCAGCTCTATCTAGTACCTTCCTCTTTGAAACAACCTCTTTTGTTAAGGCATTAGGGTGCTTAATGAGGAAATGAAAAGGGTGAATACAACTCATGAAGATGTTCTCATTTTCCTTGCCGTAAAATCTGCATTGACACAATTCCCCGGAGTCTGAGGCAACAGGGATCAACTTCTGTTGTGGCAGGATGTGAGTCTTGAGATCAGCATGGCTGTGAGCCATTGGAAATATTTTACTTGGTGTGAGGAGAGATGAATACTAAGGTTGTATGGCAGATCCAACTGAACAAAGACACCAGTTAATCTCCGCTGAACACTTTCAAAGGGAAATATTTATCCTTGTGCAAGATGGCTGGTACTTGACGTGCCAGACCTTGGGTGTTGTGTATTTATCCTCTAAAACATGTGAGATTTGAAATGCTGTTGTTCTTCTGTTACTGATTTGCTAGTGTTTCCTCCTGGGAAGAGCAGGTGTGGCTGTGCTGCTGCTCTGTTTCAGTATGCCACTGTGAGGAGTGAAGGCAAGCAAAGCAATGCCCTGTTGAGGGGTGAGAGAGGGGAGACAAGTATGGTTCTGTCTGGAGTTTGAGTGATATGCTTCACACCCCAGAGGGGTTTTATTTAGGGAGGGCAAGGTGTGCAACTATCCTGCTGATCAAAGTATCTGAAACCCATTTAAGAACATAAGAACTCTTCCAACTAGAAATTGTACTGTTAAAAATGTGAATGTATGCACAGAGAAATAAAATGCTTTTGGGGAAAAGGTCTTTAACTACTGGATAACACTGTAAAAGACAGCAGTGCTTAGTCTATTTAATTTTTATAAAAAAAGTCCAGTATTTACCAGTGTAACAATGCCTTCTGAATTCTTTAGGTCATGATCTTAGAATAGAGGGACCAAATTATTAATACTGAAAGATTTAGCTTTGCCAGAAGCCAAGACCCTCATGGCCCAACCAGTGGGCTAGTGGAGATCTTGTCACTCTCTACAACTGCCTGAAGGGAGGTTGTAGTGAGGGGAGGGTTGGTCTCTTCTCCCAAGTAAAAAGCAAAAGGATGCAAAAGAATGGCCTCTATTTCCACCAGGGGAGGTTTAGATTGGATAATAGGAAAAATTTTTTGGTGGAAGAAGTCACTCACTGGACCAGGCTGCCTAGGGAAGTGGCTGAGTCACCATTCCTGGAGATGTGGCACTTCAGGATATGGCTTAGTGGTGGAATTGGCAGTGCTGGGCTAATGGTTGGATCTGATGATATTTCAAGGTCTTTTCCAACCTAAATGATTGTATGATTCTAGGTTTCTTGCTCTCTCTGAAGATTTTCAAAGTTGAAGGAAAAACTGTGGAGGTGTGCATTTTCAGATGAATGTAAGGTCTCATGGAAAGGGACATGAATATGCTTCGGATGATCTTGCAATAAAGTTTTGAAGTGAGGAACAGTGGAGGGGAGGGGGAATCTATTTTTGAGAAATAAACATCCTTATTCTCTTATTTTGTGCAATACAGACCAAAATTTGTAATGACCTGCAGTAACACACGGAACATTTAATCAGGTTTATGCTAAAAGCAAACCCAAGCAATGAGGTGACAGTGCATCATTCTGTGGGATTTCCTTGTATGTAAAACCAGAAAGTTTGAACTGATGCTTGTTATGTAAAGCAGAAAGGAGAAACAAGCTGTGAAGTGGGTGGGAGTCATGATACAGCTAAATATAGGTTTGCTGAAACTCAGTACTGAAAGAATAAAAAGGGGAGGCTTCATGGTCTTGATAGGGTGGTCTAAGCAGGCTGTAAAAAAAAAATTGGCTGCAAAGGCTGCAGCAAAATGAGAAATGTGAGGGTGGATATGTGCACACTACAGAAAACTTAAAAAATGTGGTCAGAATGAAAAAGAAGCTATTCCACACGCACTTAGATTGGGAATGGAATCTTCTACTGTTTCCCAGACAATGCTGGCATCATGTGGCCAATTTATTTAGCTTGCCTTGTACTAAAATATTTCTGAAAAATCTTTGCTCTTTCCCAGCATCTCTCTGATTGAAATTCCTAAAAATACAGCTCATAAACACTACTAAACTCAGCTGCTTCACTTTCCTGGATGTCCTGGGTCACACTCTCCATTTTATAGAAGACAGCGACTCTTAAATTGATAATTTGAAGTATTTTCTGACCACTGATTATATTTTTCAAAGGATTAGTCTGTCTCTTCTAACATACAAAACAGTTTTTGACTGTGCTTTGCTTTTGAAAGTGTGAAATTTCCCCCTGCAGGGCAGGCTGTGGTGGGAGTGTTCTGCTGTTTGTAAGCTGGGGAAGCAGTGTTAGAGGACAGTAGGTTTGCAGGGAGGGAAAGGAAACTGAAACAGCAATTATTTCTAAAGAGGAAGTGTGAACTGAGAGAGGTTAAGCTCATTTTGGAAAGACCAGCAGAGATGTTGCAGTGGCCAGGAAATATGGAGGAGATACAAGGAAAAGGAGTGGGAGCAAGGAGGAAAGGGAGCTGTAGTGTTGCTTTTCATGGGTTCTCTGCAAGGGAGCAGCATCCTGTTTAAAGACCTTAAAGGAGTTTTCTGTGACTTCTGGACTATGTAGAAGAAAACTGTGCATGTAATTCTGAGTTGATTAGCTTAATATATCAGGCTATATGGGGGTATTTTTACAGCAATACTACTGATACTCTTGAAGATTGGAAACCCGAGTAATAATAATATCTAATAACACTTCAATTAAGGTCCACTTACACAGACTACATTTAAAGAATTTTGCAGAAATGCTCCTGAAGCTCAAGTTAAAAGTGCCTGGCTAGTGTAGGTTTAATCAGATACTAGCAACTTCTTAACATGTATCTCAAATAACCTGCCAAAATCAGAATCTCTCTGGGGGAGTTCCTTTTTGAAGTTCTGTACATCTAGATAAAATGGAAAACTTGGCAAAAAACATAAATGGTCAAAAAGAGGGTATTTCTTGCTGCCACATTTCAGATTGTGTAAGGATGATACATCAATATTAAATATTAAGTCAGAGCATGTGTATAACTGCACACAGGCACAAACATATAGAGGAGCTGAGCATACTTACATAAATTTTTGTGTTTATAAACAAGTGTGTGTGTGTATATATATATATACATTGACACATTCCTTTTTCTGAAGTTATTTAAAAAAAATCTGATATAGGTGAAAAAGAGGGGAAAGTATAAAACAAATATACAAATTGATAGAACTGTCAAACATTGTAAAGCCAAATAAGTCTTGGGTGTCTGGGTACCTCACAGCAGCAAGTGGAAAGTCAAATACCAGGAAACACATGCTTAATTCTATAGTATGAAGTGCAAGCTCTATAAATACAGCCATTTTTTTAAAGTAAATATATAATATAATGGTGGCTCTGATTTTATTGCTTTTATGAACCTTTTACTATGTGTTTAGGTGACAGGGAGCCTTTAATCTGATGTGGCATCTTGTTCAGATTGGTTGTTCTTAGTTAAAATGTCTGCCTTGGGTCATGTCCCAAACTTCAGCAGAGGATAGGGTACAAAATTCCATAATACTTGAAAATAAAGTTACTTGGGCATCTACCTTACATAGTATAAAATGGACAATTAAATCTTTTTGCATCTAGGTGAAACTTCCAAGCAGATTACTAAATTCCTTTGCCTTTATTGCTTAGAATTGAAGTGCAGTTTCCTGGAAAGCTTTCTTTGTCTAGGGTAGACCCAGCAAAATCAGACTAATTGTAGGTAGTACTGCAGATACATGAATGCAGGCTTTGCCTTTTTATGGTAGACTCTTTTCTGCAGCTTCTGACCAAACAGGAAGACACTTCTTTTTCTTTGGCTACACTTTTTATATTTAAACATGTAATAAATGAACATACCTATTCTTGGTGAGATTTGCTAAACCATTTATTCATAAAGACTAGTTTTCCAGCACTTCATCTTAGAGAGGTGTTGATAAAAATGCAGTAAAGGTACTGTGTGAGTGCTGTTTTATGTGTTCTTTCAATGCAATTTTAAACAAGAAACTGTTGACTTTATTAAAAGGTGTTGGGCTGGATACACATTGAACTCTCTGTTCTGTAGAGAGCTTAGTCTTGGAAATAGGACTTGCTGAAAGCTATTAAATATTTAATTTTCCTGAATGTTTTGAAAGGATATAAATGACTGAAAAAGGAAAATGAGAAAGTAGATGTGACTGGGGAGAAGAGTACAGGTTCTTCTGCTTAAATGTGGAGCTAGGTAAAAGGTGAGCTTTTTGGCAGATTACGCTTTCTCTAATTGTAGCTCTGTCTTCTAATATCTCCTGGCTGGCAAAATGAGGAGTTTGTTCTTTAATACATGTTTTACAGGCTTTTGCATAGCTCTATGGGTGAAGGATGGGATGTGTCTTTAGCAATGATTTTAATAATTCTGGGCCACGATGGCAGGTAATGTTCCTGATGTCTATGTAGCTTTACCAGAGCCACGGAGAACAGCTGTTGGCAGATGGAAGTAAAGTGCATCTTTAAAAGGAAAATAGACTTATATATCTCTTGCTGCCACAGAACAAAGCTTACTTTGGTAGTGAAAGAAAAATAATGAGCTGATTGAGAGTTTTTTCTAAAGATTTTAGTTTGCCCTTTCACTCTGGTGGAGTCAGAGCAAGTAACAGTTAAAGTTACCACTGAACATGCTAGCAAGGCATACTTTATGTTCCCCAGAATATTGTCTATGAATATGCATTGCAGAAAGGACTGGGATATCACATGCAATGTAAAAGAATGTTCTAGAAATGGAAGATAATAAAATGTGGATGTAGTTGATCTCAAACCTAAATCTATTTTCAGAGAAAGAATAAAACAGCTTGAATATTTTATTTTCTTTTCAGGGGGAGGAAGGAGGAGACCTTCTGAGATAATTCAGATCATAGTTTCCTACCTAGTTTATTAAAGATTAAAATCTTACAGTGTGTCTCCAAGTATCTTCGGTGACAGAACTCATAGGGAGGCTTCAGTCCTATTTTGTGGATGAGAAACATCACATGAAGTAGAGTACAGGCTGAGTAATCAGCTCAAATGCTCCATGGAAAATTTAACTGAACTGGAAGTGATGATGTCAGATTCTCCCATGAACTAAACTACCCTTTCCTTAAACTTTTAAAGAGGTCAGCACCCTGATAATCATAGGAGAGTGAAGTTGCTCTTGCTAAAAAAAATAACCAACCCAAAGAAATGAGGACTTGTAAGACTGCATTGCTGCAGGAATTGTGGGTTTTACCTTTTGGGGAAGAGTAGATAAAGTGTTAGAACTTCAAGGTCAAAGAGTTCTTTAAAGATAACTTTGCAGCTACTAAATTCAGGCTCAATATCCCTTCTTTCCTGGGTTATACCAGTTGCAACCTAGTTTGTGGGTAGGTGGGGAGGAATGTGGTGTTTAGTTCAGTGTCATGAGAATGAAACAGCCCTGATTCAGTACTTGTGAGGATCACCAAAGGAGGATTGCACTTGACTCAGGCTGGCTCTGTGCTGGCAGAATGGCATCTTCTCAGGAGACAAAGTGCAGTGAGATACTACCTCAGCTCTTGAATGTGGCAGGAGAGGAGCACTGAGGGAACTGTGACCTCAAGCAGCCATTTAGACAGGCTCTAGGATTTATCTCTCTCATGGAAGGTACAGCCTGGCAGAGACACAGTGCCTGTCTGTTTGTTGCATGAGTCCAGAGCAGAAGAGCAAGGAGATGTTGGGGCTTGGGCAAGGTGTTTCCCAGTAGCACTTCTGGTTACACTTGAGGCCTTGCCAGGTGGATCTGGTCTGTGGGGCTGGAGGCTGATGGAAAAGCTTGCAGGGCTGCTGTGTAAAATGCAAAATATGTACTGACCTGAGGGAAAGAATGTGGGAACCATGCCTTAGTGGCAAGGCATGAGAATAAGTAAAAACAGGTAATACCACAAGGGGAAACAGGTGTCTTACAGATCCTGGTTGTGCCCTGACTTAGTGCTGTTGGAAAGTAACTGGAGGGATAATTTAGTATAAAAAACCCCCAAACTGGTTTGCTGGTAGAGGCACACAGGATTCTGTCTGCTTAAGACATCCTCTCTCTTCTTTTCTCAGCCCTTAGCTGCGTTTCTATCTCATTCCCATCTAACAATACATTTAATATTTTTTTACTTTCCTTTTGTGCCCTTGCCATGCTAGATGAGAACCTGTTTGTATCACAGATGCTCCTTTGAGAAAGTCACTGCGAGCTTTGTAGGCAGTGTTCCTTGTTCCCCACACAACTGCTCTGCTGAAGTGTGGCTTGTGAAACTGAATATGAGTTTACTGCTGCTGTTCCCTGTCCCCAAATATTTATCACGAAGTATATCAAGGCTATCATGGGATTTCTTAAACTTTTGAGGTGGAGTGAGTAATTGAACATGTGAGACATGAAACTCTTTCAACATCTCTGAAAGAAATCTGGAAATTTTGCATCTCTAATGTTTTCTTCTGTGTGCTTGAGTTCTCTGTAATTTAGAACGAATTCAACCCTTCCAAGACTGTTAATGAGAAAACTACCCCTAATCTATAGCAATAGCTTCAATATAGTGTGTCTTACCCTGGTAATAAAAACATTCTACAGTATTTTAAGCGAATATTGCAGAATACTCTTGGGTATTTTTTTAAATTAACATAAAAGCTGACTGCTGGAAGATGCTCTATGAAAACAAATTATATTATTAATCAAACCAAAACACAGAATTCTCCACATAGTGGTTTTAAAATGCCCAAGATGGTCTTTAATTGAAATGTTACAGAAAATAACAGAACGAGAAACTGTACTTGGTGCTTAATTAACTTTACAATGTATGTTCAGCAGTTAGTTAGATGGTGGGTCCAAAATGCAGCTATGGGATGTGAGATGTTGCCAATACACTAAGTACATTTATGTGTTGTGCAATGATAAATTTCAACTCAGATTAATAAGTACCTTCTTAATTAAACAGTGTCTTTCCTTTTTGGTGCTGAAATAGCTGATGCTAAGTGCCATTGCCATGCATTGTCTTCCATAGCTTCAGTGCTTGCTCTTCCTCATAAGTATTATGTCACATTAAGAAACCATGTTTTAACAATGCTCTTTCTCCCAGCAATTATCACGTAGTTGATTTTTGTTTTGCTTTCTGTTATCTAAATCCAGGCTGTGTTTTAGCCTTCTGTGATGGTGAAAAGGATGCAGGAGATTTAAAGAACTTGATTTTGCACGAAAGGCCTGGGCTGGTGGCTCTGCATGTGGTTTCTGCTTCTTTCTGGGCCAGGCATCGAGATGACTGCCTCCTCAGATGTAGGCACCAGAATGGGCCTTGTCCCCTTTAGTTTTTTAGAAGAGGACCCAGAGCAAAAACACAAAGGAGGACATCTAGACTTTGGCAAAAGATCCAGCTCGTCTTACAGAAGTGATAGATAGTGGATGACTGGGGAGCAGTACAAGGAAAGGGAAAACATATGATGATGCATTCCTGTTGTATTCTGCCCGAGCCACATTGCTGTGATATTGTTCAAGCTGTGGATCTCCATACTATTAAAAGCTACTTCCCTAACTAGTCAGTTGCTTGGGCTCTCAGTTTTTTTCCCACTGTGCCCACTGTCCTCTTGGATTAGCAGATGTGTTCTTTTCTTGTACCATCACAGCACTGCCAACTCTGCAGAGGACCAGCTCTGCCCTGACACTGCTGTTTTTGGCCTTGTTCTCACCTCTTTAGCACTGGCTGGTGTGCTGGGACCACAGGCTAAGACAAACATAAATAGTTTCTCTGCACCTGATGAAAGACTTCCCTCTTTTTAAACTTTATAACAGGTTGTATGGGATGGATTGTAGTATGGTGTTGGCACCCCTCTAAATACCCAAGTAATACATAATCAGCATAAAATGGCCTGGGTTGGAAGGGACCTTAGAGATTCTCTAGGTCCAATCCCCTTGCCCTGGGTGGGGATACCTTTCATTAGACTGGGTTGCTCAAAGCCACATCCACCTTGGCCTTGAACACTTCCAGGGATGGGCATTTAAAACTTTTCTGGACAGCCTGTTCCAGTGCCTTAGTACCCTCACAGTAAAGAATTTCTTCCTCATATCTAATCTAAAACCCACGCTCAATTTAAAGCCCTTGTCCTGTCATTACAGGCCCTTGTAAAAAGTCTCTCTCCTGCTCTCTTGTAGGTCCCCTCAGGTACTAAAAGGCTCCAGTTGAGTCACCTCAGAGCATATGCTGGACTTCAGCACAGGACGAGGGGTAACAGTTTTAAACTGAAGGAGGGTTGATTTAGGTTAGGTATAAGGAAGAAAAGTTTTAAATGAGGGTTTTAAAACACTGGAACAGGTTTCCCAGGGAGGTGGTAGATGCCCCACCTGGGACACATTAAAGGTCAGGTTGGATGGGGCTCTGAGTGCCCTGATTTAGCTGAAGTCCCTGATCGTTGAGGAGGGGATTGAAATAAATTGCCCTTAAAAGTCCCTTTAAACTAAAAATATTCAGTATTACACTCCCCCCCCCCGAAAAAGCAAGGAAAGATGGTCAACAATAATCTTGGTCCTATTTAAGTACCATTTGATATCTGATATTTTCTGCTTTATTCAAGAATAAAATGCTCTCTGGAATGAGTGTCTTACCTACACTTACCTACAGGAATCAGGTCAGGGCACTTCCAGAACCCCTACTATGGGCAGTGGGTTGCTGTGGGGCATGACAGGATGCTTGTGGAGTTTGTTGAGCTAGGAGAAGTGAGGCATGGATGGCAAGGTAGGCTAGAACAGGGGGAGGGATGATAGCAGTGAGAGAAAGAAAAGGTTTTCCTCTTTAGTCATTTAGAGGAAATCTCAGCCATCTGATCCATATGACTGCCAGTGATATCTTGTAATACCCAGAGCTGCCTCTACTTTGTATCTTCTAGTCATGAAATCCTGCTTTAATGGGAAGGGTCTTGTCTCAGCTGATGTAAAGGTACCGACTGAGCTGAGTGTGGCCTCTAGTGGTCTGTGAATATCACATACTGAGAGTCAGGGCTTGCCTGGCTGCTGATCTGTTGGGATCCTTAGTCTTCCACGTTAAGATCTGAAAATCTGTGAAAGAGGAAAAAAAAAGACCACCAGAGAGCTGGGATAAAGAGATTGTTTGCTATCAAGCACCTGCTTAGGTGCTTGAGGTCATGGAGCATTGTGGGTGTCTGTATGGCACTAGAAGAGCTGCCAGTATAAGGGATGGTCAAACTTTTTAAATTGGTGCCACAATTAGATCTTACTCCCAAAGCACTGGTACTTTCACTAAATATACAGTAAAAGTTTTCAGTAACAGCTGTAATAGAAGAGAACTTTTAGGCAAAGGTGAAGTAAATATTAGGTCACAGTAGTTGTAATTTATAAATGTTTACTTCTCTAATTTGCAAAGGGTCTTTGGCCCCTTGTATCAGGGATATTCTATAATCTGTGCAATAGTTTTTTAGCAGCAGGCATCTGGTTTGGGTGTCAGAGGGTGTAGTTTCAGATTCTCCAGACCATTTCACTTGGCTTATGGCAGGATCTACAATCCCCTCCTACAAGACAATTGCAGAAGCAAAACTGCTCACTCAATGTATTAGAAATGAAAGCGAAGTCTAACCCAACAGAGCCTGTGTACCCTAAAGTGTCCATTCCCTAAAGGAAAGACTTAAATGATAAATAATAGCAGTGCTAACAATCAGCTGATTCATTTATCTATCTTTCATTTTAATCCCAAGCAGTGTAAGCATCTAGCAGGTAATGTAAATCAAGTGGCATTTCTGTTTTGCTTTTAGTTTTGGGAGCTTTGAGCTGTGCTTCTCACCCCTCATAGCATCCTGCTGTAGATGTATTCATCTCTGTGCTTGGCCTCAACTCTGAGGTGCTTAGATGCTTTGATATTGAAGAAAGTGATTACTAGTTCTCTTTAAGAAACTAGAATATTTTTTGCAGTAAGAAACTTTCATAACTCTGTACTTCTGATCTGTGGTGCTGACTCACAAACATGAGTAAACTGTAAAATTGCGTTGGTGAAAAGTGTGCCTTCCCTGGCCATCCATCGTGCTCCTGACTCAGAGGTTATTTCCCTCTGAGGTATCTGGCTCTGCTTCAGCAGTGACTCAACTGTTTGTGGCGCTGAACACCACAAATAACAGCCTGGCATACTGAGGGAAGCTGAAACTGGCACTGATTATATATTAATATGCTGCAGCAAAGAAGACTCTTTGTGAGCATCTGAGTCATGCCTGCAGCTGGCCCAGAAAAGTCCGAGGTAATTGGGAATAACGCATGACTGCAACTCACGCTTCTTTCTCCAACCAGAGCCCTGTGTCATTTCAGTACCTCAGCAGCCGGGGAGAGCCTTCCTTACCTTGCAAGAGGGAGAAACCTGGGAAATAAAGGAGAGCTTAACCCCTCTTCTGTCTCTGCCTAGTGTCTGCTGTGGCGACTTAGCCTGCTTGCAGTGGTTTCTTTTGTGATTGTGCTCAACACTATATGCCTGCTAGAGCATTGTAAGGATCAGTTAGGATACATTTGGATTTTCAGAAATGTATAATGCATAACCCATAACAGTGTTGCAAAAAATGGGCTCTTGAGTATCTGTTTCCCAAGGCTTTTTCCCAGGGCAATTGACTTTTTTTCTTCATATAACAATAGTTTGATTTTTTTTTTAAATCACTTTCTGTATTTGTCTAATATGGACTTTCTTTTCCTGTTTAAGGACACAGGAAAGTATTCAAATGGCTGACAAAAATGCGTTTGTAACTGGCAAAATGGAAAAACTGCCTCCCTGTCAAGCCTTCCTGATGGAGTTGCTTTTCCTGGTGAATAGGCTGTGCTATCACTGCCTTTTGGGTGCAGATGGACACTCAGAGGCAGGATGGAGTCAGCTTTGTGGGTGCATGTGCATGATAACACCTATCAGTCTGGAGCTAGGAAAAGTATCTGTGCAAGGGGAAAGGGTAGGGAAATAGAATACAAGATACAAAAGTCGACCTTTTTCTGAGTAGTGTTTTCTAGGATATCTGTTTTTCATAGGTTTAAAGTTGATATACAATTCATTTCATAGCAAGAAGCTAGTACTTTTGAAGTCCTTTAACTGAAGAATGTTTTGTTACATTTGCCTTTTCTCTGCTAGCTCAGATCTTGTTTGTTCTCATCTGGTATTCTAATTTCTGTATTAGTGGATGCTTTAGGGAAAGGCAGAGAAATAAAATGAACACCTTAAAATGTAGTACACCTGCATAAACTGTGGAGAGCTATGTGTGAGAAATGCTTCCTTGTCTGCAAGGGTGATCTGCCTTGTGCAGCAAAGCATGAAATCTGGTTATTATCTTATTCCAACTTTTATTGTAGCTTGTGGAGCTGAAAACATTATTAGTGTAAATAAAATGATCCAGCCTTTCCTAGGTAACACGGTCCTCTTTAATTTTCAGAGGGAGTGAGTTCTGTAGGTCGGTTCTGTTGTTACAGTCCAAGCTGGCAATTGTTTTTCCTCCCACAACTGGCTTTCACTGTAGCTGTGGCATTAGGGAGCCACAATGTCTTTGTGTTCTGACCTAGTGCAACGTAAAACTGAATGTTTTTCAAAGGCAACCTTTTTGTTGTGTGCTGGTGTTCTTTAAAAACAAAATCCCCCGTGTATCTAGTTAGAAGCACCCCTGCTACCACGGTGAATCAGAATCATACGGTGTGACTGTCGGCATGTTTTGGCAGATGCCTCAAATCCAAAGTAGTCCTAACTAGCCTGACTCTGCTTGGTACCATGGGAATGAGTGAAATCAGAGCTGCAGCCGAGCCAGGCCCAGCAGATGGCAGCAGAAGAGCACTGAAGACAGAGCCCGGGCTGCCTGGCTCAGCGACATCCCCAGCTCAGCCTCAGATGGAGAACATCCACTGAATCCTTCTGCGAGGTTGAAGGGTAAGGGCGGTGAAATCAGATATTCAAACCGTGTGAGAATGTCATGTTGGAGTTCAATGCTTTGCTTTCAGGCATTGCAAAAAATAACACTTTGGAAGAAAGTGAACTGTAAAGAGAAAAAAAGCCTCAAGCCCGGAGTACATACTAATAATGTATTATAAGGTGATGTCCTTTCAGTGTATCTGTTATTGCCCTACTGAGTAAATGCTAATGAGGGAACTAAAACAACGGTGTTGTTTCCCATGAGGGGGTTCTTAACTAAGGTTATGGTGAATACTCTTGTTCCCAAACTGAGCTCTGAGGGGTGCTTTTGGCAAAGTGAAACACGTTTCTGATACAGCCTGGGAGAAACCTACTCACAGAGTAGCTTTAACCTCATGTTTAACACTTTCTCCCTTGAGACATTAGTTCAGAAACCCTCAGACAGGAAAGGAGTTGAAGTAACATCATAAATGGTTTCTTTTAATTGTTGAGTAGTGGGAGTTGCTGCTGCTGGGGCTAAAGGGTGAATTGCAAGCACTGTAAGATGCACCTTGTCCTGATTGCTGTCCTCCCATATGTGTTACAAGGTGGGAGGCAGGCTTTAGCTCTGACTTTCCATCCCTTCCAGAGTACTCAGTTTCTTCTGTGAAAATCTTCAGGCAGCTGCTGAAGCTAGTTATGAACCTGTTTTGCATGGTTAGCTTATGTGCCAGCATCTAGCTCTGGGTGTCTGTTATGATTATTTATTATTGTGGGTGAATGTAATCATTGTAGCAGGCTGAAGAGACCATTTACTGCATATAATAACTGCTGATTTTATTTGTTGGTATATTTTACTGTTATTAAAAGCCCCCACAGCAATGGATCTGGTGTTCTGATATCAATCAAATAAGACTGCTGTGAGAAAAGTCTATTGCCCATGCAACACAGCTCCTCTTCAGTTGCATTTTTATTATGTACTTTTTTTATACACATGCAGGTGGTAGTACATAACCTCTGGAAGATGTACAATTAAACACTGCACTTGCACTCTGTTCAGAAATCATGCCTATATCCCAATTTTGTCTGCAGTCGTGTTTCTGGTAGTGACCTCTCACAATGACCATAAAAATTAAACAAAAGGCAGTGTTCTATATAATGGGGTTTATTAGGCATATTGAGCAGTAACACACAGCTCAGTGAACTTGTGTGTAGCCAAATAACTCCAAGACATGGATGTAGTACTTGCTGGCTTGAAAATGAGCTCAAAATTGAGTGCATTTAACATAAGGGTCAGCAAGATGAGTGCTTGGCTTGGTATATTCCAAGTGCCCTGTTGATCTCTAGAGCACTAGACAGCCAGCTGTGAGGGTTTATTTCCCTCATATATTTGTTTAAAATAAAGAAAAGTTTTATCTGGCTCCTAATATTTTGCGGTACTCTCAGTTCAAAATAGTCAAGTCCTTTTGGTCGAATGAAAAACAGGGAATCTTGGAAGTGTCATTGTGTTATCAGTTTCCTGACCCAAGCTGATTTGATACCTAAGGCTGCCACAGTACCAGGATGTAGGAGTTCATGAAGTGGGTCACAATACAAAACTTCAGGTGTGATAGGAGACATGTACAGTTTAAATATCTAGGTTTGAATAGATAGGATAGAGACTGGAAAAAGAACCCTGTCTCAGAAGAGTACCTGTGGGTTAAAGGATGCTGCAAGATATTATTTGCACTCTTGTGTGGTTGGTCTTGATCTGTTTTGCTTAAAATACTTATGAATTTGAGACAATTACATCTGCAGTGGTGACAGCACTTTTTGACACAAGAAATACCTAGATTTGAATTTTAGTTCTGATAAAGAATTCTAAAATTTTGTGCTTAAGGTAGCAGATCAGCAGAAAGGACAGAAGACAGGTCCCACTTAGCATTATGCATTAGCTGGCAGTTGGGCACTTCCCTTGGAAGTTGATCTAGTCATGAGGATCTATAGATTCAGAGGTACTTGACTGTGTTTGACATTCAGCAATTGTTCCAAGCACTTGGCCACCCTGGGCTATGCAAGTGGAATGACACTGAAACTGCTACTTAATCACAAAAATATTAAGATCTTAATTCTCTGAGCCCAGCCTTTTGCCACTGCTAAAAGTGGCCATCAGCTGGGGAGGAGGGGGGAGTGGATGAGTTGCTATGGATTGAATGGAGTATTAAGTGACTAATCTCTGCAAGATTGTTTTGGAAGCATTTCTGAAACAATATTCCCGTCTTTCTTTCCCTTATTTTGGTCACTGGCTTTGAAATGCCTTCCTTGAATGGCAGAGTCTTAGCTAGTTTTCATGTTGGAGCCCTGGTGCTCATGGAAACTAAGTTCTGCCCAAGTAGTCACCTGTGTGCCTGCATTGCTCATGTGCTGCAGCAGCTTGACTCAAGCTACTTCTTATTCAGAAACCATTTTTCATGTTAGCTTGGCCTGAGAAAACAAAACTGCTACCTTGCAGAGATGTGGGGGATGTTAGGTGTGCCACAGTACATAATGATATTTATCCCTGTAGCCTGGCATACAATGCAAGAATTCTGTTTTGGGTGGGATTTTGTTTGAATTGTACAGTTATGTATGTCTGTAAACTCAGGCACTGTTGAAAAAAACAATACTGGCAATCTGTAGCAAAGTAAAGACTGCTGGGAGAGGTTGACACTGAGGCAAGGAGCATTGGTGTTACTGTCAGTAAAGTTTTTAAGGCAATGAGACTTCCCTGAGTATTCAGTGTTTCCAGAAGACCTGAGTAACTCCTTTGTACTACCTCTCCCTGAACAAAATTTGTGTACAGGACCATTGTAGGAATGGAGGTTATACAAGGTAGAGGACCCCAAGAGATCGTGTGGGCCATCTGAGTCGAGAAAGAATGAACTCTCTGAGCCAGAGAAGTGTGTTTTAGATGAAGACAGCAATACAAGTGGTGCAGAGATGAATGGAAATGGAATTTAGATTATTTTCAGTGGTTTGCCACCAAAATGGGAGAATACCAAAATCCTAAAAGTCTGTACTGCTAAGAAGGTACAGAAGACAGTCATGTTAAATTTCCTGAGTTCAAAAGGACCGCAGGTAGGTTGGAAATAAAAAACAGCTTGAGAAACCCGGAAAATCACGTGTGTAGTAGCAAGAAATAGCATAGAATAGAAGGAAAGAACAAAATACAACTCAGAAGGACAAATATGAGATACCCACTGAGTTACTCCCCCATCCTGCTTCTGTGCAATTCACTGTCCCTGCTTGAGGTATGACTCAGAGATGGGAATAACTCCAGTCTCTCCCACAAAAGAGGGTGTAGGGAATGTAATTTATCATGAGTAGCAAATATGTCAGTAGTGCTATGCCACTAAGAAAAGAGGCAAATATACTACTAGAGTGTACAGTAGAAGGAATTACAGTCCATCTGATGTGCTTCACGGTGCTGTCTTGGCACTGTGGGAGTCCTGTGAACTATATGGAGTGTTCCAGGAAGGATGTGATCTGGGGAGACCCCAGCAGAGAGCACTATCAGAGAGCTCAGCCATCTGGCAAACACAACCTGTGACACGATGGAGGAACTTATGGTGTTTAGCTCAGAAAATGGTATTCCTCTGTAGAGCTGGGACATGTCTTTAAACCTTTGGGACATGTCTTTAAAACTGAGTGAGTCTGTTGTAGAGGAGGGCAATGATTTGTTCCCTGTCTCTGCGGTGGGTAAGATGAGACCTGATGGACCTGAATTGCTGCAGCAGTGATTTAGGTAAGGTGTTAGGAGAAAACTGCAGTGATTAAGATGGATAGGAGGGGAAGAGGGACTCAGTGCCATTGCTCAGAGAACACGCTCAGCAGTTGGAGGTCTTCAAAAACAGACTAAACACCTGTCAAGGGTGGCACCAGAAACCTACAGTCCCTGTTATTTGGTCTGCCTCCATAATTTTTTATTTGAGCACTGTCTCCATCTTTCATAATTTTTTGAATCTTGTTGGATTTTTGTTTTCTCCTCCATCTGGAAATACACCTTTGCACTGTGCAGTCTGTCCCTTTCCCCCACTGCTCTCTCTCGCTGCTCGCTGCCCACCCTCACCCATTCAGCCCGTGAATGCCTCTGCTGGGGGCTCCTCACTTACTCCAGTGCCAGGGCTGTGTTTCTGCTCTTCCTTCCCCGCTCCCAGCCCTCCTGAGGTGCCCAAGTCGTGTCGGGAGGGTGGCTGCTGGAGGCCCTGCAGTCTCCGTTCCCCGGGAGCGGGGTGGACGCCAGGGGGAGCTGCGGGACCAGGAACGCGGAGCGGGGCGGGGGTGGCGGGGCAGACGTGCCGGTCAAAGCCCCCTCGGCGTGCGGTGTCCGGCGGACCGAGCCCCCCAGTGAGATACCGGCCGAGGGGCATCAAAAAGAGGCAGCGGGAGCAGCAGCCCTCCCGCCTGTGAGGGAGGGAGCCCAGCTTTGCCCAGCCCCGCCGCGGGCAGTCAAGGACGAGCGGCGCTCCCGCGGGATGCTCGGGGTACCAGCGGCGGGAGGAGCGAGCCGCGCACCATCGGCTTGGGGCGGGGGCTGATGAGCTCTACAGAGGCTCTTGGAGAAGAGGCAGGGAAGGATCCGCACTCTGTGGCTGGGCAGAGGCGGCTGCTGAAGTCGCAGAACAGGGTGGGCACGTGGTTCATGGGTAGGAAACCCGTATTGGTTCCAGAGAAGAGGGAAGTGCTGGAAGAAGCTTCCCAAGGCAGAGGTGTCGGCTCTTAGTTGACAGTCCTGTTCAATAAATGAGAGAAGGTTTGCTGGTTTCTGTCAGGATGTGTGCAGTTATTGTTCATGTTCTAAAACTTGAAAATCGGGAGCATGATCTGGTGGTCCTTTACAGCCCTATTATCTTTCTACTTCTCTTGAAGATCCAAAGTTTGTTTAGGAATGAGAGTCCTATTTTTCCATTTAGCTATCCAGACCTCTGAGTCTGGATGTAGCTGTCACTCTAGGTGAGTGGTGACTACCTTTTCATGCCTGTCCTCTTTGGAATGAAGTTTAGAGGGTCCCTTAGTTGAATTTGAGAACTTAGTCATTGACAGAGTAAACCTGCCCTGTTTACTGTCCACATCCATTCTGAATTCTTAGTATTGAGCTCTAGAGTAGTTTAGGATGTGACAATCTCAAATGCAATGTGACATGGTTAACTCTTATCATTCAATATTAAGAGAAGATGTAATCTTGTATATGCCCTGTCAAGCACTATCACTCTTTTGGGGGATGAGAGAGAATCCTCAAGATTTATGTTTGTTTGCTTTTTTAGGTGGTTTTGTCTTAAGAAGAATATTTGCGATTTTGAGATGGCAAGTCTCCTAGAGAAAGATTCTACAGGGCTGGAAGACCTTTTGGTTTGACTGCAAACTTATCTGCAAATAGTGTCTTGCCTCTTGTTCTCTGCAAATGAAAGGAAGCATTTTGCTATTAATGTATTTTCAACTATACTTAATATGAATAATAACGGTCTCATTAAGGGCTGACAAACCTGTCTATTTTAGAAACTTTATTTTAACATGGGATGATTTCAATTTCCATAGATAAATTAAGTGCTAGCATTGAGTAAGTACAAATTTGTAGATAATTAAAATCAGGATTAGTGAGAGAAGAAGTGAAAAATGGGGGTCAGATGCAAACCATCATGAGTCAGGCTCTGTCAGTTTTGCCCTTGCATTTTAGTGCTGTTGAGAACAAAGTTTTTGATTTGGCTGGTTAGAACAAGGTTTCTAATAGCTTGGTGCACTGAGCTTCTCATTTCTAAGCATGGCCTTATCTCAGTGACAATGATAAATTCTCTCACTTAACTAAAAGTTTTAAATATATAGAGTCCTGCTACCTTTATGGAATGTTCCACAGGCACCTAAAATAGGAGCAAGGGCTTCAATTTAGTTTAGAATTTTTTTTTTTT
This sequence comes from Empidonax traillii, assembly GCF_003031625.1. Taxonomy (NCBI): domain Eukaryota; kingdom Metazoa; phylum Chordata; class Aves; order Passeriformes; family Tyrannidae; genus Empidonax; species Empidonax traillii. The sequence continues at coordinate 790,707 of NW_020955434.1, read as the reverse complement.
AATAAGGGGACATATAATCTTTGAAATTAATTTGAGATTTCCTTACAGGTAGTGATTTAAGTATTAATGTCTGTTTCTTCTCTCCTGCTCATTGCCTATCTAATCTTTTGGCAACCATTTTGTATGGGTGATAAAATGGGGACTCAGCTTAACGTGCTTTGAAATGGAGCTGTTATTCTTGGAATGAAGTAAAGTGCTTGAGGTAACATGCAATATTCATACAGCTTCATTGTTCAAGAAGTGAGATAATCATTTATGAGAAGCCCAGGACTTTGAAATTGCAGTGGTCCCCATCTTGAGACCTTTTTGTGATATAGTTAAGGCTAAA
>NW_020955434.1:785963-790196 GCF_003031625.1 Empidonax traillii | reverse complement strand
GTGCTTTGAAATGGAGCTGTTATTCTTGGAATGAAGTAAAGTGCTTGAGGTAACATGCAATATTCATACAGCTTCATTGTTCAAGAAGTGAGATAATCATTTATGAGAAGCCCAGGACTTTGAAATTGCAGTGGTCCCCATCTTGAGACCTTTTTGTGATATAGTTAAGGCTAAATGCTGGAAAATGTAAGGTTATACATTTCTGATTTGAGCAATAAGGAACTTTATTTCTCACTGCTGGTGGAGCACAATTCATGCAAGTTTATCCTTATTTAATGCACCATTGTAGTGCTACTGCCAGTCTAATGGTTTTAAAATTCTCAACAGACCTAATCCTTCTTATGGATATTTTTTTGGTTAAATCAAAACTGTGTAACCTGTGTTTTAATAAGAGTTATTTAATGCCATGCACAAGTGACAGTATTTGCACACTGCAGTCTGGTGTAGGGGACGCGAGGTTTAATCAAGGGGCTTGGGGCTAGATATCAGAGCTTAGACGAAACTAAATCTTGTGCTTTGGGTAAAATTATTTCTAAGGATTGCTGAAATTGTGCCTAATGCATCGCTCTTAGTTGGTGGATCAACAGCAATGTGACGGGTCAAGTAGCCTTTTAACAGAGGCAGTAATGATAAAGGTAAGGCCAGGTAGCAAAGTTTCCTATAAGGTAAAATTGAAGGAGGGGGTCTAACGATGAGCAATTTAGTTGGTACTCTTTTGGTCTCCATAATTCCACCATTCACATGCTGCCAGTGACTCTTCTGGTAACAGAAATCAATGAATTGAAGAGCCATCTTGGTTGTTTCCCTTTGTGTTAACTGTCCCAGGAGTGCAGAAAGGGGTTTTTTGGTAAAAGCATGGTCTTGTGCCAAAGAAGAGCTCAGGAATATTGTCAGAATCGGGCTATTTACTGAGGGTTTTTTTGTTATTTTTGGAAATAGGACATCCATCTCCTGAGGTACTGAGATTTTATCCTGTAGCTTGTAGGGAGCAGGGGGCACATAAGGCTCCAACAGGGTTCGTGAACTGCTAGGAGAGAGAAAAAATGTAACTACTATCTTTCTTTGTTTCTGATTTTAGCTCTCTTTAAAGAGCTGAACCTTTCCTTTAGTTGACAGTTAAAAAACCCCAACCAACAAACAAAAAAACCTCATCAACCTGCTGCTCCTGCCCTATCCCCAACAAGAACCGCCCCCCCCCCCAAAAAAAAAAAAAAAAAGTGCATTTTGCCAGTGTAGTAACTTCCAGGTTGAAGATATTTGGAATGGGGAGGGAGAGGGGGGAAAAAAAAAATCGCCTGCAAGCTTCTAGCAAATTGCAATTCCTTGATTTTTTTTTTTTTTTGGTAGTACAAAGTAGAATTCTCCTATGCAAGATAAAGGGAAAATAAACAAAAGTCAGTGCTCCACTGCACGTATCCCAGATTTGTCAGTGGGCTGGTTCCTATCTCCTGCAATACTTCAAGACCTTATGGGAGGAATGTCCTCTGAATGTCCTTCAGTTCCCAGTCCACCAGGGCAATGTCTGTTGTAGCAGACAAGTTTCTGCCCTGTCATCATTACTTACATGTTCAAAAGACTTAAAATGTGGAGTGTTACTGGGTGGCAGTTGTATGGCTATGAGCTGAATTCCACTCTTTCTCCAAAAGTTAGGAGGAGAAGCTGAATGAGTAGAAATTGGCATATACCAAGGGACCTGAAGGTTGTCAGAAGCCTTTGAGAGGGGCACCTTGTCAGGGTAGAGCCAGACAAGCATTTGCAAGTGGACAGTAGCTGTTATTGTAGCACTGTATTTGAATTTCCATGCCTTGCCCCTCTGAGAATGAAAAGGCTGGCAGAGGTAGCAGGAAAGAGTGGAAGAACTACTTTTATGGGAATGGTGATCCAAAGAGGACAGACTTTTTGGAATGTACACCAATTCCCTTTGGTTTGGCAGGTTTTTATGACTGCGTCCCACTGATGCTTTGTAGAGGTATTCTACAGAAGCTGTATCTCTTCTGGACTAGTGCATTTATGCCCTTGTGGTGACTTCCATGTTTACATCTTTGGAAAATAGCTAATTATGAATAGCTAACTTATGGAATTATAGTTACTGAACATCATATGTGGATATTGGCCTTTTAAGATGTAGCTGAAATGAAGCTAGGTTACAAAACTAATTAAGTAGGACACTTAATTTTTATCACTTGTCTGGAGTTTCCATGTATTGTGCTGTTTCCCACAGTGTGTGTATGTACAACTTATTAGAAAATTAGTGTTAGAAACTCAATATATTTCTCTGTGGTGGTGCTAGTTTGCAATAATTCCAGCACAGCCAAAGTTCCTTGCAAATAAAGAAGAGGTTGAGTTTCATGAATTTACTTCTTTTATTTTAAAATTGCTGCTGCAGTTGTTGTAAGTGCTTGGAAAGCAAGATTAGAACATTATTAGAAACTTTTTCCCTTGGGGCCTGTCTTTTATTGTATTACCAGTGGGAAAGAGGTGGTTGGGAGGGAAGCATTTATACTGAAACAGCAAGGTCAGAAGATTTTTTTTTTTAAGGTAATACACTACTGAATGTACAACCTCTTGCCCCTTCACTGTCACAGGAAATGAATGGCACTCTGCCTAGTGAATGATTTCTTTAAGTGCCCTCTCACCTTCCTTATTTGTGCACTGCCAGTACTTTTTTCCTCTAAAAATTCTTAAGGCATTAACTATAAGGGTCTCCAGCTGTACCTATTCAAACATGGCAAACTTTTATGGGTGTCCTGGTGAACTGGGATGTACTTTTTGGCTTTTCAGCATTCTCTCCCCTGGACATTTATTGTCATAGGGTACATGTGGAGAACTTTCTTCATCTCACTGACAGTCCGTACAAAACAGGTTTTCCTTGTTTTCAACAGCACTCGGGTTGTGAAAGTCTCTAATAGCCTGTAGGACTGGAAAGGAAAGCAGAGAAAGAGTAGGCTGCAGAGAAGAAAGGAGGTCGTGAGACCTGTCCTTTGGTCTCTATGGTTCTTTCTTAACTGAGTTTAGGCTTGTAAATTTTTTTGAGTGTTGATGTTAGGTTAAACCTATACAAGAGGTGACTGGGGTCCCATAGAGCTAGTGTCAATGCCTCTCCACGGATATGGGTCTTTTGGCCCTGAGTAGTTTCTTTTTGGTGCCGAAGTAAAAGCTTTTGTGAGCTATGTGCTGGTTTGCAATGGAGAGTGCGATCCTCATTTCTTGTTTACCAGTAAAGTCGTGCTTTCCAAGATGAAAACCTTTCCTGCCAACTTATTTTGGTTTAAATGTATTTTCACATATTCTCTTTTTTTCTTTCATGAAAGCTGAAAATTCTTTTTGAAGACATTTCTGATTACTTTGTGCATTTAGTTTAGTGGGTCTCCGGCCCTACTCTAGGTGCTGTACAGAAAGGGGGTGTGCTCTCTTCAGGTTTTTTTCAAGTTTTCTATCTGTGAGGAAGTGTTTTTGCATGCACTTTCCTTTAAGAGCATGACCTTCCTGACACTGAGATGGTAGAATAGATTGGTATCCCAGAAATCTCAAAATAGATGTAGACTGGCTGGAATAGCTCTGGGTTTTTCCTTCCCTCTCCTCAGTGAAAATGTTTGCCAGTTTTAATTATGAGCTCTGGATGTGCATCTTGAGATTTGCAGCATCTGGAGCACGGTGTAATGATTTCTGTTCTGTGATATGCATTCAAATAAGTAGCAGCTTGAACTTGCTCCCTATTCCTAATGGTACCTAAGTCTCTTTTGCATGCACACTGCCTCATCAGCTCATACAAATTTGTTCCTCCTTGCCTCCGTGTGAAAGACACGTTTTCAGACTCCCTTACCTTTTAAGTCAGAGGGGTGGATTCTCTTAGGGGGAAACCTTACTTGGCTTCAGTGATTGACTTGAATCAAATGAGTATTTTCTAACTGGATAAGCTGAAGTGAGTCACACAGCTACATATGATAGGGGAGGGAAGACTGGAGCTGAAATGGTTTGTTTATTGCTAATATCCATGGATGATATTCTTCATAGTAGCAAGTTTTCACTCCCACTTCCCAGTTCTGTCCATCACATCATATATTGCTGAGGATTGCTGTAAATGGAACAGCTGTGCCATCTGCCTCCAATATTATTTCAGTCCTCACTGTTTTGGGATAGATTTCATAAAGTGTATTGCACATACAAACATTTAATTGAACAAATGGGAAGCCTCTCCAGTCAAGAAAGCTTTGCAAATGACAAGTAGTGTCC
>NW_020955434.1:742508-785582 GCF_003031625.1 Empidonax traillii | reverse complement strand
ATCATATATTGCTGAGGATTGCTGTAAATGGAACAGCTGTGCCATCTGCCTCCAATATTATTTCAGTCCTCACTGTTTTGGGATAGATTTCATAAAGTGTATTGCACATACAAACATTTAATTGAACAAATGGGAAGCCTCTCCAGTCAAGAAAGCTTTGCAAATGACAAGTAGTGTCCAATTTCCATTCTAATGGTTACTCTGGGGCTTTAAAATATGTGTCAATTCATCTAGCAGGGGCTGATGGTATATTGAAGGCAGATGGCTTGGTTCTGCAAAGAAGAAATGTGAGTGGTTTTTACTATAAATCTTTTTCTTTTTTTTTTTTTTTTTATTTTGGCAAAGGCTTGACACAATAAAGATGTGAGTATTACTGAAAGTGCTCTTTAATAATTATACTACCTTATGTTTTCCCTTAAGAATACGGTTAACTGACTATAAAAATCTATTCTGGATTTTTATGTTTAACTATAACAAACAGTTTAGAAATGCCCTTTTTTTCATCTAGTAAAAAGACTGAAGAGTGAGCAGGTTATTAAACAAAAAGGCAAACACCAGTCCCTAGAGAAACATTGCAACCTCTGGAAGGGTGTTGGACTTTGAGAAATGCAGCCCCATGACAGGTCCTCAGATAGGCAAGAACACTAAGTGTAGACCTCACCTCTCCTAAAGATTCTCAAATTTTTAAGGCAGTTAGGAAGTGGGGAATTGGAAGATATTTGAAATGTTTCTTTAAAATTTGTCCTGGTGACTTTTGCTTGAAGCTTTACTGTCTTGTACATCTTAACGCTCATGACAGCTGGGCTGTGAAGCAGAGTATTTCTCAGTCATTTGACTGAGGAGGGCCATTAACACAAACAGTGGGCAAAGAGACAGGTTACTGAATGCAATGGAGATGAACGTGCCCGTGGGATGAGCACGGTGGGAAGGTCTTCAGAATTTTGATAATGCGTCTCTGAATTTGCATTCAATGACTGTGTGGAAGCATGATGTATAATGTAGGTTTAGCTGTTGTCTATGACTTTGAGACACTTAGGATACCTAAGTGGAATAAAACATGAAGTATAAATTTGTCAGTAAACTTCATCTGCTCAATAAGGAGAGATCTTGCTCACAGAAAGGGGAAGGATGGACATCCTAGATTGGTGTCACTGAGAACATCTGCATATTTGCTGCAGATTTTGTCAAAGCTACACACTTATTACACCTTTCTTAAGGTTTATGGAGCTATACTTTCCTAGTGCTTTCCATCCACAATATACTCTCACAATTTTGTTTCCTCCTATCTCAGGATGGATTTTTGTGAATTCTGGTATTAGAATTAGAAAGATATTACTTGGCTAGTTATCTGGGTTCTCTGTTTGGAAAGTTGTGAACAGCAACTGAGTTCTGGAGTTCATCTTTAAGTCAATCTTAAAAATCAAGTTAAATAGGGACAGAGAACTAAAACCTTCCGTGGGGACCAGCTCTTGACATTAAATACAAGACTTTGATTAAATCCTTAAAATTGCAGCAATTATTAGAAAACCCACAACAATTATACACAACCTTCAAATAATAATTATCTGACATAAAGTCTGGGCTTGTATATTTGAATTTATATACTAATGAATTCTTGCACATTAAGACTTGTGTCTGAAATGTTAAAATAGGCTTGTTAGAACTCCTTTTATAAGAACAGACTTGATTGAGTAATCAAGAGGTATTTTTTCATTGTTACTTGAGACAAGTTTTACTAGAAAGGAAGGTAGACACAATGAAGACCTTGAAAGACTCCTTAACTGTGGCAGTGTTGGCAGGCACCAACCCAGTGTTCATAACCCTTCTCAGTGATTCTTGTTCTAACTGTAATAAACAAGTATTGATTTCTGTTGATTTCAGCATCAAGATTCATTGACCTAAGAGGCAAATATTGGTAAGCACAAAGCCAGGGTCAATATAACCCTCAGAAGACTGTTAATCTCAGTAGATTGAAAAGGAAGTCAATACTGGTGGTATTACATGATTCCAGTGTAAAAAGTTTTTATATGCACACACAAAGGAAAAGAGAAAAAAGTATCAGAAAATGTAATGTAGCTATTTTGATGGACCCTGAGCACAGCATTTAGGTAATAAAAATTGATTATTTTTATAAAAATATTCCAAAATAAATTTTTTTTGTGATCTGGATTTGGATCAAGCAAAGGAAGACTGTGAGATCAGGTGAGAAGGAAACGACACTGCCCAAGTGTTGTTTCTACCTGGTGGACATAACCCTGAAAAGTGCTAAATGTTGCCATCGTACTGCAGCAGACTGTCAGAGTTGCTGTTGTTGCTCACATCAGAATAACTAAGTGCTTTCTGCTTCTCAGGCTTAAGGGCCACAGTGCTCACAGCAAGGCAAGATCTTACCTTAAGAGTAACTGGTAAACTGGTCTATGCAGTGTCTCCTGGTCAGTCTTCCTGAGCAGTTACCTGAATTTTAAGTGAATCCCAGTTTTGAACTGTGTATCTCTTTTTTTTTTTGTGTCACCTTGTTCTCTGCTTGTCCTTCCCATGGCCTCTGTCCAGTTCCTCTGCTCTGATCAATCTCTGTCTCAACTTGGGTAGACATCTTAGAAACCAGCTTATTTTATAAATACTGTGTAGTTTTGAATGCAATGCCCTTTGAAAACAGTGGTGAGTTTTGGAGAACTTATTTTGCTTGGGTTCTTGTGATTCATGATTTGTACAGCACAGCAGTAAAATAGCACAGAATAACCATGGGGTCACAGTGATGATAAATAACTGATTAATGAATTATGCAAATTGTGTAGCCTTGCTATTGCCTTAGAGAGATCAGTGGTCTGGAAGGTGCTTCTGGGCTTCAGAAACAAAAGAAAAGCCATTTTGATAGCCTCATGTAGCATTTTTCCTGTCTGATATGGGATTTGCCTTTTGATGAAGGACGCTGCCAGTCCTGCTGGCTGTGGTTCATGAGTTTGGTCACACTCCTTAATGTGCTTTTTGAAGGAATACTGTCAGCTCCTAAACAGCTAGGCAAAGATCACTTTTCACTAGGAAACAAAACTGGCTGTTCCTGATTCATGATTAGTTATTCCTCTTGTATGGATACAGCAACTTCAAGTTTCGCTCATTCACTAAGGGAGTAGAAATAATGTTGTGTGACTTGGGAACCTGCTCAAACACATTTTATAATAGGCAGGGAACAGTAAAAGCAAACAAGCTTGCAGGCAAACCCTTGGGGTGAATTTCTCTCATATAAATTATTCAGTGAATAATTTGCAAACAACAAATAAAGTTATAAAGAATGGGTTTGGTTCGTGAATGACTCACAAAAAAAAATAAATTTGAAAACACTTAACTGTTTACTCACAAAAGTTAACTGGACTGAATTGTGTTCTCTTAGGATAGTCTGCAACTTTTAAAACTCACATGTTTTTAGAGATGCATAAAACTCCTATTTTTGCAGTTGGTAGCATTTACTTACATACCCAGCAGTCTAGACATACACTGATTACTCTTTGCATAAGAATTTTTAATTCAACTCTTTAAATAGGAATATAATACTTAAATTATGTGAATATAAATGCTTTACGTGTGCTGATATTCAGAAATATGTAGGCATACAACAAAAAATATTGAGGTAATCCTATAAAATTGCCTGTCAATAATAATAAGAAAGGAAATACTCCCTTTTCCACTGTTAATCATCTTGGCAGTTATCTTCAAATAGACTTTCTGTAAATGTAACATCCTAGAAAAAAATGCTTTTAAAAGTCAAATTAACTTCAAGTTTGGATTTTATTTGGTATTAATTCATGGCACAGTATGGAATTAAATCAATATAAAACTAGTTTAATATGATGGTGTTGTGGTTCTAGCCATTTTAATCTTTATCAGCTCTCCCTGTTCTTTTTATCCTGCCCTATCCCATGTCTCCAGCTATCTATTTTTTCAAGAGAGAACTCTTAACTGGAAGAACTTGTTTTATTTGCTTTTCAAATGTTGAAGCAATATTTTTGTGCAATACCTTGCAAACTCTCTGTTATATTCCACAAAATGTAAGACTACTGAGCAGTAGTTGTCCTTGGTTGTCTACAAATTAATTTCCTTATTTGAAAATTCAGCTCCAGACTTCAAAGTAGTTTCTATGCATGGGAAATTATTTTTTAACCCAACCTTTTTATCAGAAGTTGGTTAGAGCTCAGAAGGCCAGCCTCTTTAATGCTGTCCCAACCCAGAGAGTTTCCTAAAATGAAATGTTGCATCCAATACTGAAGAGTTCAAAGAAAGAGGATGTTTCTGCTTATCTAGATGTATGCTAGACACAACAATAGATATCTAGAAAACAGGAAACAATTGAACATTTTCTGTCCAAAATTACTAGACCCAAAAACCAGATGCTTCCTAATTGTGACCAACTTTATTAAACCCAGAGTTTCAAAGAGTTTTGTTGAAAAGAAGGAAGAGAAAGAATGACACTCTGTTACAATTTTTTACAGAACTAGGTCAATTCCTTTTTTCTAAGGTAAAATTACTTGTATTTTAGGCAAGGAAAACTTAAGAATAATAGCGATGTGCTGAAACACCCACTTTTAGATCAACCCCTCATTAAGAAGGTAGACATATTCATAACAAGAAAATATTTAAACAGGCTTTTGTACAAAAACTTCCTAGGCAGGAAACTCTAATCTGAGTGCTTATTGCTATGTGTGCATTTGCATGTGCCTTGTCAGTGCTGTAAATTGTGAAATGTATGCCTTCTTAATCTGTCATGAGAATATCAGTTTGTCAAAAATTGATCAGAAACCCATCGCAGATTCATGCATTTACCTTTTACTGCAGAATAGTAGCACAGTTTTGTTTGAAAAATTGTTGCACAATCTAGGTTTCTTTATTTCTTAAATACAAATGAGACTGAGGTATGAATAACCTGGTAAAAGGGAAAAAGTGCTTTTTCTAAAAGCCCAGTATTTCAGTGCAAAGTGTTCATTTGTCCCAGAAGCTACTTGCTGGAGATGTTGTTGCTGTTAACACTAAATGGATGTTTCATTTCCAGGCTCACAGCAATGAGACTAAAGAATGTTGCACCAGCATGACAGTGAGTCAGACATGCAGCACTGGTCTAACAAAGTCAGGTGCTGAGCTCAATGTTAATCAGCTTCTACCCTGTGGATTCCTCAAATTTGCTTTTAAAGCACTTTGCATTTTTTTTGTAAAGAGCAGATGTGCATTTCCAACATATGATGTAATCAGAAAAGCCCAGAAGACAGTAGAGGAGACATTGCCCATATTTTATTGGAGTTTGCAGCATAATGATAGCACATAGAGCAACTCTCTCCACTTTTCTGTCTGGTGCTTTGGAATACCCCATCTCTCTTCCGGCATACTAGAGTGAGCAAGCTTCAGCAATTCCATTTTTCTTATATTTGTCAGAAAATATTCTTTTCTGTTTTCACTGTCTTGTGTTTGTGATGTTAATTTAGCAACCGTAGATATCTCTCTGCCTGCCTTGTCCCTTGTTTTAACTTTTGAAACAACATAAGGTCTTTTTCTTTTCTTGCATGAAAGACAGAAATAGCTTTATTCTGTTAAGTTCTCTTGGAAGGATGAGCTTTGTTCACTGTAAAGTTTGCTTTAGGGACTGAAGGTGGGCTGAGGGCATTGTTAGTCTCAGAACACCCCTGTTGTATGAATTCAGTTTACTCATATTTTGGTGGCAAAAGTCAGCACCAAAGTGGGTAACAGGTGTTGTCCACATTGCAGGCTGTGTTTACAGTGTGTGTTACATCTGAGTCTGGATGCTTTGGCCATGTAAACCTCCTGTTCTGCCTGCAGACTAAAATGTTATCCAAGGCTTTATTTTTTTTGGTCATCCACATCAGAGGCTGACCATGCTTTTGCCCTGGGTATGCTGTCTTTGCAGCTTCCTCCTGTGCCCTACACATTGAGAAAAGCAGTGTAAATTTATGTGTGTCCTAAGACAATGTTCACCTGGGTATGTCTTCCCTTTCCTGATCCAAGATCTTGCAGCAAGGCTTAAGAAGCCCCCATTAGGACTTTGAGGTTGCAGAAGACTTTCATTGCAGAACTCACTCATTGCTTGATCAAACAAAGTGACTGGAAGTCAGAAAAAGCTTAGTTAAGGTTGAAAAGTAATCCTTGATTCTGTAGCATTTTGATTATACCTTGTATAGGTATACACATACCTATAGGTATACAGATACTGAGCACTCCAAATACTGTTGGCAAATGATGTAATTTCTAATGCTGTCTGACGAGAAAGCTTCTGAATAATGAGTCTGTAACACATGGAAGCACTGAGTGAAAAGATTATTTGCACAGCCCTCACACATGGGCATTGCCAAATGATGGGGTTAAATGTAAATTACTGGCAGTTGCATCCAAAGCTGTTTCCTCATCATAAAGAGATGGACAGAGTTCCAAGAGGAGGCTGGAGTTTGTCAGGGCTTGAGATCACTTTGATGGCTTCCACTTGGAAAAGCAGATCTGGCTGTGCTTCTCTGCCCCTCTACTACTTTGTTCCCATTTGCCTCAACTGGTTAAGCTGAGAGGACCAGAGAAGTGATGTATCATCACTTATTGCTCTCCTGGTGTGACTGTAGGATGGAAAGGAGTTAAAATCCCCTATAAAGCTCCTTCTGCAGTATCTGTGCCCTTGTGTCCAGTTTCTGTGCTCCTCTGCACTTGGCTATTGCAAGCAGCTAACTAGTTATGACAGACTGACAAACAGCTGGAAGAGTAACCCATGGACAAATGCTGGTAACTAACTCCAGGGCCTCTGCTCATACAAGACTGGAACTGGAGGAGTAAGGGCAGAGACTTCAGGCTCTTGTGCCCCCGCCCCCTGTACTTATGTATTGTCTCTGAAACACTAAAAAGGGATTTCTGGGACCTTGTCAGCAATACATTTTCCCTTCTGCCCATTACCCAGATACTGCTACTACACATGTATCAATTTTCATCTTTCTCTCTTTTTTTGTAAATCCCCTTTTATCATAGGGCACTTCTGCCTATCTCATCCTATAGATGTGTGGTGGGAACCAAGCAGCTGTTTGTTCTCTGCAGGAATACGACACCAATGTACCTTTCTGGTTTGTTACCAAAATTAACATATTTCCTTTTCTGCCTCTCCCACAGTGTTAGCAGAGTGATGAGAGTGATTTGCCTTGGTTCTTTAAATCTGCAGCAGGAGGCATCAGGGAGAAGTATATAACTGAATGTTCTGCAATGGCACAAAGCTGAGAGAAAAGCATCAAGGGTAATGTTCTGTCCTAATCTAATAATGTTCCTTGTTCAGTATTAGTAGAAAATGACTCTTTCTGTATTCCTTCATATTGCTATATAACAAAACAACAGCATAATACTGAAAATATGAAGTAATTTAATAAGTTCAGGTTTTGTTACAGATAATGGATAACTATGCACAGGAGTACAGTAAGTCTTGAATGACAGTTTTATTTGATTACCAAGCCTGAATGCAATGTTCCACAGCACTGCTTCACCGTAACGCTGTGTCATGCTGTAGGAAGTCTGACTGCCCTCAGATCCAGTTGAACAGTTTTAATTCTGTGGCCTCCTGTCACATCAAATCTGACATACTATGCTCAGTTGGTGCTTGGGTGGGACCTCTGGAGAATATTTATATGTGGTAGGAAGAAGTCCTGGTTGACTCAAAGCCATTTCCCACCTAGTAAAAAATGAACTGAANAAAGTGCTTTGCTGTATTAAAGATATCTTTCTGTTAGAAAATCAGAATAATGACAGGAAATAGGAGGTCAGTGTTTCTCAGATACTGCCAGGCAGATGGAATATTTTGCGTCCTTCCCCTGTTCTCATGTTTTCCATTCAGCCTCTTACCACTGTGCTACTTTGGCAGGGTGACTTTCAGCAACACAAGAAGACATTTGCCAGTTTTCAAACAAATCACTGACACTGTCCTTTAATACTGCCCTGAGAGAAGTCATGGTATTTTGCTTTTGCTTGATAGGAGGCAGCCAAATGTTGTGACATTTTGTGATGTGCAGGAGCTAGGAGTGAGATTTTGTCCTTAGGCACTGAATTAGTTAAATGTTAGATTTGTTTCATACTCAAAGTTCGGTCCTGGTTTACTGAACACCCAAGCCTTGTGTTTCTAGTTTGTTATTCCTCACAGGCACTTCCTATGGGTGTGGAAGGCATTGCACTTCAGGTAGTTTGTGGTTTTCTTTGTGACAGATGTGGAGGTTGCCAATTTTAACAAAGATTGTTCCACTTTGTTATTTAGTTCAGTTTGTTCACAGTTTGCTGGTTTTGATTTTTAGATGATTCAGTGAGCTGCTTTGGGTTTGTTGTTTTGGTTTTTTTCTCTGATTAATTGAGACATAATTTTGAGGAAGTATAGTGTTAATTAGGTTTCAAATTATGGTCTTTTTCCTTGTCATACCTCTTTGACACAAGTCCCAGGACAGGAGGAACTATTTCTAAACTAAAAGATGAATTGCTGGGTTTTATGCTAAAGACCGGATAGAGATCTAACTATATATCACTTTACTGGGACACCACAAGGACGAAGAGCTTACTCTTTGCTAGAAAGAGAGATTCTAGACTATAGAACTCATTTAGATGTGCTTCTAATACCACAGTTAAGCCATAAGGCTGCAGTAAACAGCACTGCATCAGCATCAAGTCTTCCAAAGTGTGCTGTAAATGGTCAAAATAGGATCCCAACCAGTATCAATAATTTATTTATACTTTCAGAAGGATTTTGCTATGCGCATTCATAGAAGATGTCTGAGGATTTTGGAGTGAAGTATGGGAGGAAGAGCCCTCTGAGAGAAGGAACAAAGGCTGAGAATAAATAGCTAATTCTTAGTGTGGAGGGAGGTTAATAGTGGGGCAGGCCAGCTAAGATCTTGAAAGGAGTGCGAGTGGAGCCGGGAGATCAGAGAAGCTGTTTTAAGGAGTCTATCACCTACTTTTTAACATCCTATTCACCACTGAAGCTAACTTAGACATCTAAGGAAACGTCTTTTGTCTCTCTAATTAGAGTGAATGTTAAAAGCAGCTGAAACTTCTGCAGCTTAACTGAGGCTGGGTAGATGAATACTGAGGTGTCAGGGGCCTATGAAGGCAGTATAAAGATAGTGTGATGAGGGCACTTGTAAGGCAGAGCTGCTGCCCTCTTAATGCTTGCAAATAGCATGCAAGTTTGCATGATTTGATTCATGTTTTATAATCCTAGATAAGGCACTTAAATAGGGAGAAATCAGCCAAACTTTTTACTCCTTTTTAAAGTAGGTGTTTCTTTATTGTTAGGCTTATTGACATCTCTTGACAGAGATGAGCAAAACTTCAGACAGCCATTATATTGTGTGTTTTATTAGTTGATTAATTTAGATCACATCAGTGTGTGGAGCAGCCAGTAAAGGCACCAGTAATATGCAGCCTGTGGACACAGGACTCAGATGTGATTGTTGCCCTAAGGAGCTGGAAGCCAACCTGAAAAAAGGATGAATGCCACCTTTTTAAATCCACTTCTGTGGATTTCTCTAATGTGGCTCCTTTTATGCATAATGAGGCTCATTTTTGCAGAATGGAGTATTTGGGTTATGCCTGTTGTGTGTATGGAGAAAGGAGATAAGGACTGGAATGAAGTAAGGAATAGAACCCGATTTACTTCTGGTCCCATTAGATTTGAATGACACTCAAGTATTTGGCCCCAATTCACTTGGCAGAATGAGCCCTCTATACTAAAGCTCTGTGATGTATATACACCTTGACGTCCTAATTTGCCAGCCATTAATGTATTACAGTTGAGTAAATAATGCACAATCAGTGATTTATCCTGCAAATAGCATCTTGTTTTTCTGCTTTGGGTAATCTGTAACTTTTTTTTTTGTACAGTCATCTTGGCACCAGGGATTATGTTCAAGTGTAACACTTGCTTTTAGTGAATAAGCATCTTAAATTGTTTTTTCCATCACATCTGCTAGTGTGACTCAGTGGCATAAGTATATTGGAAAGTTAATTCCAAAGAGGTCCATGTGGTCAAAGGAAGTCTTCTGTATATTTTGAGACTTAAAGATATATATATTAAAGTTATATATATGACACTTGCTCAGATCTTAATTCATCATTCTTTTACTTAGGAGAGTTGCAAAAATTATTGCATGTCTGGTAATATGCTGCCTCAATGAAAACATACATTGGGAATGGTGTATTCTTATCTCACCTGTATACTTTGGGTCAGAAACTGTATCCAGAATATAGCCAATTAGGTGCTGACCTCTCGATGTAAAGGCTTTCCTCTAAAGTGCCATTGATTGTCTGGGGAGAAGGTGGGTGAAGGTGACAGCTCACTGCAGGTATTCCACTCTGCTGCCTACATTTCATCAGTTTTTGATCAACTCTCACTCCCCCCTTTTCCTCTCATGGCATCAAACTGATTTTGGAAAAAATGTGAAACCAGGAAGAAAAACTCACTCTTTGTTCTTGAAAGGGTGACAGTGAGCCCAGACATGATATCCTGTGGAAGTGCAGGTAGAATTTCTCTAGCACAGGCAGATTTGTCTATAAATAGATAGTTAATAATGGGGTGTAGGTCACGGCTAAATTGTGGCCATTCCACTTCAAGGGATTAAGTTGTGCCCACTGAAATAAACTGCACAGCTTGCCCAACAGAAGCAGAATATGGCCCTGAGTGGTGGAGGAACTATGGTATTGTGTGTGAGAATGTCAGGCAGAGAGCCACTGGAGCTATAAGTGTGTGTTTTTTCAGCTAGATTTAAAGAGTTAAGTCCTATGTCTGCATAACTAACTCCTTTTAAACTTTCACGTGTTGAGTGTATAAGGCGGATGTGTAATACACACAAATAGCACTTGCACAGAGGTAAAGGCAGGTTTTATTCACTTAAGTCCATCCTTAAGCAATGGGTGTCATTCCATGGAGAGAAAAATTAAGATATTCAGCAAGTACTGTGTTTACAATTAAGCAACAGGCTGAGTTTTAGCCTAATTTTTAAGTTTCCTTCAGAGTGTAGCTTCGAGTCACCCTCTGCTACTTTTTCTTATTTCTCTGGTTCAGTTGTGTATAGATATGTTACCTTATGCTAGAATGGCTGAGATGAGTCTGCTAAGACCATCTGATCTGCATTATAGAGCTGACACACATCAGAATACTAAGTTGTGTCTTTGGTGCCAGAAATCTACACAACCAAACAGGCTGTGACTGCATTAAATTGCTATGATTTTTGACAGAAGAGACCTTGTTTGCATAAATCCCTTGAATACCAATGGGAGTGTGATTACAGCTTTAACAAAGGGAGAGGCTGAATACAAATTTTGGAGGGCCAGAAAGTGTTTAGTATCTCTTATTGTTTTCATCAGAATTCTAAATCTTATTCATGCTGATGACTCTGATCTTTATATCAATGCACAAAAAGAGGAGAACAGAGGAGCAGAAAGACTCTTCTCTTTTGACTGAAACACTGATTTTGTTATCATGTTACCAATGAGGGTCCATTTGGGATATTATTCAAGTACAGAGATCAGTGCTGGCCTTTTGTAAGAGTCCTTAAATGTTTGGAATACACTTGCCCTTGAGTGAGATAACCTGCTGCAAAAAAGTTAGATTCAGATCAGGAGATAGAGAAGGTGGGATTTGTGTGCTTTGCACGTTGATGTTTGCTGGCAGAGCAGTTCTGCCTTAAGCTTAATACTACCTGCATTCTTTTGTAGCCCTCTATACTTAATAGCTGGGTTCTGTTTTCTGTGTCAGGTTTTGTTCATGAAACAAATTGGCAATTAGCCACTGGCTGAGGCAACAAAGAGTATTTGTTTTGAATAAAAGCAGACATGAGGATGTCTTATTACTATTTGGTTTCATTTGAGATCAAAAATACCAGGTATGTGTTTTTCTGAACTAAATAAGTTAAAAAGACTGCTTGTTATCCTTAGAATAGACATTCAATTTTATTTTCTAGACGTCATATTGTCTCCTGTTGCTTCAGAGGTGGTAGGGGAGCTATCCGGAGGGACCTGGACAAACTTGAGAAGTGGGTTCACAAGAAGCTCACAAGATTGAAAAAGGCCAAGTGCCAGGTGCTGTGCCTGGGTTGGGGCAATCCCAGACATGGGCACAGACTGGGAAGAGTCACTGAGAGCAGCCCTGTGGAGAACAACTTGAGTGTTCTCATGGATAAAATGATGGACAAGAGCCAAATGTGTTTGTTTGCAACCTTGAAAGTGAACCATATCCTGGGCATCATCAAAAGAGAGGTGGGCAGCATGTTGAGGGAGGTGATTCTCCCCCTTTCCTCTGCCCTCAGGAGACCCCACCTGGAGTACTTCATCCAGCTATGGAATCCTCAGCACAGGAAAGATGTGGACCTGTTGGAGCAATCCAGAGGAGGGCCACAAAGATGATCAGAGGAATGGAGCACCTTCCCTGTCAAGAGAGACTGTTGTAGTTTTTCAGTCTGGAGAAGAGGTGGCTCCAGAGACATTATTGTGAGCTTCTAGTACCTAAGGGGGGCTTTATAAAAAGGAGGGAGAGCAACTTTTTACATGTGCAGATAGTGAGAAGACAAGGGGGGGATGGTTTTAAACTAAACGAGGAGAAATTTAGGCAAGATATTAGGAAGAAGTTCTTTAGTGAGGGTATCATGAGACACTGGCCCAGGTTGCCCAGAGAACTTTTCGATGCCCATCCATGCAAGTGTTCAAGGCCAGGCTGAATGGAGTTCTGAGCAACCTGACATGGTGACCATCCCTGCTCACAGTGGGCACTTGAACTAGATGATCCTTATGGTCCTTTCCAACCTAAATCATTTTATGATTCTATGACCTGCACTGGTGTAGTGTTGCTACAGCTAAAGTAATAGAGCTTTTCCCATATAGATACAGGCTTTAGGTGACCCTTTCTGGTTCTGATTGTCATTTGCTTAAAGTTGTTAAAGAACAGTTCTGACTCATAGAAGTGTTCTGTATCCAAAATTACTCTCCATATAGGCAATGTAAAGGTGTACTTAATCATAGATTGTACTGACATAGGTTTTTTTTGAAGGACTTCCACAAATGGACTGGGTCTATTTCTTGTCTTTTTTTCCTGCCTATCTTCCTTACCCACATTTCCAAGCTAGAAAAGCTGCCAACAAAGGACATTTCTCCTTCTAAGGAATAGGATCAAACTAATTAAAATAACCTTTCCAAGCATTCCACTGGGTCATTAAATAACACTGTAGAGAAAAGACAAATCTAAATATTATTGGTTTATGCCTTTATCAATATGTAATGACTCAGAAGTGAGCACTTTACTTTAGGTCATCAGTTTTGACAGTCTCAAAGAAACAGATGTTAAATGAATGTTCCTGATCAATAATGCAGAGTTCCTAGGGATACCTATTTATTTTAGTTATGGTTTTTTGTGCCAGGTGGATGGACTGCCATAGCTAGCAACAAGAGCAGCTCATGTACTGCAAAGGAGATACAAGCATTATCTATCTTTATCCAGTTCCTCTGGTGAACATATGGCTCTGTACCTTCACATTTTCTCTGTTGTTGTCATTCCCATCAATGCTGCCAGGGGATCTCAAGCACAGGAACGAGGATACCTGCAACACCAATTGTCAGTCTAACAGCAGGGTGCAGTTATGTTTTATGTCATCCAGTGTTATTTTTGTCATAACGTTGACAAAGATGGATACTTTAGCGGTGCTCCTGTAAGTTCGAGCTGACGCGGATGTACCTGCATGAGTACAGGCCATGTAAAGGATTGGAGTGTAGGTGTGTGTGATGCAGGTGTGCAGTGGTGGCTGACAGTCACATGAGTGGGTGAAGCTGAAAGCCCCACATTTGCCTATTTTCCCGCTTCCTTAGTACCAAAATCCTGTTATCTTCAAGTGCTCTTAGAGCTGTGCAAGAAGTTGGACTGCAGTGACCCCTCTTTGTGGTAGTATAGGTCACAAGACAGCAGTTTGACACAGAGCCATTGCTCTCACTGGTCATAGGGAAATGATAGATTTCTGTCCAAATATTTTACTGCATTAGTCCAAGAGCACTGTAAGAGTTGTTCTTTGTAATAATTCGAATCTGAACTGTCTGTAAAACTTCATTTTTTTTCTTTTTGCTTTCCAAATAGCTTGACATTTTGACATTTCTAACTGAAGTGGTGCTGGTATCCTCAATTATATTAAAAAAAAAAGTTAAAAAGATTAGGAATAATGAAGTAACTCAATGTCCTACTGCTCACTTAGTTCTGTCTTTTGTCAGAGAACTTCAGAATTAAGGTGATGCAACTTCTAAATTGTGTTCTACTTTGTGGAAGTTAATAAAACCAGAGTTATCATGACATTTAAGCTGAATACCAGCTATTTGCAAGCTCCTAGTTGTGACTTTCTTGCTATGCAATGACATGACTAAAATGGAAATATCTGGGGTTCATTCTGATTGTCAGGAGACCACGTATGTCCTAATATATTGTCACCTATTTCATATCTTGGTAGGGCTCTCTAAGCAATTAAATAAGAAACATTGAAAGGAAGTCAGTGAGAAATTGCCACACTTCTGTAATGTCATTTGTAGGTTTGAGTAGCACTTGTTTGTGAAGGGAATTCTCCTCCTCTTCACACTTGATTTCCTTTCATAGGAATTAGAGTCATGCATAGCATGTGAAACCTAGATCCTAATGCAAAGAAATGAAGGATTCATTCTTCTCACACCTTCTTCCATCTTCATAGTTTGCAAACATTACACCTTTTACACATCTGATTAATACCTTGATTTTGAAAGTTAGAGTCTTGCAGATCTTCAAGCTTTATATCCAGCAGAACAAATTCATTGCAAATGAAGCATCTTGAAATTCTAAAGCACTGGTCTCAGTAGCCAAAATTAGCCAGATGATGGGCATCAATATTTAGCTTGTCAGGGGAGACTGCAGGCAGAATGCAATCAGTGATTAATAATTTTTCTTGTGTGCAGAAATTGGGACTGCCTGAACACATGGAGGTTAATTATGGGAGATATTGAAATCTGGGCTAGACAAAAAATAATGTACAATCATTGCCACTGGGTCAGGGACTAAAGGAGACAAAAGATATACTTTATTCTTTCAAATTTCAAATGATTGATTATTAAATTTATTTATATAGTTCTTTCACCTTGTAACTAGGTGAAATTTATGGAACTAGGTGTAACTAGGTAATTTATGGAACAATACTGTTAATAGGGAATAACTATATAGCAGACATGCTACAACTTGAATTTGTTTTGCTTTGAATTGTTGTTTGTATAAGTCCCTCTTGATAGCATGAAAGCAGATATTTAATTTAATTTCCAAATATTTGATGAAATCAATGGGCCTGAGGAATGTGCTTCAGGCCGAAACTTGACCATCACATCCTAGGCAAGAGTGAAACATGAGTGTGGCTTGAAAATCAATTGTGGAGTGAAAACACGGTGTGGAGTTTGCCTTGCCTGGTCTCTGCTGCATGAATCTTGGAGATACAATATTGCTGATTTGTTTACTCTTTGTATTACATGTGAAAGCTTGCACAGGAACCCATCTTGCCAATTTACCTCTTGACAAGGCTTTTGCCTGAAGCCTCTGTGAAGATATGCATCTGACCCAGGGTTAGCTAATGGGAAACGAGACACTGGGGTGGTTCTCAGCCCTGATAATTCGAGTTCTGAATGCCTGTCTAGGCCTAATAATTCCTTTTCCAGTTCTGATCCTCTCCGGGTTTAGGATCTTCCCATGAAAGCAATATGCTGTCTGCATCTGCTTTGGCTTGCACTCAACTTGCACTGAATTGCAGCGAGACCAGCAGGGAGAGTGGGAGACCTGTGAAAAACTACTTATAGTGGAGCTCTGTGGAGGAAATATTGTCTCTTTTTGCAAGCGTCTTGAAAACCCTTGGGAAAGACCTTGTAAAAGTTGGCTTTGTTTTCTTTGTTTTGGCATGGGAAATAGGAGAGGAAGGAAGCTGTCCTTTGCTCTGGCTGTTGTAGGGGAAGTGCAGTTTCTAAATAATGAAACACTGAGCACACTGAGGTGTTACAGAAACACCTTTTTCTGACTGTCTTGCAGGCAAACAGCATTGTGGGTTTTTGTTTTTACTCCTAAGGAAAAAGAGGGGAAAAGACCCGTAGAGGTGCAAATACAGTAGTGGAGCCTCCACACCTTGCAGCAAGTAGTTATGGCTGCAGGCATTTTAGATTGCAAAAAGACTGTGTCATTGCTCACTGGCATGTGGCATAGCTATCACTTCCCTGCTTGCATAGGGCTGTCTCATCAATCTCAGTGCTTGTGCTGCTTGTCCAGGCTGGGAGAAAGGTATTGTAATAATGACAATAATAATAACAATCATAATAAAAGGGCTGCTAGAAGAGTATGATGGAGCCTCCTGTTGAGAATGCTTTGTAAGCATATTGAAGTAGGGAAATGTATTTCAGTCCATTTAGCGCTCTGTTTCCTTGAATACATTTTTATGATATAAGATTGCCATTTCTTGTGTGGGGTGGGTGGTTGCTTCATGTTTAGTTCCATTTATGTGTGCTGTAATTATGAAGTGGGAATGGAATTTCAAGTCGTCTCTCACCTGGGATATGAATCTTCTGCTCAGTGCAGCTGAATGAACACATGCTTGTTTTCACAGCACCAGCAAAAAACTACATTAAAGAAGTGTTAAGGCTGTGAAATAAGTATGGAGAGGCGAAGATGAGGAGTGATTCTTTAGCCTGGTGATGTGGGGTTTACAGGAACATCAGACTACTTTTCTGCTACTCAGCAGAAGTTTAATATTTAGGTGTATGTTTCTGTGCATTTTCACTAGAACAGATTTTCCCTGGTATTTAAAGTCCTATGTCAGCTGATGCTGGCAGGCTAGTACTTCTCTGGTTATTCTGCTTTTTTATTCATTGAAATAACAGAAAGAAATACCCTGATGATATAGTGTGTGTGAGCAGTAGCTGCCAAGCATAAGAAACCATATAGTATGTAAATTTATCCACATTAATTTGTACTTGAGGTGTATTTACGTTGTGTAATTATATTCAACTAATCAACTTATGTAATTGGAATTTACAACTAGATTTTTGTAAGTAAAGAAATACATGCCCTTTACTCATCACAATTCAGTTTGTTTTTTTTCTCAGTAGGTTATATTGTTTAAGGAACCTGAATATGCAGAACTTGGCCTTCAAAATAACTGCTTGAAAATGTGGTGATCCTTATCCAAGAAATCTAAACTAAAAATGATAGTATCTTTCTTCTCCTGTAAGGTTACTAGTACAAATTAATGTATTTCTATCATGTGGAAGTCTTCTAAGTCTAGTTTTATAAATGGACAAATAGTATAGCATTGTAAATTAGGCATATTTCAACAACTGCTTTTGGGTTTACAGAATTAATTTTGAGGCTTGGAAGGGCTTTCTTTGTATTTTGGAAGTGTATCCTTTACATGTATTCTCCCTGCCTGAGAGCACAGCTGTTCCTGGAAGTTAATGGAGTTTAAACTAGAACAAATACAGAAAGATTTTCTTGCTCATTTTTCAAATTCTGTTTCTAGATATCAAAATTCAGGATTTAGCTTATCTGAGCATCAGATGTCTTGGTTTCCATAATGAAATACATTTTTTTTTAATCAGTTTTTTTTTTATCTGGTCTTTTTGATCTTTAAGAACACAAAGTTTGCTTTCCTTTTGCAATTATTTCCTTTATTTTTGTGTTTGAACTCTTATCTCTTCCACAGAGCTGAAGCATTTAAAAGCTGGTGCCTGAAAAAAACTTAGCAGAACTCAGTTATTTCAGGTCCAGCAGATAACTTTTGATCCCTATTTTATTACTGTAAAGACCAATCAGTTTTATAATCAGTTCTTCAGCTGTTGAAAATGTGATGCTGTGGTTTGCACAGTAAATTCAAGTAAGTCTACACATGAAGTTCATCTATGCTGCTTCTCAATTAGTCTCAGATTCTGGGTGCAGAAGCAAAAAGTGTAGGGAGAGATTCCTGCTTAAGCCTCTCCCTTTCTCAAAGGAAAGCTGTTCCAAACAGGGCACAGCATTCTTGTAGTCATAGTCATTACTAAAGTCTCAGCTTTTTTGGACTGACTTTTACCTTGAAATCAAAAAATATCTCCCACCTCTTTATGTTGTATGTTCCTCTCTCCATCTTAACAGGGCCAACTGTGGTTTGTTTGGTGTTGTGTGTTTTTTTTTGGTTTTTTTTTTGGTGGACCAGTGTCATGTTCAATCCCTTCAAAATGTAGAGTTTCCTATGATCAGATGTGCTGTGTTCTACCATTTTGGTACCTTCTACACCCAGACGCATACCACTAATAAGGTATGACAAAGTGTTGTGTGCCTTACACCACTAATAGTATTTGAATAAGCATTGTGTGTTTGTCAGTGTTCATCTAATTCCAAAATCTGTATTGATCATGGGAGTATTTGCATTGATACCTATGGAGTGTGGGTTTTTTGATTTTTAGCTTTATGTAGATTTTAGAAGTAGCTGTAGTTAGCTGACTCTTCAGCAGAGTAGTTTACACGTTTACCCAACCCTGTTACCCCCTTTCATATCTAACTTTCTATATTCCTTAGCTTGTTAGACTTCCCTCAAGGTAGACCTTCCTTCTGTTTAACAGCATTTGTACCCCAGGCCTGAACAACAGGATACACCATAGTCAAAGCATCCTTCAAAACCCAGATCTTTGGAGGAGCTCCAAGGACTGGAACTGCTGTGACGAAGAGGAAGATGAGGTCCCCGAGTCCCCTACCTCAATTTCCAGAGGGGTGTGCCAGGAGGAGGATCTAGGGGGTGGATAAATCTGGGATTGGATGGGATAATGCCTTAAATTGTGGAAACCCATGGCCATGTGAGTGTGCATGTCTCTGTACCCCTGTGGTGGAAGGCCTTCTGTTGAAACTGCTCTCTTATCTCTATTAAGTTTACCTGGTGAGTCTATTTTCTGGCTCCCTCACCATTCTTTCAGGCAACACTATATCAATATTGTACTGTTTGGGATAGCTACCTCAGGAGACACTATTTCTCAAAACTGATTGTTAAAGATTATATGAACGTAAGGGTATTTGTTTCAGTACACGTGCTACTTATGTGATGTGAATAAACTCCTGAATGCTACGGGGAATGCACACAGCAAAGCCATGTCTGGCCATTGACCCAGATCTCTGATTAGTGTTTTACTTTTTTGCCACCAGCACTAAGATAACAAAATGAAATAACCCAAGAAATGTTCAAGCAGGAGTTACAATTTGAAATAAAAAAAACTGGGGAGGCTTTCTGGTCTGTGCCATGCAGAGGCTTCAGCTAGAACATTACAGTAGTTCCTCTGGCCTTCGATATTTGTTTGAAGCTAGAAGTAAGATTTAAGCTGAGGATGAATCACAGCCTAGAGAGGGAGCATACAAATGTTTCTGATTGTGGTGGAGATACCAGTAATTGAAATCATGCAAGATACGGAGCAAGATACAGAGAACTCAGAGCTTTGTTTTTGGCCTTTGTAATATCTGATGGGGGCCACTTTTCCTCCTGCCACCACTTTGATGGTTCTGTTGTTTAAAGGGTTTTGAACTATACCAGTTTTTGTGTAAGAGATTTTTGGAGGTGGTGTTTCCTCCCTGCTGTGCCTTTGCTTCATGTACGTTGACTGTTATTCCTGAAGGTGTTAGTGACAACTCCAGCGAAGAGACCTCTTGGCAAGGACACTTTACACAGAGATGGCACGATGTCCCTGTTTAACTGGTTCCTGTGAGTGCATTTCCAGGGCCCTGGCATAGGTACTTTGCAGCTGAAAATGAGTGGATGATGGAGTAGAGAATTCATCTGGAGGCTGGTTACTAGGGTAATTAGTCAGCATGACAAGGAGTCCCTGACATTGATGTGTTTATATCCTTCTGGTATAAAATAATGACAAGTAAGGATATTTCTGATTAGTCAGTAATCTGGCTTAAGAAATCAAAATAAATTAAGAGTAGCTAACTCTTAAGATGAGTTTTTGGACGATTGATAAAACCAACATTAATCACAGCCTCTGGGGTGCATTTTTATGTATTTGCTTGAAGAGACAAATAAGCAGCTTAATACTGGGAGCAGGCCAGATGCTGTGCTATGCTCAGTCAGGATGGTGGGCTCCTAAATCTCCTATACATGAGTGGCCAGACATGTGAGGCTGGTTGCCTCTGGGGGAGGCATGGGCAGTGGCTTCAATAAATGGCAGTAGGAACCCAGTCTCACTTCCTTGCTTGTTGCTGAAAAGGAAGATCCAGTCCTGTAGCTGACAGGAGGAAAAAAACCCCTGTCCCACCCATGGCAGTCCTGCCCCACCGCTGCCCTGCACCCTTACCCACCTCTGCTCAGCTGGGCAAACCCTGAGGCATCGCTGTCTGGCTCAAAGTAGAGTGCCTGGAGAGAGCTCTGTGTGGTCCTGCCCATGACCCCCTGATGGGCCTTGGATCTGGTTCCTTTCTTGCCTTGTCTGGGGCTACTGATGGAACTTGTGACCAAGGTCTGCCTATTTCCCCAGACCCTGGCACCTGCTGCTGAGGGCCATGGAGGCTCCTGGCTCTCCTTGCCCTGGTGAGCAGCTGACCCTTTGCTGCTCCCTGACACGGGGTGACTCTTGTTCCATGAAGATACCGCATCCGTCAGTTTTTTTCTTGGAGTCAGGTCCTGGAAACAGTGTTTGACTTGCCTAGTTGTTTAGGGTGTTAACTCTACAGGAGAAACAATATTAGTATTTATGGTAGCTTGTGGCAGAAAATACCTCTTTGATATCTTTCTTGCAGAGCATAATGAAACTGCCATGCTGGCCTAAGACCTTTGAAAATATAATAACTCTGGTTTTCTGCAGAGGGGGGTCTGAAACCTGTGGTGCATCTGTCATTTCTTCTGACAGACACTTCAGACAATTTTTGCAAGACAGAAAATTCTGGGATTTCGATTATGGAGCATTTCTTTACAAACCTGAAACGTGCTGGTTGTATGAAAAATATTGTCACAAATCTTAGTGAAATATAATGAATTTGGGTACCAATCAGGTCAGGCAGCACGATATCTGCAACAAGTCTTACATATAAAAAAACATGGATGTTACAATGCTTTTCTTTGCAGTAAGAGAGAAGGTGGCAGTGCAAAAGCTTGGTGGTAGAGGCAGTGGAATCAGCGGTTTGGCTTGTCATCGTATTGCAAGACTGTTTCAAAGGTGCTGGAACAAGTCTGGGAATGGTTTGGAATAGTTCAACTGTATGAAAGGGCAGAGGAACTATGATCTTTCAGAATGTTTCAGCTGGTGAAAAGTTTATTTTACTTTTCTATGGCAATTTTAAAATGAAGGAGGAACTGCAGAAATTCATTTTATTCACATTGCCCGTGTTAACACAATATTTCAACCTTCAGTGGTGTCTCCTGTATGCATCTTCTGAATAGAGAAAACAAGAAATGGCTACATTAGTATGTTGCAGAAAAATGAGAAACTAAATTGATGAAAGTCAATGGTACAAGTCTTGTGTACCAGAGAAGCATACAAACCATGTATGTTCTGCAATAAATGCAATTCGATTCCTATTCTTTGGAGTTTGTGGATTCTTTTTTTGGTTTGTTTCATATTGTCTTGTTGAAGAAGGAAGATGTTTGCTCTGATGAGAGCACAGATTCAAAAGTCAGCAGTACTTAGTGCTGCTGTCTCAGAGCAGGTTAGTCTTGGTTGTACCCTTAACTGAGACTCAGCTTCTCTGCTCTGAATTCTGTGGGGTTTTACCTCTGTGTTTACCTAGTGCAGAGGTTTATGCTTCTGTCTGAGATAGGGAACAGATTTGACACAAAAAAGCAGAGGGCTGGAAAGATGCAGTGTTGAGCAGAAAGGCATGTAAGCAGAGGACTTAAAACTGAGGTCTGTGAGGATATAGGTGACCACAGTAGTAGTGACCTGAGCTGGCTCTGGTTGGCTTAGGGGAGAGTAGGGCAGCTTGTGGTAGCTGGTGTGTGAAAACCATGAAGATAAGTATGTGAACCAATGTAGGCCAAGTCAGATTGGTCACAGACAGGAACCACACTGAAAGTTATGGGAATTGAATTGTGTGGCTGTAGTAGAGGGAGATTACCAAAAAAGAGGTAGATGATGTACATCAGGTACGTCATAGGTTAGGAGGTTTCTGAATTTCTGTAGCTGAGAAAGGTGACCACATGGGGTTTGCTTTCTCACGTAAATTAAAAACAGACATTTTCAAGGTGTTTGTAGAGTCTGGTCTTCCAAAGGAGTCTTAGATACTAAATATGGAAAATCCTGAGAAATGTGAATTTTGAGGAAAGGAGCCATGATACCATTCAACTGCCTATACACATTGCCTTCTTCCTTCCCTCTTTGTCAGAGTACCAGTTTACATTGCCATCTGTTCTGTATTAGTGCTGGCTGTAGATGGTATTTTTATTTTTATGCCTTCTTATGCTTGCTTCCAAACACCCATCCTTCTGTCCTGATCTATGCAAGACAGATAGGCACATCCAGCCTACTGTGTTCCTCCTTAGTGCTTAAAAGGCCTTAGGCTTGATCTAAACTGAGATAATTTTTCTCCCAGATAAATAAATTAAATGGTACAGGTGATGAAATAGTGATGTAAATATAAGATACCCTAATCTAATGGAGCCACTAAATCTGCTTCATCAATTATTTACTAGAAGATCATGAATATGCATAGAATAGACTGAAGTCTCACCTGAGTTTCTGCCTAAATTTTTTCTAACATAAATATTTAGACAGAAAACTGAAGTGGCCTTGAAGTGCAATGTTGGTTGGTAGGATTGTTTTTCTTTAGGGCATGAGAAAATTATGTGGCCTAATTATTACTCCTGTAAGTATATTTTAGCTCCAATACTTCTTCATAAATTTGCCATGCTAACTTAAGTCAATACCTGAACTCAGATGAAACTTATTGAAAGCTAAGTCTGTCTGCATCATTAATTTCATGATGCTTTAGATCTTTGGAACAGGCATCCTTACTGTAAAAGAATCTGTCTGCAAGGTCAACTGTCCTTGCAAAGTTATGGTTCATAAATCAGAACTAGGTATTTATGATGATAGTCAGTTTTATTCTTCTCTTGTTGTGAGTAGTTGTTTGTGTGTTTTTTGTGTGGTTGTTTGTTTGTTTTTCCTGGTTTTTTTTGGGTTTTTTCCTTACTGAATAACACCATTATGGAACATTTCCTGATCCCAGTATGAGCATTTCAGGTGTTTACAATCTGAGAGTCCTTGTCTGGTACTAATTAATGTAGATTTTTGAAGTAAAGTGATGGAATGCTACGGTTTGCTATGTGCAGAGAAACAGTGTGAGTATAAGTAGAAGTCAGTGAATTCTGGAAGTAACTCCTTTCAAACACTGATAAACATACCCAGGTGTATTGATCTGTGTTAACGTGATTATCTCCAGGCAGTGTCTAAGTACTGCAGATGCCTTCAGTGAAATCTGTTTTTCCTAGCTGGGGGAGCAGACGAGACATCTCTTGTCCTTACCCTCAGTGCTTTGTTCCAGAGATGGGGCTGATCATTTTCTGTCAGGTTGCTCAGGGCATTTCATGCACTCCTCTAGGATGCCAAAGTATGTTTTGAGCTGGCAGTGCCAGACTGGGAGTACAGTGTTGCCTGTTTCTTTCTTGACTTGCTGCTGCCTTCTTTTGCACTGACTTTGTGCTCTTTGCCAAGGTCCTCCATAGCTTTAGATATTACAGCTCCCTCCTCATTCAGTTGAATGTTGCCTTCTCCCTGTTACCAGTGATGAGTCCTGCCTAAACTGTAAAAAAGGATCTTAATAATTTTGCTTTCTCTCATGCCAGGGAAGTGATCTGAGCAAATATCTTTAAATGTACCTATTTCCCTCCCTTTTAGGTCTCTTTTAGCTTAAGACCTGAATACATCTTGGCTGGACTGCTCATGGTCCAAGATATTTCTCTGCCATTCCCAGAAGAGATGCATCAGCACAAGAGCAAAGAGCATGGGAAGGCTGGGAGAAAGGGGCCAGACCTATGGGTGGGGAAGGGATTTAACTGGCCAACTTCCCCTCTTACCCCAAGAGAAGGGCCCAAGGAAGCACAGCCAAAGATCACAGTTCCTCATGCTGATGGGTGGGGTCTCACTGCTTTTCTGGCTTTCCTGTCTGTATCCACATGCTCTTGTGTACTGCAAATCTAATTATTAAGTCTTTGGGACAGCTGCTATCATCTTGCTGTTTATGCAGTCTATGGCACAAATGTAGGATTATTACAATAGAAAAAGCATATAGTAACCAATGGATTTTATACAGAGTGCTTTAACTAGATAAAATTATTTAACCAGAGCTTTAGCTGAAAGAAAATACAAAAAAAAAAGTGGAAAGAGAATTGGAAAGGTTGTTATTTATTTAAGAAAAATGAATTCAAGTGTAGCCTTTTTTTTTTTTTTTTGAAACTTGTACATTATGTTGTATATTCATTCCACAGATTATTTTTATCCCCTCTTATAGTGTTTGGCAATAAACTAGACGGTAAACTCTCCAAAGCACAATTTTTTTCCCAAATGTATTTGTCTTGTAAGTATCTTGTTTTCGTCTAGAGAGAGCAGCTTTTTGCATAGAATCATAAAAAGCAATAGGAATTGCTCGTGTTTGGAAGTAAAGCTGAAAATGATCTGGCCTGTGCAGAAAAAGTGTAAAAACAGTAGGCCTTGTTTATGATCTTCCTTCCTGTGCACTAGCTTAAGCTATAAGTTACAAGTATGGTTGTAGTCTGTGGATATACTGCCTTAAAACAGACACAAGATCACATCCTGGTGCGTCTCTTTAGAGACTATTATAATCACTGGTTGTTTGAGCTGTAGTTTATTTTAGCAAGAGTTTTCATCTACTTTATTTGGATTCTGCTTTTTACTATTGGTAATGTTGTTGCCATAGGCTCACACCTATTTTGACATAAATGTGATTCTTTACCGCTTATGTGACTGTCTCTGAGGTTGTACACAAGTCCTGTTGAGGGAAGAATGATATTTTATGTATAAAAAGATTTATTGCATAAGGATAAAGTTTTAAAGAGTTTTTGTGTATGTGTTGGACAGGTTTCTTAAACGTGATCTTCAGTTTCTGCAGCTCTGCAATGTGATATAAGTTTTTTAACTGTCTCCAGTATTCCTTTTAATTTAATTGTAGGTCTGCAGCTCTCCTTTGCTACAAGAATGTTCTTGAAACTGTCATTTGTATTTCATTCAGGAATAACATTGCAAAAGTTCTTGCTGCTTCTCTGTTTTGTGACCTATTGTTATTCATATGTTCTTTTCTCTGTTCTAATTTTAAAACTGTCTGTATTTCAATTTAGCTGGAGTGTTCAATGTACTCCTTTTCATGTTACTTAAAAGTTTTTATATCTCTGTGGCTTGATTTCAGAAAGAAATCTGATGGAACCAGTTGGCTGAGAAATGGATTTCTCCATTTCACAGGAGAACCTCTCCACCCTTATTTTAGGAAAATGGTCTCTTTGTTTCTCCAGCACCTCAATTTGAAATGGAAATAAAGTTCCAAATGTTCTATGGAATTCAGCTTCTGAAAAAATTCTTTCAGATGTATCAAGCTAAAAAAAAACCCGAACCCAAATTCAGATGCTCATTTAATGATTTGTTTAACATTTGACTTGAGATATTTTCAATGACCAACATGTTAATGCTTAGATCCCTTTAATCTGATTTTGTTTTCACCACTCAAAAAAGAGTAGAGAAAAGAATAAGTATTTTAAAGACAATAAAGTGCAGGAGACTCTCTGGCCACAATATGAAAATATGTAGAAAAAGAAATAAAACTTCTGTTGAACATGACTTTACCTAAATTTAAGTTTTGAATAAAGCTAAAAATTACTTGGAAAAAATGCACAGAAAAGCTACTCCTGGCAACATTTCATTCAGCCTTATAGATGTTAAAATAGTCTTGATATTTGTTTCATGTGATGAAATAGCCTGTTGTTGACTGTATTTCATCCTGTCAAGATTGTCTTAGACAATGTACCCTCACAACTAGTGCCCTATTATTTGAGTATATAGCATTCATTGTGCACTTTATATCAACATGCATAGTCGAAACTTAAAAACCTCAGCTATGTTTTATAAGGAGTATAATGCTACTCTTTGTTGTAGTGTCCAGGCATCTCCCAAATCTCAAAGTTTACTTAAAAATCCTTGTTTTGGTAAGTGTTGTTATCCTTATGGAGCTATTGACAAACATGAGTCCATGGCTAGCTAGCCCTGCATCGTCTCAACCATTGTTGGTCTGCACTCACAGGCATGGTAGCACTCGTGCAAATCTTGTTGCCACAATAAAGTGGTGCTTTGTACACATAAATATGTACTTAACTGATTCTTGGATAGGTTTTTAAAAATGCTTGGGGTCCCCTGCTGCTACAGCCTGGCTCCCGTTAGTTAGGGCTGGGTGTTTGGAACAGGTTTAAATGCTGTCTCATCTTACAGAATAAACCTTCAAACTATGGTTGGTGGTGCAGTGTGGTCAGTGTGGGCCCTGGGGATGAGCACAAGGTAGAGGGCTGTCTCTCACAACAGTATTTCTTTATTAAAGAAAAATAAAAATCTCCTTTTACACCTCATAATGACTTTCTTGTTTGTAACCATGCAATACCTGTCCTCAATATGACTAATTTTTTGTGCTGCTGCACATCACCATGGGCTGAAAATTACTGTAATCTGTTACTGCTACATTTAGCAGTAACAGTACTTTTAAATCAAAGACTTCTGAGGGGTTATCTTGATTAAAGCACTTGAATGAATAAATAATGCAGTGGACTTAATAGTAAGGAAAGAAATAGATCAAGTGGAGCTGTAATTCTTGAGAGGATATATTTTCCTCACGTCTTGATTTTATGGATTATTTTTAAGTAGATTTAATCACAATTTTTTTTTTTTTTTGTTTGGTTGGTTGGTTTTTGTGTTTATTTCAGTGTTTTCATTTAGTTTAGTGGCATATACTTTGATCTGTTGCTGTGGTACTTAATAGGCGATTTTGATATTTAGCCTACAGTATCTTTCCATAATGTACAAACTAATGAAGATTTGCAAGCATTAATTTCTTCCATGTTTTCTCCAGAAAATGAGTATGAAGTTCAGAACTTAAACTTTGTAGCTCTTTGCAGTGGTTTTGCATAAAGGAAGATAAAATTTAAGGTGTCTAATTCTGTACCACCAGTATGTTTTCATTTTGAGTCCTGAGATGTTGCTTTATAACAACAAAGATGAGACAAAAATCACAGACTGGGTAAGGTTGGAAGGGAACCACAGTGGGTCATCTCAGAGTACAAGGCACAGGATTCCATCCAGGCGGTTTTTGATAATCTCCAGTGAGGGAGATTCCAAACCCTCTCTGGGCAACCTGTTCCAGTGCATGGTCAATGCACTGTAAAATAGTTCAGAGTATTTCTGAAAACGGTGGTTCAAAGGGGGAAGTAGTGCAAGTAGTCTTGCTGATTCCGACTGGTCTGGTGACAGGTGTGTTCGTCTAATAAAAAAAGGAAGAAAGGCTCAACATCTTTGAGTTGTCCCAATGCAGAACTTGGGGGAGGTAGTTTCTCATGTGTGATAAATAGTGCTATTAATAATATGTGTTCAAATAATACAAGAAAGAGAGTGAGTAACAGGATTTATTGATGGTTCCTTCCCTCCTGCCTTCAGCATAAGACCAATATCTGGTCTTATTTGCCCGACTGCTAAGACAAGGGTCCTCATTCTCTACAGAAATTAGCATCTTAGAGAATGTCTGAATTCTTCAGAGATGTGACAGAAAGGGTCAAAGAAAAGGTATGACCAAAGATTGAAATTGCACCCCCCCCTTATAATTCTGTGCCTTTTGCTGCAGAAAAAAAAGGACTTTGAAACACTAGTGGACTTTGGAGTACAACACTAAATTAAAAAAGAAAAAACTCTCACACCTGTTCAGCTCCTCCAAACTATACAATTTTTTTAATTACTCTACTCTCCAGCAGAAGATAAACAACTCCTAAACATAAACAACATCTTTTACTGAATTTTACCCTGACAAACAAATATCTCACTTGGAATTCAAGCAGGTCCTGGGTTGAAGATAACTCTTTACAAGAGAAAATTGTACCCATTTACACAGTAAAGAAGTGACATAACAGAACATCTCACAATTAATACCCTGTCAGTCTAACTTGCTGACAAGAGCAGGGTGCAATTGAATACAATGAAAGTATTAGCAGTGAAACAACTGAGAAAGAGTTAACAAGGAATTTTGTACACATCCCTGTTAATTCTAAGTACAAAATATAGAGATAAGTTTTTTTCTTCTGAAAATATTTCAACCTTTCTCCTGGAAAAAATCCTGTCATTCCTTTTAGCATAGGGCATTTGTGGATTGGCAGTGTTGGGTGGGAGAGGAAAACAAGCCTGATTCACGGTAGCAAGAATGTGTATATATATATATCTATGGTGTTTATGTGCAACCATAAAAAAAGAAATCAAATGTCAACTTGAATGAAAATACCTTTTATTTTAAACTTCTGTTATTGCTCTTCGATGTTATGTATAACAAATTTTGGTTTCCCGGATAGAAATCTACCTCCGCAGTAGCTCCTCTCTGTTAGTCCAGTGATGTGGCTGCTTAACTAAGATGGAGAAGACCTAGGTTTAATGCCCCTCTCGTCTGAGAGCTTTATTTCAACTTTGTCCTGTTTCTCAGGGACAATGCTTTAGGCACTTTAGAGCATGTGCTGAACTGGATTATTCTCTCATTTGTTATAATTGATGATTAGAGTCTTTGTATAAACAGTTCAGTATGAGCTGGTGGGGACAAAACCTGTTGTCACTAACCCAGGAGAAAGTTTCATCCTTTGACCTAATGGAGTGGTCCCCAAGGTGGATCTGGAAGGACGTTCAGTCTGCTCTCCTATGTATTGGATAAATGCTGTAATAGTTGCTGGGCATGGAGGGGGATGAGACCAGGGACTGTGGGTTTGGTAAAGCCACTGTGGTGTCAGCATGACCCCAGTTTTTGATCGACTAGTTTGATTAGCTCTTTGCTGTATCTGTGAAGATGCCCAAGATAAGAATTTGTGACCTTTTTAGCTGATGCAACTGTTCAGCTGTTAACTCCTCCTTGTGCAGGGGCATCCCGTTCTGGCACATGCCCCTGCTTGGTTGGGGGCCTGGGGCAGAAAGGTGCTCTTGTGCTGGATGCTTGTAAATGATCTGAAGATGAGTGAAAATCGATGCACCCTTGGCAAATTATGATTTGGGAGCTCATTATCTCTTTGTGAAACTCATTTTCCAGCCTACTGATTAAGCTTATAAAAGCACAGTTTTAATATGCCTCCTGCCCTGTTTTTAATTCCCTGGCTGACAGTAAAGAAAATTCTGACCAACTCTCAGGACAATTTATACTCTTCTTTTATCTTGATGGCATATTGATCCTGCTGAACATTCCTTCTGCAAAATAATGAACATACATCTTAAATCCAGCTCATAGGAGTTGTATAGTGAGCTTTTTTCTTCCCAGGGGCAGTTCTCTGCTTTTGTATTCTGATAACTGGTGCAGGCTAGGAGGAATGGGTCAAGGCTCTTCTGTGGAAAAATCATTCTGATCTCTGTCACTCTTTCTCACTTTTTTATTAGAGTTTCCTGGCGCTTCATGGTCTTATTGTTTTGAAGTTTTAATCTTGCATTGTTCTAGTAACCATATCAACATCTGTATTTACCTGGGAAAAAATGGTTGTGGAAAACGGTCTTACAAATCTGTCTGTGAATTAAATACACACAGGAAGCTCTGCATTTATTGCACTAGCTCTACGCTTGCCTTTTTTTCTTGAATAAAACTATCTCTAACCACTCCCCAACCCACAAATAAAAGACCCTCCCCAAAGAAGCTTCTAAGCATAATATAAACCGGGCTCTAAAACTCAAAAACCCGCTTACACCAAAGGAGGTGGGGTGGAAACTATTTGGCTTGGGGAACTTCACTGGTGTATTAAAGTACGTTAAACTCTCATCTTACCTTACTTGGAGATTGCTTTCCTCCTTGGAGAAGCCCCAGAGTGTGGGTGCACACAATCTGCAGCAGCACCTGGTCAGACACCCCCTTTTCTTTGGTTCACTTTGGGCTCTTACTGAGCAGGAGCAGCACCTGGGACTATCTGCATGTAATTTTTCAGCATTGTGAGCAGGGCCTGACTCTCTGAAAAGGAAATAAAGGTCTCAGGGTTTGTCCCTGGATTAATGGCAAATTCAGGCATATTTCTTTGCAATGTAAGCTAAACTACCTGTATTTTTTCAAACAAATAATTATTGCCTCATTCACCCTACACTCTGGAGGAGAACAGGCTCCCAATCATATGAATGAGGTGATCTTTCAGCAACTTAACACTAAACTTGAGAACAGATGAAATAAGGAAACCACTTAGAGGAAAATGACCCCTCTGTGATAGCCTTTTCTCAGAAATAGAAGATTTGCTGTTCAGCACCAGCAAGTGTGTAGGGAAGCAGCTGAATGGGAGAATCTGTCCACTCCTCTAAGTACTTAATGGGACACTTATTTCCCTTTGCTAAAGAAAGGCTGGTGACATCTGCATTTAGTTGAAGAAGCTAATAGCAAAGGGAGACAAGGAAAAAGGCTATGCTGTAAAGGAAGAGGACCAGGTTAATGCTTCTTTCAGGTCAAAAACACTCTCTTTCTCATCTGAAAATCTGCAGGCCTCAGTAGAAGAAAAAATACTCTAACTGCTGAAAGATGAAGTATAATCTAGTTGTTAAAGGAAAGGAATGGGTTTGGCTGGAGGTAGGAATGTATTCAGAAAGGAATGTGCCTCAGTTATACATACATGCAATGTTCAGGGTTTATCTAATTCTACCAAAGAGTTTGTTTATTTAGAAATGGAAGTCTTAAAAACAAACTTGCATCTTGTGTTTGGACAGTGTGAGAGAGTGGGAACAAGGTGATTTTAATTTTTTTTTAGACTTGGAACAAAATGAAATGTGATCCAAGAGAAAGTTTAATTCCTGATTTATTTTCACAGGAGGTTGTCAGATCTGGTGTTGTCAACATGAAAACTCTTTTCCAAAACACCTAAGATCATTTATGATACTGGATGTAGATCTTGCCAGGAAGGGCTTAAACATCTAAAACTAAAAAACAGGCAGACTGTGAAATAAAGAGGGATTTTAAATCAGGAAATGAGTTTTTTAAATGCTGTTCTAAAGCATTGGGAGAACATATTTGTTGCCACTGATCAGGTGGGTTTCTGTAAAGCTGGAGAAGCTGAAGGAATCTTGAGTGTATTTTTTATTCCCATTTCCAGTTTGTAACTGCAACCATTTCTCATTCGCATTTACCTATGCTAGTACTGAAATATGTTAATTTTTTGATCTATGTTGTTGTGTGCTAATAAAACTAACAGGGATTTGCCTATCCCAGTTCCAAGGGTTGTATCCAGATGAAGCTTATGCCAGGGTTATTTACAGTCTGTTCAGATCTCATTTTTGGCCTTTGTAAAACTCTGCCTAAACTGGATTTGGGTTCTGTGATGTTTCAGTGCGAGTATAATTTCATGATCGTTTTTTCCCACTTGTGATCCCTGTTCTCCTAACAGTTTGCATTAGAGAGATTTAAATTACAATTCCTTTGGCAAGATAGAAAGTGAACTAGACAGTTTTGAGGTCGAATACTGTTCAGTTATTTAAAACTGGTGCGTGTTTTCCCTAGATGCCAATAATGTAAACAGCCATGACAGTTTTTAAACCATGTGTTTCTGTGAGTATTTTTGATTGTTGCTGGGGAGGAATCTCTCATGTGAAATGCAGCATTGATTCCCTCCCCCCCCCCCGTGGCTACAGCACACATTGACTAGGTATTGTAAGGATGACATAAATTGTTAATCCAAATTAGCTGGGTTCTGAATTAAATCTGATGTTTTAGAAAAGAAACATGGGTAACAACGTGAAGTGCTAACAAAAAGGAGCTTAATGCGACTTAATACTGAGAAATGGCTGGAAAAGAGAATGTGGGTGTGGGTTTTAATGCAGATGAGTACAGGTATGAGAAACACAAAGCTACTGGAGAAGTGATGAAGGTGTTTGGAGGCTTCCAAAATTTCATTTCTGTCAGAAGAACCAAAAGTACTAGTGTAGGCCTGGTTGCAAAAGAGGTGTGTAAGAGGGGGCATAATAGCTCTATGTGGATGATAACATCTAGAGCAGAAATCCATGAGATTACTTTCAAATATAAGTCCATATGTGCCAGTATGTCCCAAAAATATGCTGACTTTTGACAGGCTATTTTATGGGAAAGACTTGCTTGTTTGCATCTTGTCAGCTAAGATTGTGCTTTTAACCATCCTCTTTTTTTCCCCAAGACACTTTTTTTTAAACATTTGATGTTGATGTATATTCCAGACAAGGCATATCCCTAGAGAAGCTACCTGTCTAATTGTCTATAAGACTTCCTCTGTTACTAAACACTGGAAATGTGCTTTGGTTGAATTGTTCCATTAAAAGGTCATTTAGGCTGCAGAATTCATTTCATGGACACTCCGACAACCACTGTGCACTTTCAGAGATCATTTCCAAAAAGGCAGAATCCCTCCTCACAGAGCCAAGCATTTCAGTTTTCAGCTGAGCATGGTAATTCCATATGGCTTAAAAAATTGAAGAATATTTTGTTTTGAAATAGCCCCTATGCTTAAAGCTAGCAATCTAGCTGAGGTATGTGGAATTTCACATTAACAGTGAAGTTCTGATATTGTCTATGTCTGGTAGATGCATCTACCAGGGTATCTCCAGAGCTCTATATAAGAGGATAATAGTGATAAAAACAAGGATTTTTTTAATGGTTAATAATATAGGTAAATAATATGGTTAATAATAAAGGATAATCTTGTCTATCTTACTTTTATCAAGAGAAATGCAAATGTGGCAAAATATGAAGTTATATTGTGGACAAATCAGTAGTAGAATCACCTTAGAATTATTAAGCAGTGTGGACTGGTTAATAATCTTTGGACTTGGCCTTTTATGTAGAATTTCTTTTCCATTGAATTTTTCTATTCTCTTGCAGCCTCTCTGTCTCCTCACAGGTATTTAGATTTGGGCAGCAAGGTGTGGAAACTTTCTAAATCCTGGAGAAAAGGAAAGAAGAAATGTTTTTGCTTATGCATTGTATCTTTTTATATGAATAGAGAGGGCTCCTTAGAGCCCAACCGATAATATTTGTAACCAGACTGTGTCCAAAACTGCTCTAAAATTACTGTTTAGAAGTATCAGTTTGTCTGATCTCAAATAACACAAATTGTGAGTGAGACATCAGAGGAATTTGTGGGATGGAGACAGATTTTTAATTTGGAAATGAGCAAAATGTCTCTTAGTTATAATGAGGAAATTATAGTTATAATTTGGAAAGCTGTTTGTGATCTATCCATAGAACTATTTGTTCTGACCAGAATAACTACTTGAAATCATACTGAAAGCTTGCAAAACTATTGAATATTATACAGAGTAAAATTAGTTTTCTTTACAAATATATTGAAAGATTAAAGAATCAAAGTTGGAGAAACACTCTTTCAATGGTGGAATACTCCAATTTGTTTCAATTTTTTTCTATGTCAAAGAATTTAGGGTTTTTTTTTTGTTTTAAATGTAAAGAATAGATAAATAACACATTATATAGAAGAGAAATTACTGATTTCTCTACAGAGAACTTGAAACAAACTTGGATTTTTTTGAGGCATGCAATGTATCTTCAGGTCAGTGATATGTACAGTTTGATAACAGTGAAGGGCCTGTTTCTGCTAAGCACAGAGATTTGCTGATTGATTGGTTTCTATAAATCAGAGCAGTTAAATACTGATAGAACATGTCAGGGCTGTTGTCCACCTTGCCTATGGGGTTTTAATAGATTGAGGGAGAAACTGCTAGGCTCCCAGGTTGGGAAAGCTGTCTGGGAGTCGGCAACACCTAGGTAATTGCCATTTCTCTGAGAAGCATGTGGTGAGAGAAGAGTTTGTCAGCGATGATTTTTCATAGGGGTGCATCTGTGACCTTACTGGGAGGAAGGCTGCAATGGGCCCCAACAGGGCACAAGGGCTGCAATGCAGCCTCTGTGGGCTGTGCTGCCCAGCTTTTAACCTGCTTCTACTCACCCGTGTTGGCAGGTAGGAGTGCTCTCTCCTCAGCCAAGCTACTCCTACAGCTTGTGGGGAGAGCTGTGTCTCCCAGAAGTGCACTGCCAATGTTCCTCTGTGCATAGCTGCTGGTGGCCAGTGAATCTTAACCTGTAGCTTGCAGCCTTGTGCTTTATTTCCTTTATTTATTGAAAGGCACAGTCTGCAGCAGGGGAAAGATGGGATGACAGCTGTCATGCTGGGCCAGGATTACATTGTGTGCATTCTCCTGTGGAGGGAAGAAATCCAGATATTGCAGAAGCTGTGATTGCTGTCAGTGTTTTAAGATGATTTGATGTTTTTAATAATCTCGTCTGAAGACCAAAAGGCAAGGGATGACTTCTGATATTATGCATGTCTTAAATAATGAAACATAATAAATAGACGCTCCCATTTTGGAAACCAACTCAAGGGTGGTTTAAATGTGCTTTAAATGCACTTGTTTGCGAAACTTATACTACGTTAAGATATTTTAGTGTGGATTTGTGTGATACTTCAGTGTTAAAAGGGATATCTGCTTTCCTCTGTCAGTACCCTGACATCATAGGTTGATGAGGAGAAAGAGGGTCAGTGCGCTGTGTCACTGCCAGTTCTGCCATGGCTGCTCTTTGGGGCCTGCCTGGGTTACCATTAATGTACACAGTGTACTCTGCAGCACATGGATGTTTAAGAGGAGCTGGATGAAGTGAAGTCATGGCAGAGATAGGGCTTTTCTCTTCTGAAAACTGACCTAAGTTCCAAAAAATCCAGGCACCTCAAACTTTTCTCTGTGGTTCAAAAGTCTATAAACTTCTGTTTTCCCTGGCAAAGGTGTAATGAAAGCTTCCAGGCACAGATGGCTGCAATATAAACTGAAAGGAGAGGATGGAAGGAGGAAAAAAACCCTAATGCAACAAATGGCAGTTAAGCACCTCCCCTCACCTCCCTCCAAATCCCAGAAACAGAGGAGTAGATATTATGAAGCAGGTTTAGTTTCTAGCAGCTTGATCTTTGCCTTTGTGTGTATTCATGTCCTGTTGGTAATTATCATTCTGTTGACACCTGTATTCACGATGACACCCCTATATCACATTTTCATCACAGCGTGAAATGTCGCTCTTTTTGCTTTTGTTTTGTTTAGTACTATGAGTTTAGTCCAGAGTTGAAAAAAATGAACACTTCTCACAACACACAACGGGACATTGATAACCTTGCAGCTTAGTTACTGATCCTATCTCAGTGCTTCCATCTCTCTCCTTCCTCCCACCCCTCTTTTCAAGCAGACAAGGTTTTCCCTCAACAAGCTGATGACAGAATAATTTCTCCAGGTTGATTGTTTGCCCCACATGGTCTCTGGAGATCTTCATACAAGTGGAGAGAAGCAGATCAAAAGCCTGCAAGAAAAAAAGAGGCAAAGGATTGCAAAAAACCACCATAAAGATCCTACTCAGGTTTCAGTCTGATGATGAACAGGCTTGTAAAGTATTCTGAGACCTGTCAAATTTTCCCATCTGAAATCCAGACCTATTTTAAAAAGAATTTTCATAATGAGTGTCTCTTTTCCCCCATCCACAGGCTCAGGGTAATTTCTGAAAAAGTTCTGCAGGGCTGAGGAGTTGAACACTTGATCACATGCAGGAGCACGGGATAGATGGAGTACAGCTGACTCAACAGCTACAGGGGATTTGGGTAAGTGCCCACCATGTCAGCCAACTAGAACTTACTAAAATATTGGTGAATGTCAAAGTATTCATTACTTTTAAAAGAAAATTCTTACTTTATCACTTGTCAGACAAATTTAACCTCCCTAGGAAATCTTAGTCAGTGGTAGCTGGTTGGGG
Organism: Empidonax traillii; assembly: GCF_003031625.1. Taxonomy (NCBI): domain Eukaryota; kingdom Metazoa; phylum Chordata; class Aves; order Passeriformes; family Tyrannidae; genus Empidonax; species Empidonax traillii. The sequence goes on along the minus strand of NW_020955434.1, from coordinate 749,581 downwards.
AAGAAGTACGCACGGAATGGCTGATGAAAACATGATGGTAAATTAGCATCCAACTGTGACTGACTTTTACAATTTAACTTCTACGTGATAGTACTGAGGCCAGACTTGCACTATTAATGTGAGGGGAGGAAGGTTACAAACCCCATGCAATGTTGAGGCTGTCGATGTATGTGAAACCCACTTATGTTGCTTTCAGGAGGGAAACAATCAATTGCTTGAAGGAGACAATGTTATCCAACTTGTGGTATCCACCTGTTCCCACAATCATTACAGTGATGGAAGGAAATTTTGATAACAAGACTTCTTATCTGGCTCCACTGCAATTGAATGACGTGGGGTCACTGATTGGAAATTACATCGTTTCAGGTCACAAAGCTGACTGGACATGATAATTGCACCACCTTTGTTTATTTTTAAAGTAATAATAATGGCAATATATTCTTGAATGAAGACTGGGGATTTGAAATCAAGTCTTCAGTTAAGCTGATGAACTGATACAGTCTAAATGAACATAGTTACTATAATTGCTTTGTGTACTGTGGGGAAAAATTTTAAGAGCTGCGGAAGACGGGAGTGTTGGCCCTGCTTGCATGTTCTTGATCAAAAAATGTTTTTACCAATGCACGATGTTTGATTTTCTTTCAGCTAGCTCTTAAGTGATACCACTCAGGCTTGTTTTAGACATTGGCTGAAAAATTACTTCAAACCTTGTTTTGAGTCCCAAATGGCTATGAGAGGGACTAGAAACACGGTGAAAGAAATATCCATGAATGAATCTTTCTTATTTCACAATAGAAATAGTTTTTGTTTTAAAATATAAATCTGGGAAGAGTGTAAGTGCTCTTTCATTTCAAAGTTTATGAAATCTGTGGTATTATATGCTGTCTTTGACCAAGATATTAGCAGCATTATTTACTGGAAATTCATTTAACTTCTAGGCATTAGATAAAGCTGTACTGTACTGCAGCATTATTCTACAACTTTGTTACTTAATTGCTGTTTCTAAAAGTAAGGAAATGGAAGTCATCATGATGGCATAAACTGTTGCTGCTTTTTGTCAGGGAAGTCTTATTTTACTTGTAACTTTTCAAGCTGCTAACAGATGGTTGCCGTATAATCTGCTTGCTAGTGACATCAAGAATTATTTTACTGAAGATTTATATTTATATTGCTCTCTTCCAAAAGCATAAAAAGAGTAATTAAGTAGAATGATACTAATTTAGATCTTTATCTGCCTATGTGACTGCAGGGCTCTACGGTCAGGAAATTGGATTAAGAGCATCTCATCACTAGATCAGTGTGTTTAAGTCCAGACCATGGTTAGAGGCAACTGAAGGCCAGTAGCATGTGATGACACTACAGAGGCCTATATAAAATGATTTGATAGTTTCTGTAAATTTGCTAGCTGATGAAACACCCATAAAGATCAGTGGCCTGAGAAGGAAATCTGTAGACTGAATGTGTATGTGCACAGAACTCATTTAAGCTTAGGAATAGTCTCTTCGTTCCAGGTTTTAGGGACACTCTGTACACTCCCCATGCAGGTGACAGGACACAACTGTTGCTTTTCTGTTTCCATCCAAGATTAACCTGGGCTTGCTTTGGTCTCACTGACTTTCAAATTGCCGTGTCTCCACTAAAAGTGAAAGAGGAATGCAGTGCAAATAAGCTGCAGTAGAGCAAAATCAGCCCATTTTTTTATCAGTATTGGATTAATTAGACAATATCTTAAACACTGTAGGTTTGTTCATTACAGATACTTCTCTGTGCACTAACTAGTGTGTGTGTGGCACGGCTGGGGGTTAAATGATGGCTTTTGTTTTGTAATCAGGTCGTTTGTAGTATTTTGCAGCTGAAGTGAGAAGTGGAAAATCCAAAAATATTTTTATTTTACTTTTATGATGTGAGTCAGAAATGCGGTGACCTCAGTGGAGAATCTATGAATGTTTTCAGTTGGTTTATATTCTTGGCATTTCAGTTGAATCCACTGAAGTTATACTAAAGAATTTAACAGCTAAACAATGAGACTGAAGAAATGCAGAGAACAAATAATCAAATTATGTGGATATTAATGATGAAAAGGAGGCCTTGCTTTGTCAAGGACATCCACATTTGTGTTACAATGATTTTTCTTAGATTGCTCACTGCAATAGGCTCTAAATCTTATGCAGAGTTTCCTTTCTTTTTTCTCAGGTCCCTTGCTGATGTTAAAGTTTTTCTGATGCAGTAGACAATATGAAGAGTGTGAAAGTGAGAGGATAATTTGTTCAAAGTTCTTTAATTCAGGTCTGAAGCTTTGACCATAAATCACTTCCTTCAGACCTGTTTTCCTCTCAGATCTGCTTTCACTGACAGCTTACTGCGCTTCGTATCTGCATGAATGTCCTGTGGGAAACAGTGGTTAATTGATGCAGGTTGGAAGGACAGAATTGAGATCACTGTCTTTTCTGGGAGGTTCAGGAGGTGTCCTTCTGTGCATTTATATCTGTGGAACCTAAATCTAATTTGCGTTTTCCCAATTTATTGAGGTATCTGTGAAACATGGAGTTAGAAACATAATTTCAAACGGAGTTAAAATTTTTATCTTATTTGTCAGATACAGATTTGGTTACTTTCATTGTATGATATGATTGGCATGATTTGGGGAACACTAGCATTTTCTTAAATAGTTAAAATAAGTACCTGGAAGAGAGATACAAATACACTATTGAAGTCACCTTTGTGGGACTGCAAAGCAAGTATTCAGGGAATATTTAAAGAACAATTCAACTGTTCCATCATGAAGCATAGCTCTGGTAAAAATAATATGGAACAATGTAGGGGGAAAGTAGCACATCTGAAGAATGTTAGTATTTTACTAGTGGATGTAGGAAAAGCTAGAATTACTGCTGTTTAGCACGGAATAGCAGGTAAACAGTCTACTCCATAACCTCAGCAGTCTGAAGTGAATGAGATAAATCTAGTAAGTCAGGATCTCTGGCTTGTTCAACAAAGGGTTGTTAAGATTTATTTATACTTTAGTAACTTTATTTCCCCAATGGTCTGTCTCCTTGAAAGAAGGTATTATGCTGCTTTGTATAAATTTCTTAGAAATATTTCATATAGTATTATTTTCCACTTGATCACTCTTTCTCTTCTTACGGTATAAATAATGCAGGTAACTTAGTTCTTCTCAGACGAGTTTAATAAAATCTCAGTGCATCCGAGGATTTGTTGTAAAAATGAAGACAGACATGTATACTAATGTACAGTGTTTAAAATTTTCTAATTAATATTTTGAAGCATTAAAATGTAATTTTTTTTAAACATCTTATTGGCAGTGTGGTACACCAGTTGAATTTCCTTAGTCATTAAGCAGGTGAAAAAAACAGTCAACTGGAGTTTTGCCTATATGAGGGTATGAAATGAAGCTCCAGGTGGACCTATGCTAGTGCACATCTCTCTAAACCTGAGTTGATACATTCAAGAGCACTGCATGGCTGTAAGGCTTCTATTATTTACCCAACATACACATTTATTTCTCACTACTGGTAATAAGATTCACAAACAATACTGAGCTGTGTCTTTTGGAAGAAGATCAAAGTTTTCAGCCTTTTGGTGTTCAGCACAGTTTAGAGTTATTGTTTCATTTCAATTCATAAGCACACTATGGATTGCTTCCAGATAAATTTTTTATGGTCCTGAATATCAGTTTCCCATGCAACGTGCTGGTCAAAATTTGAAGTCTTTCATTTTAAAGTCTAATGGTTTTGGTGTGGCTTCCTTTTGTGGAAAAATTAATGGCGCTCTCAGACCCTTTGGCTTTTTTAATCTGTGGAAGAGATTATTCTAAAAATACTGGAAAATCAACCAGAATTCTTTTAACTTAAACTAGATTTTTTTTAAACCTTAAAACCAAAGCAAAAGATTTGTATATTGTTTTTTGAAAACTGCAAAATTTATTCCCCTGTCTCATTTTCCTTGGACTCTGTGGGCATCTGCTTGATTCACAAGCATTTGAGACTTCAGCTATCATCCAGAATTTTTCAGATAAAACCCCTGTTGGGTTCTGGTAGAATTTTGATTAAGGAGGGGCTCCAAGCTTTGACCCAACATTTAATTACAAATCTGATAGAGTATGAAACTAATACAAGATTCTTGTTTTTAAATATCAAGAATTGAGGGGAAATATATGACTAGCAAATGAGTACAGGGCATTGTAGGGCCAAATCATTGATGTTGAAGGCAACTCTATGCCTGACTACCTGTGTACATTTAATGCATGGTCTTTCTTGTGTAGTCTGCAACTGCACTTTGTGTTCTGAGTAGCTGTAAGAGAGAAATTATTTACCTGTTTCAAGCTAGTTACCCCTTTTTGTGGGAGGGGAAAAACAATCAGGTCTCTTTATAAATTCTGAGGTACATTGATTTCTGATGTTCTTGGTTTTATTATTTCCTTATATATGCCAAATTATTACATTTGGTATTTTTGTGCGGTAAGACCCCAAATACCGTGATTTTGGTAACACAGTCTGTTTGCAGGTCTGGCTCCATCATCAGCTTAAGTTCTTTATTTGGGAAACTGCTGAACTTCAAGATACATATGTGGGCCTCTGTCTATATATATTTGTCGTGTATATATGTGTGTATGTGCATGTCTGCATATATTTATTTTTTCAGCTCTTCAGGTTTTGCTAGGTGTCAGAAATGAATGGGATGGCACTATGGGGTCTGAAATCACAGAAATCTGCAAGAAAAGATATGCTGTGTTTCAAGCAGAAGGAAATTTTGTAGGTGAAATGTGTCTTAAAGTTGTTTGCGTTTTAAGTGTCCTTTTTTTTTCCTCTAACAAACCTTTTGAAAAAAGGCAATTATCACCTTTTGGTAGGCTTGTCTTCAAAAGAGTTACTGTAAAGTTCCAAGTCCTGTTTTATCTGCATCGGAAGATCCAAGGAGATAATGTAGAAAGCAATAATGTAAAAAATCTGGATAATTCATTGCAATGGAATGAACAAGTTAAAAGAGAAAGTTCCACTGAAGAACTTGAGGTAGAGAGGTGTTCTTCGGGGTTTTTTCAATGGATTACTTTTAAGTGATGGCAAGCGATCTAGTATGTGTTTAGGGGCAAAGTGGTTCTGGAAGACTTGACAGTGGTTCAGTTAATGCACTTAACAACTATTCACAACGTGAGTGCACATGCCAAAGCAAGTGTGGCAGCAAGGTGAATGTAAACCAAAAAGATAAGGAACTATATGAGAACTACTTGTTGAGCTATGTAGTGATAATTTGAAATTATTTTTATGAGCAGAAGTAATGTTTCTATTCCATTACTTGTAGGCATCTAATGAACATTGCTAGACAATATTTAGGCAGTTACTAGATATATGTAAAAACTCTTACAGATATTCCACCAGCTTTGTTATGTGCTTATCACATATATAATTTTCCTTCAGAAGTTTTCATTATTACTATTGACTGTTTTTATGAAAGACTTATCCTGTCAGAAGGCATAAAGATCACCATATTGTTCTGCAGAACTGCCACACCCTGTGGATGAAAAATCAAAAATAAGCAGGGGATTACAGGAAGTTCTCATGAAGTACATGATAAATATTTGAAATAAGTAATATGTTTAGAAGTCAGAACTGGCTCACAAATGAATTTCAGTCGAAGTGTAGGGCTGAATCAGTGAATGCTGTTGAGGGTGGAAAATTTTTGAAGATCTTTTCAGAGAGGATAGGAAAAAAGAGAAATGAATATGAGGCCATGAAAGAGGAAAGAAGAGGGAATTTAGGTCAAACTATGGCATCTCTTTGGAATTAAATTCACAAATTGACTGCTAAAACATGTCTTGTTTAAATCATAAACACCTTTACTTGCAAATTCTGTGCAGGTTTTCTGACATGGTGAAGTTCATCACAGCAGGGTTGAGGGTTTTGTAAAGTGATAACAATTAAATTGAGGCCTGCATGTTGCAATTCTGACCTCTCTGTACTCTTCAATGATATGCAGCACAAAACTGACTCTTGGCACATCATTGAAACTTGATATGGGTTTGCCTGTGGAGAGTTTAATAGATAGTCACATTTCCCTTGCTGTATGTGTTGGCATCTTTGCAATCATGAAACTTTTCTTAACAGCCAAAGGTGTTTGCTACTGGATCAAAGAAACCTTTTTTTGGAATGCATCAAGAATTCCTTGAAAAAAGCTTAAAGAATTACATACCAAGTTGAAGAAAAAAGGGGCAAGTATCTTCCACATTAATTTGACTCCTGGATTATAAATCACCCTATTCCTAGGACTTGCATATTATCTTCCCTTTTTTGTAAATGGCATTTAAATTTCATGCTCATACGAAGGCAATAAGGTTATGATGTTCCTGTTATTATTAAAAAAAAAAACAAAACAAACAAACAAAAACCAAAACAAAACTGTTATCCTCCTTTCATTCTATCAGTATGGCGCAATTCTTTTTATTAGGATGCCTTACACATTTGGGAGACTGAAGTTTACAAATTTCTGTTGAGAAATAACTTGCCAGAGGCCTTTAAGACTAGGCTGGAAAAGCAGGAATGGCTGCTTTGATTCTTGCTGGATTGTGTAGACAGGTGATATTGGCTTTTCATGGTGCTTTCTAGCCCTGCAGTTCTCTTGAGAAATGAAAAATAATGACTGTTCCTGACTTATTTAACCCAAATCAGCAGGAGTCAGCTCAACTGGTGATGTGGATCTGCATGTTGATCCATTTACAGATAAGTCAATAGCCAGAAATCAAGTAGGACATTATTGGTTGTGTTAAAATTTGAATTGTTCCGAATACAGCTAGAGAAATAATGCTATAAATACTTAATGTCTTAATTCAGATTTGTTCCTTAGCAATCATCTCTTCTTTCTCCAAAATGCAGCAGCAAAAGTTCTGTTTAATAATTAAAATTTCAGAATTTATTGTCAAGTTCTGCTTTTCATCTAACATAATAGCTACAGCTTTGTCAGTGGCATCTTTCATTAAACTCTTTTCAAACAGCTTTTTTTTTTTTTTTTTTTTTTTTTTTTTTTTTTTTTTTTTTTTTTTTTTTTTTTTTTTTTTTTTTTTT
>NW_020955434.1:740456-742093 GCF_003031625.1 Empidonax traillii | reverse complement strand
TTTTTTTTTTTTTTTTTTTTTTTTTTTTTTTTTTTTTTTTTTTTTTTTTTTTTTTTTTTTTTTTGCTAGCAAAAAACACTGTGAATATTAGAAAATTGAAGTCAGATTTAGATCTTGGTAAATTGCCCTTGATATATACGATTGTACTGGACATAAGAAACCAGCCCATATACAAAGAACAGTAATAGCCACTTTATCGATGTAACCACTGTACAGGCTGAGGAAAGGCTTCAGGACACTGGAGAAATGCCAATTTTCTGAAGTATAAAATGTTTCTTTCAGAATAAATTATGAGTTTTCATAGTAAACAAACACAAAAACCACTACCTTACTTCTCCATCTGAGAGAAATGGAGGGGGTGAGAAGATCATGAAAATACAAAGGTTTCATAGCAACCCACTTAGAAATTTTATTTTCTTTCTTATGGTTTCACAATTCTTCATCAGCATTAGCTTCAAGTGCTGTCAACCTCCACAGGAATCTAATGGAAAAAGAGTAAAGGGTCAAAAAGTGCTTTTGCTTAGAGTTTTGTATTCACCTGAAACTAAAAGGAGGTTGGACTTTTGCTATAAGTCACACTTTGAGGAAGTTGTGCAGAACTTGATGAGAAAACTGCTCTTGGAAGAGATAGATGGCAAAAGTCATACCTGACTTAGAAAGCATGCACACTTAGCTGGAAGATGGTGTTTTCAATTCTGAATTGTTACTCCATGTATTTCCAAGCAGACTTACACAGGAATTAATGTCTGTACATTTGGACATACCTTTGACCTTTTAGAAGAATTTGGTTCAGTTGTAGTTGATTTGTTCATTGACAAATCACTTTGGGAGTGTACCCTAAGGATCTTTCTTTCAACACAAAGTGTTAAGTCCTAGGTTTGTGTACTCTGGGAGCACGGTTGGAAAACTAGTGAAAGTCTTTCTGTTACTGACTCGACTTTAGCTCAGAGTGCTGTGTAGCCAGCAAAGATCCAGTGAGGGTTTGTCTCAAATGTTCTGTCCATGTACAGTTTCCAGCTCTTCTCAGCAGTGCGTGACAGCCCCTTGCCTCACCACATACAGCTGCATTTAGTGGTGCTGCATCTCTGGAGTTTGCAAATGTTCTTTATGCACTCAGAGAAAGGTGATGATCAACATCTCTGTATCTGCAGTCTTAGAGAAAGCAAACCTAACTCTTTGAGTTGCTCAGTTCCTGTCTAGGCAAATGGAGAGCATTGCCACACGCGGGGTCCATGTAAGCAGATCAGATGTATTCTCTAGAACGATAAGATCTTACAAAATAATAATAAAAATAATAATAATAAAAAAAAAGTCAATGCATTTGGATTCATGGACAAAAATCTCAAAATTTTGGGATATTTTTGACAAAAGCATGTATCAGAAATTTTTTTGGTTGTATTAAATACTACAGGTATTGGAGGTATCCTCCCAGAAGGAGTAATTACTCAAACCACTAGAAATTCATGTATTCTGTCATCCTAATCTGATTTCCAGATACAATTCAAGTAGGTGCAAGGGTCTGTACCAGCTCATTATGTAAGCTCAATATAATTTCAGGCATGCTTCAAAGAACAAATGTTTGGCAAATAGATATGAACTGATTTTTATTCTAGGACCTTGAGCCTGAGAATTGCTCA
>NW_020955434.1:738594-739994 GCF_003031625.1 Empidonax traillii | reverse complement strand
AATTCATGTATTCTGTCATCCTAATCTGATTTCCAGATACAATTCAAGTAGGTGCAAGGGTCTGTACCAGCTCATTATGTAAGCTCAATATAATTTCAGGCATGCTTCAAAGAACAAATGTTTGGCAAATAGATATGAACTGATTTTTATTCTAGGACCTTGAGCCTGAGAATTGCTCAGCAAACCATTTATCTCTGTGGTTTTCAAGGACTTAGAAAAACTGTTTTATTTTAGCCAAGATGTCTTTCTTAGGTAATTTTTACACTGACATGTCAAAACAAAGCTGTTGGAGTTTAAATATTTAAGCAATTCTCATATGTCAATATATTTGAGGGATTCTTTTTTCCTTTCTTTTATATCATAACTGAGTATCTTCTTTTTGCGACACGAGTTATGATTAAAAGTTGTAGAAGTTAATCGAAATTACTCATTAACTCAGAAGTAAAGAAATGGGCCCTGCTGTCTGTGACCTCGTTCCCATAAGTTTGTGAGCTTTATCCCCAGTTCCTTTGCTGGAGACCATCACCTCCTGAGTGGTTAAATGTCTGCAGTGAGCATTGTTAATGCAGTGAACAGATGTGTGTAATAACCACTTAATGTTTTGCTAGGTTTTGCAATGGAACAGGTATGGTTACTGCTCCTGCTGACGATTAAAGTGCTTTCGGTGACTGCTCAGTTCAATGGATACAACTGTGATGCTAACCTCCATAGCAGGTTTCCTGGTAAGTGTTTAATAGACTTTTTTCTAATGGCTTCTTTATTGTCTTGGTTCAAAGCAGTGCTTATTTTTAAATACAGAACTTTAAATCTGTCTGAAGCCTGGGGGTAGGACTTCACGTTAAGTGAGTGTTGACTATCTTGGTGACAATGAACTTCTCTAATATTGTACTTTACTTTCTTCTAATTGCACAGTGGGCAGAATTTAGTGCCTCACTTCAACACTGAGTGCTTGGTTAGGGACAGGTGAAGCAATGGGATGTGTCTATGTGTGATATATCCTCTTACCTCTAAGTAAATAGAAACTAAGTAATTTTTTTGGATATTGGATGTTCAGAGCTGTTAATACGATGAGAAATAGAAATGAAATGTCAGTCTCAGTGACATGTATCAGGGTTTATTCAGCTAAACCATCCTTTTAGTCTCTATTACATTGCTTAGCCTTCCTGCTTCAAGTTGTATTTTGGGCAGAATAATAACAGTAAAAAAAAGGCTGTGAATACTGGAATACTGTATCACATCTTGTTTTTCTGAAATAGCAATTGAATAGTTTAGTAATGAACTCTCAGTATAGTATTATGCTGTAATACCTTTTGTGTTGCTGCTTTCTAAATAATAATAGTTTTGATGGTGCTGGTTTGTTGTGTTTTTTTTGTGTTTTTTTTTTTTTTTTTCTTTTTTTT
>NW_020955434.1:722814-737695 GCF_003031625.1 Empidonax traillii | reverse complement strand
TTTTTTTTTTTTTTTTTTTTTTTTTTTTTTTTTTTTTTTTTTTTTTTTTTTTTTTTTTTTTTTTTTTTTTTTTCTCCAGGAAGGGTCAGCTCTTTTATTAAACTTCAGTCAGGAAAAAGTATGTTTGTTTCCTTTGTTACCACCACACTGCTAGATGCCTTGACATAAAGGCATAAAGACCAGCTGTGGTTTTGATCCTTTTCCATTTAATCAATATGAATATGAAGAACAGAGATGGAAGAAATGCAAAGAAGATAAAATATATTGTCTCCATTCCTGAGAAGATCATTGTTTAACTGAGTATTTCACAAGCTACTTATATATTTCCCTTCTTAGAGACAAGTTTTATAGGCTTGCCTCAGATGTGTGGGTGAATTGTGGCCCCCTGCCTCAGATCTACCTAAGTTATTTTATGGTCGTGTTTTTTTTTTTTTTGTTTTGTTTCGTGTTTTTTTTTTTGTGTGTGTGTGTTTTTTTTTTTTTTTTTTTTTTTTTTTTTTTTTTTTTTTTTTTTTTTTTTTTTTTTTTTTTTGTTTTTTTTGTTTTTTTTTTTAATTATTTCAGGCTTCTTGAGAGGATTATAACAGCTGGATGGATGTTTAAATTCCTCTTTCTGTTTTTTAAAATTTTTCTCTGGTCATTTTCTGCACCAGCCCTCTACCAAAGTTTGTTTGCAATGCAATACGTATAAATTGAATTCATCTCTTATTATGGATATTTAAGAGCCTCTTGCAGTTCTGTCTCATAAAAAAGGATCATATCAGATTCCATGTCAGCCAAATCTCAGTGACCTGGGAGAAAATCTGCTTAGGTTACAAGTAAACAGACTTTTTTTTAGAGTAAATTCTAATCACTCCTCACTGCCCATAGAAACTCAGAGCAGAGTCCTGCTTTTTCTTATTTGTCATCTAGGGTAGTCAAGCTCCAAAGGCTGGGCTTTAATCAACAGTCTTAATGCTGATTTTGAGAGCTAGGAAAGAAAAATAATTCTGCTTATTAGTCATGCATTTGAGATGGAAGTAAAAACAAGAAAAGCCATTTGTTCCCAAATTTAGCAGGTATTATGTTCAATATACAGAAGAGCTTGCTATGTAACTGGCTGGAGCTAGTGGAGCTGAGAGGCTACTGGAGCTCATTTTTCTGAGTTTAAGAATCTCAGAAGATGGGTGAGAGAATCTCTGCAGGGAAAAGGGCCACACTCTTCCTGTGCTTGCTTCCCCATGACTTGGCTCAGGCTGTGACTTTGAGGGAGCTGCTTCAGGGCCTTCAAGTCCAAATGTAGGGGGAAAGGTGAGAGAGAGATCATAAAGGAGAATGTTTTAGAACATCACTTGTTCTAAAGTGCATCTCAGTGTGGGTACTGAGATAGTATCCACAGCCCCTGCCTGTGGATAGACTTTCTTCCTGTTCCTTTTTTGTTCCTCAAAAGCAATCTTCATCGCCGTGAATTGGAATTCCAGCTGTGGGGCAAGAATGGTGTGCAGATTCAGGAGAAACCATTGGGTTTTGAAGTTACCTGCTCTTTTTCTTTGAAGGTTGTTAAGAATGGAAGTTGTTTTCAGCAAAGAAGAAAAATTAAGCCTTCCTAAAGGAACCATGGAGCTCATCCATTTTTCATTTGTTTGTTCTTCTATCATGCATTGTTTTGGTGACTTCTTACATAGGAATGCTCCTGCATAAATAGATGACAATCAGACAGGCTTTTTGTTTCTGCAGTTTGCAGGTTTGTTTTAGAGTGTAGGTAAGCAATAGTCAGCAGGAATGAATTAAAAATATCCCCATATTTGGTAGATTGAAAATTCAGTGACTTTTATGCCAAAAGCTGAACGTGTTCCAAAGATCACATCCTTCAGAAAGTTTAGCTTGAGAAAAAACTTTATTTCTACATTGCAGTAAACCACAGATTTTTAGAAGGCTTTTGGGAGATGGAGCCGTAGCAATCCGTCTTTAGCTGGGAAATGCAGTTTTAATTCAGGGGGCTCTTGTTGTAAGTGCATATTGAAAACTTAGTAGAAGCTAAGGAATTTTGCGGCTTTTTCCACATGCACTATGCATTTTATTTCAGTATCAAAGCAGTGATTTGATCAAACAGGAAACAAACACAGAGAAGCTGGTTTTGGACTATGAGTGTCTTTGCATGACTCCTTGGCTGGAATGACTTTTATCAATAGTGTTTTGTGGCCAACTCCTGTCCTCTGAAGTTTTTTTGGTGCCTGCTCTGGGGTGGGTCTTGGCAATGTGTGGAAGGGTACCAGAGAAGAAGTAGGCAGTGGAGCTCCCAACATTTGTCTCACTACCATATGTCTGTTCTTAACTTGAGATGGTCTCTGTTACTGTAGTATCTCTGTACCTCTTGAACTTTACTCTTTTTTGCTTGTGACACATCCATGAGGACTGTTGGCTAGAGGTGGCTTGTGTGACTCAAGTCAGAAAGAAACCAAGTGGTTTGCTTGTATGGAAACTCTGTGACAGAGATGTCTGTATTTAGGGGTTCATCAGCTGAATGATGTAACCTTCACGCCATCTCTCCTCTCTTACTCAGAAAACCAGAAGCTTCTAGTGCAGAAATGCAAATGCTTTGTTTGTTATTTTTAGTTGGTTTGTTTTAACATATTTAGGAATAATATTTACCTTTCCAAATTGACAAGAAATGAGCTGTATGTTTAGCATCTAAAGACACATTAGATGTGTTTGTGCCTGGTTTCAGATTATTTTCTGAACAAAAAATATTTTATTTCAGGAATGGGCTAATTTGGCAGCCATACTTCCTTGTGAAGTAGATGGCAGAAAAGGTTCAGTCTGGAAAGGTTGTTTATCCCCCTGTATCACACTAAAGTTCTGTTTGTACTGTGTGGTCTCATTTACTGTAGTGTCAAATGATAATTTTGCACATGGTAATGGTAACTTAATTGTTGGAGTTAATATCCTGCTTCTTCAATGGGCTTGAAGTGAGTTATAAAATTAACTGAGCTACTTTATATTACATGCTGCAATTTGTTACAACCTGACTGCTTGTGCATTGGTCCAAGTAAGCATAAATGTACACTTTGCCACTTGCCTTTTCGTACTGGCCCCTCTACCTTAGCATACTCGTTAAATGGATCATAATAGTTCCTCCTGTAGTAAAAAAACAAGGCCTACTGCTTCTTGATTGTTGTACATGATTATGATCATGTACAAACCAGCAGAATTTCATGCCAAGTCTCTTTGACTTCTGTCTTGCCTCCGGTACCTCACTGCCCTAATTTACACCCAGTGAGTAACATTTATCATGGCCTTCACTTGATTCTTTTGGCTTTAAAGCCACCATTAAAGCTGTCTAGATTAAACTGCTTGTGCTCCTACACCAGGGGGGAAGAACTAACTCATTGTAATGGAGATTTCATTTCCTCTCTGTTGTGACAATGCAGTGAAACAATTCATTCCGGCAGTTTTAATGGTATAGTATTGACTGAAGTTGTTCTGCAATTTTTAATAGCACCTAATCTTTAGGCAGGTGTAATAAATTAGTTGTTATATAAAGAAGTAATGTCTGTGTTTAATACAGTGCAGTAGGTCTTTTTGTAAAGCACTAGAGGAAAACACCAGAACAGCATCCCAGTCATCTACGGGTAAAATAAGACCTTACAGAAAAGCCATGTTATATTTTAGCTCTAAAGCAAACCAAACTCTTGACTGTATCCTAACATGACGTTTTTCGTCTCAGTACATAACAATCTTCAGAAGTTTTGAATAAGAAGTTGAATGCACCCAAGATGGTTTTTTTGCTGCTCAGAAATTGATTAGTTTTAACAATTGCTGCTTTTGGGTTGTCATTATGTACAGAATGAAAGATTGCGAGATGCTTTGTAGTATTGATCATCATCTTTCAAGAGCCAACTGATTTTTCATTAAAGCTAAAGTTGATGGTTCTTTTAAAAACCCTCCCAAAACAAAACAAACAAACAAAAAACCAAAACAAACAAACCACCCCCCCCCCCCCAAACCACAAAAAAACCAAAAAGAAAACCAACGAAAATAAAAAGCCCTACTTCCCAAAGTTTGTAATAAATTGCTCTGATATGCTGTTGATTGTACTTCAAAGTCTGCGTGGCCTGAGATTGTCATCTCATACAAAGTGGACTCCTGGTGACCTTAGACAAATGTAGCCAACTTCCATGCCAGAGTGGGCTGGAAGGCAGAACTTAACCTCCCAAATTTCTCAAAATCACTGGAAATTTCTTTTCCAAAGGGGGGCTGTTTAATCAGACTCCAAATATGTAACCGCTTGCTATTTTCTAATCTATTGCAGTGCTTCAGTTTACAAACATCCTAGTAAAAGATTTGCTGGGGGATTTTAGAATAATGGTTTTGTTGCATGGTAGACTATGTTACTATTTTAATTTTGGGGTATTTTATTTAGTTAAGTTGTAGAGTCAAATCTGTTCTTCAGAATAATGCAATTCTAACCTTGATATTCTAATATTTTGCTGTGACTGAGTTATAAAAATTTATTTGATTGGAGATTACAACACTAGATTAACTGCTACAATAGTTATGTGTGATTAGTTTATATCTTCTTACAGTGTCTTTCCCTGTATTTTTCTTGCAGCTGAACGAGATATCAATGTTTTCTGTGGAGTACAGACAATTACTATGAAGATAAATTTTTGCACAGTTCTTTTCTCTGGTTATTCTGAGACAGATCTGGCACTGAATGGGAAACATGGGGATGCCCACTGCAGGGGTTTCATCAATAACAACACCTTTCCAGCAGTGGTCATTTTCATCATCAACCTGAGTACTTTGGAATCTTGTGGAAACACTTTAGTGGTAAGATGCAGTCCAAGTGAAATTGTAGCATGGCTATTCATACATAGGATCAAATTAATGTCTTTGACAGCATTGTGTCTTTTATAGATACTTTGTCTTACCCAGTTAGCAATATATTGCATACCTCAAAGAAAAGTGGAGAAAATTGGTAATTTATAATCTTGATTACTGGTAAGAAAATGTGGTGGGACATATATTTATTCACTGATTAGAAAGTATTTTTCCAAGGCATTTTTAAAACTCTTGCTGAACATGCCTTAGATATTGCACAAGTAGAGAGTTGTATAGTTTGTATGAATCACACTGAACAAGCAATGATGACTTTGTATCAAAGTACCTATGATTAACTTAGAAAAACAAGTGTAGAAATGTATTATTTTTAAGGCTTTTATTTTATCTGTAATTCATACTTGCCCTTGATGCCTGTCAGTTTTAATAACAAACCCCCTGTTTCGTTGCTAATAATTGTGCCAAAAATGGGCTGAAATATTTGGTATGCTGTGTGACCCCTTTGCCTCAGACTGTTTTCTTTTAAAATTTCAATGGAAGAACAATTTAGCAAGTTCAATATTCTCTTTTCCCATTTTCACTGAAAAACTGTAACACCTCCATGCCTTGCAGTATAAGAATTTTCCAGGAAGCAATTTCTTCCTGTTCTTGTGTAGTTGGTCACATTGTAAACGCCCTGAACTTGCTATTTAGTTATAATCATAAGATCTTGTTGTTTAAAAAAAAACAAAACAAAAAAAAACCAAAAACAAACAAAAAAACCCAAACAAACCCAAACCAAAACAAAAAGCCAGTCTGGTAAATCCAATTAATTGGAGCTCCCCGTGAAGTTCCCCACAAGGCTGCACAGGATACAAAGACAAAGCAGCAGCTGTAAATATATAACCAAAAATCCCTCTCCTCCTCTCTGTTTAGGCATACTATACCCCAAACAAAGAGGACAAAAGAGTAGGGAGCATCTCTTATTTTCCCTACACTGGAGTAGAACAATCCTGCACATTTCTTGGCAGTGTTTCACAGCAAAGACCTTCAAACTAATTTTTAATAAAGGTAAAGGACAGACAATAGCTCAGGCAGAACTTGAGTAGAACCAGGTCTGTCTGTAATATAGCAGACTCAACTTTTTATTTTATGGGTGTGGGGTGATGAGGAAGCTAAACTGAACTGTAGTTAGATATAGTACCTCAGTCCTCTAGCCTGTAATTTTTAGCAAAATACAGATCTTAAAAAATTTGATTTTCAACATGTTTGTGCCATTTAGCAAATAATTAGGTGTGCTATTGGTGAAGTGCATGGCTGCTTCTGTCTTTTAGCTGTATGTTCTGTAGACAAGAAAATCAAAAATGTCCTGTGCTACTTACTGCGAGGTGTCACAACTCATGTTTACCTCAGGATGATCCTTCCATAATGAAATATCTTTTTAAGAAACTGTGTATTCTAAAGCTGTTGAAAGCATCTGTTTTGCTAATACAGTTATACCAAAGAAATGCTACAGTGTAAGTCCAGTGCTATGTTAATTTGCTTTATTGAATCATGTACCTACCAAAACAGCAAACCACCCCCCTCCATTCAGATCAGTAGCTACAGATGAAGTGGGGCCGGGCTGCTACCAGAAGGAAAGTGTCCTTCAGTTTTCCTGACAGCTGCATGTTATTGCTGGCTCTGCACATTCTCTGAGCCTGAACAAAAATAGCACATGCCCATGGATTGAATTTAGGCTGCATTGGCATTAAGTTTGTGTTACTTTTAAGCTCTGCTATTTCTGACAGGTTATAGTTTGTAATTTAGAATTGTATAATGTAAAAAAAAAAAAATCACAAAGTTCAGCTGTTTGTTTTGTATCTATTTATAAAGTAAGTTGTTTTTGATATGTCAAAACCAAAGCTCAACGCTGAGGGAACTATTTCTGTGAATGAAATTGCTTGTGTATCTGCCTTACTGTTGTATATGCAAACTCATTCTAAGGTAATATTTTTTAATAGTAATAGCAAAGTTCCTTTAGTTTTTCCCAGCAAGTCATGTGAATTCATGGGGAATGGTCAGAAAAAAGTACCTAGCAAAAAATGCTCTTCCAGGATTCATAATTTTTTTCAAGTGTTGCTCAAGTCTGTTTTAAGAGCAGGGATATAGCTTGTGAACTGTACACGCATGATTTCAGGGGGGTAAAAAACTGAACACGGGGAACATGTTATTAAACTAAATTAAGTTTTGAAGGACTTACTGAAGGTATTTCTGGATAAATAATGAGCTAAAACATCGGTGTCCTTAAATACTTTTTGTTCCATGGTTAACTTTCAGTTAATAGTAATTTTCTGTCTCCCTTAATAGGTATCCTCAGCTCGAGGTATCAATGCATATGGAAATACCTCAGTGATACAGATAGGTAATGTTTCAGGCTATATTGATACGCCAGACCCACCAACGATTATCAGCTATTTGCCTGGGCTTCTGTACAAATTTAGCTGTAGCTACCCACTGGAGTACTTGGTTAATAATACCCAGCTTGCTTCGTAAGTGTGCTTTTTAATTTTTATGTGTTTCATTGCAACGCTTGTGTAAGCATGTACACATTCATGCCATAGCAGTATTGTCAACATAGCAATTTTTAGGTGTGTAAGAGTAAAGGGAAAGGAAAAGGCACCAGAAGAAGAGATGATACAAAGAAAAAGAAAATTCTGTAACACCATTATATGAGAAAACATAGTTTATGAAGAGCTGTGGTTATTAAGAGATCCTTAGATAATGTAAAATTTCCATTAAAATTCAAATGTTCTGATGAAAAATGGTAGCAGCAAAAAAAAAAAAAAAAAAGGAAAAAAAGAATTTCTTCATGAAATAGTTTGTAGGAATGTAAATATAGAATGCAAGAGAAAATATTTGCATAAGTAAACCTTGTACATTATGAAAAGTGGGTTCCTTTTTGTTACTTTGCCTCTCTGCTAATTATTTTTCTGATTTGTGTTTCCAATAGCATCTCTTATTTTCTGCATAGTTAAGACTGTCAGTATTTCCACTATAAATTCCTGTTCCTGAAGTTTATAACCCAAATGCATAAATTATCTCCCTGTGATATGACTCATTGAGTTTTTTTAATGATAAAACCCACTGAAGTATGCAAACACAAAAATAAGGTATCTTTCTTCATGATGGTTTTTGGTTTCTGATGCTCTTGTAGGTCATCAGCTGCTATTTCTGTAAGAGAGAACAACGGTACATTTATCAGCACTTTGAATTTGTTGCTTTACAATGTGAGTATAAACCACAGTAGTATGACTTGAACTAAATTAATCTCTGCACTAAGTGGGTAAAAATTGCATTACCAGACCAAAGTACAAATTCCTCTTCATTATTTGCTATTTCCTTCTCACTCCTCCCATGAAGAAGGCCTTTCTTCCAGGCATCTTTGATTTCTGAATTCCCTTTTTCTTTTTGTTTGCAGGTATCTGCTGTCTTGTATTAACATGGTTCATCTTTGAGGTCGCTTAGCCTTTCTGTCCTGTGTTTATACAGCTCCCCAGTTTACAGCTCTGGTTTTCACAGTGTAGCACCATGTCACCACTCAATTGTTGTAGTAACTACAATCATACTCTGGAGTGCATGCTTGTGTTTGCATTTATTATTTTTGTGTGTGTGAGTATGTGTATAGCTACGTTGCCCTTAAACAGAGAGTACTTTGTACTATTCTGTAAAATTATTCCAGACCTATTCCCTTAGCAATAAACTGTAGCACTTGGGCTGGGGCATTTTTATGCTCAAGCCTCATCAGAGTGTTTCGATCATCTGTAATTGTAGTGAGGGATGTTGAATTTGTTCCAGATCTATAGCCCGCTGCATATGTTGCCTTACTGTGTGGACTTTTAAGGTTTAATAATTATAACAGTTTTCGTCCAACACTTCTTACTTATGTTTTAGATAATTTAACTTGAATATGCATTTACTGTAAAAGCTTTTACCATGTAAAAATGGTTGGTGACCATAAAACATGAAAAATGCACAGACCTCTACTTAATATTAACCTCTGAAATTATGTTTTTGTGTTGATTAAAATTTCTAGTCATACATTTTAAATACCTGATTTAAATATCAATTTTTCAATCTATCAAACATCATTTTTGTGAATTATGAATCTGATTTTTTTTGCATTATTATTCATGCCATCATGCTGCTGAGTTATAATTCATGCAACTGATTTAAAAGTCAATGCTTTATGCTTTGAACATAATGAGCTATAAATATTGCAACAGGACATTTTTCAACAGCATGCTTTAAAAAAATCATGTTTGTTTGAAAGTGCAGAGCTCCAAATAACAACCTATAATCTGTTAAAATGAAGATTATACTTGTCTCATTTTTAAATAAACCTGTGATCAAAAAGATGGGGCAGAGTGAGGGTAGGCAAATTTCTCCATCAGGCCAAGCATTGACCACAATGTATTTGCTGCCTTTAGGGCCCAACTCAGAAATGAGTGAGGAATAAATGTTAGTGGTAGTCGTATTGAGCACAGTTTTTTCCTTAAATACCACATGCCAAGATGTGCTTTATCCTCCCTATTCCAGCAAGCTTTCAAGTTGACCATGAACAGGAGTGTCTTGTCTTTCTGATTTCAGTCGTATTACTCACCCCAGTGAGTAGCACTGTCGTGAATAACACTGCTAACGCTGGCAGATTCAAGTGATGGATGTTCACTTCTGCTTCACATCCTAGGGTTGGATAAATGGAGGGACAGCTTGTGCATTACCTGCATTTTGCCCAGTTCTTTGGACACTTAATGTCTTGTGGGTTCACTCGGTCCCTGTTAGAAATCCTGGTTTTGGGAGGGACCTCAAGACTTATGTCAGCTCTTGGTATTGGTGAGGGGTTGTGTACTGAGGCATCTCTTGGCTGCAAGTAGGCAAACTTTCAAACTTTAGCTGTAGTGTTATTTCTCAAGATTGACTGGCAATCTTTTCAGCTCAACTCTTACCTTCCCTCACAAGGTGTTGTTTACATTTATTTTGTGATGTTGGTACATGTCATTGTTAGGAAAGACAAGAGGAGCCCTTATGATAGACTCAGAGTTTAACAGCAAAATGGGCTTTCACAGACCTTAAGTGGATATATATATTTATGCCTTCTTGCAAATATCTGTCTAAATGAGTAAAAAATACTTTATAAGAATAAAAGAACAACTATGTAATGTAATAGTGAGGATCTTGCACTTTTTAATCGGTTGCAAAATGTGGCAGAATATGTGTTATAGAAATGTAAAACTAATTTGAAAGAAGGCAAACCTGTTTTCCCTTGAATGGATCTCCAAGGACTTGTTCTGTGTATATCTGAGCTGGTCTTTCTGTGCATGTGTACCTTCCATGGGCTCTGATGCTGCACAGTTTGGATACTGGGCATGCTGTGAATTTTGGCATTGTTACCTTTGAAAAGAATCACTTGAGCTTTGTACTTAATCCTTCTTGCTGCTGTAAACTACTGCTTGCTGTGGCCTTGCTTGCCACACTGAACCTGGTCAAAATTCTGTGTAACAAATTTTTTCATGCATGTTGAGTGTTTTGAGCTCTCACAAGAGGTCTCAACATGCTGAGTGCCTGTGCTATTGGCATTACCAACCTATTTGACATAGATGTTATCAGTAAGTGCGTTTTAATATGCTGAATTAACATCTGTCACACAGATCTGTTTCATGGCTTTGTTACTCAAGTGACATTACAGTTCAGACTTGTGAACAAGAAAATGATAAAATAACTATATCTATGTAGAAGTATATGGGGAATTCCCAACTTTTATGTTGAATACAGCTTTCTTGAAACAGTTCTTTTGAACTATTAGAATTTAAATGAAAGAATTTGTTACTTGCAATCTTCAATAAGCCAACTTCCGTAAAAACTACATTTTGCTTAACAAAATCTGTCTGTTCTCCTGGATTATAGCTTAAGATATATAAAACCTGGTGGCATTGCTATGTCCTCTAATTCACATAAACTAAACAACATTTCCTGGGAAAGGGTACACTGTGACCACCCAGCTAAGTTCCTCCTTTAGGAAACCACAGTAGCTGCTACATTTGCCTGTGGGCCCTGGGAGACTTACTGGAGTGTCAGTGAATGGTACCTTTTCTTTAATCAGTGATCCGACCGCTTCATTAAATTATAAACAGATTCTCCCAAATAGTTGCATAGAAAGAGGCCTGTCAAATGTTTTTCATCTTCATAGACAAATGTGTAGGAAAATGCTCTGGAACTGCTTTTTGCTTCTTCCTTTACAGGGGACAAAGTAAATGATCATCCTATATTGAAAGACCAGAAAAATCATAGGGAGTTCAGTCTGTGGATGCAGGTGGATTGTTAAAGTGGAATTTCTGTTACAATGAGGCAATATTTGTTTTTCAGGATTCAACATACAGCCAGCAGCTCCTTATTCCAAGTACAGGTTTACCTTTGAAAACCAAAATTTATGCAGCTGTAAGAGCAACCAACCTTGATGGCAGGTACCATAAAGGATATTATTGTCTTGCTTTCTATTCAGCTCTTGGTGTTGCAATTTTTTTCTGATTTAGAAGCATCCATCTTTCCTTGTAGCTTTTTTGTGTGTCAAAATAATGGTTGGTGTTCAATTATCTCCCAAAGGAAGGTATCAAGTTCTTGATCGGTAATGCATGTTTTGCTGAGGTTCTTGTTATGAAAGTTTTCCTGGTTTATACTTTAAATCCTATATTGGTTACATTTAAGAAAAGTCCTCTCTTAGATCAAGTGAAAAAATCCAAAACTTTCAGAAGTGGGTTGGTTTTCAATTCTAGTCCTCTGTGGCCATGACTTATGATGGTTGACTTGCATAAAACCAAATGATTCGATTTATACAATTCTGCTGATGTGCTGTGCTGTTTCATTTTTTAAGCAGTGTGAAGAAACAGAATGACTCAAATGTGACTTTTCAAATACAGTAATTCAGGGTTCTATGTAACAGCTTACATTATCTGTTTATATGCTTTCCTATCTGTCTTTTACGTATCTCACTCTCCACCCCTGCTCTTCTGTTGTCTAATCACCTTATCTATCACTTTACTCCCTGTGCAGGTGGAATGTTTTGATGGACTATTGTTACACCACTCCATCTGGTAATCCTAATGATGACCTTCGATATGACCTTTTTTTAAGGTAGGTCCTGTGTTAACCTAATATTTTGTTGTCCTTCCTTAGAAAAAAAAATTACAAATCTCTCCAGCAGTGGTGCCCTAAGCTTCCTGGAAAGTTTAAGCATTATTACCACGGAGGACCAAGGGATAGGCTTATAGATAAAATGTCAGAACTTAATCTTATGTGTGAACATAAACATAGAAGCAAATGCAAAGTCATAAGAATTATGAAGGTAGGAAACCATATATCCAAAATAGCTCTACTAGAGATAACATAAACACTCAAACTGAATAGCTAAACTGGCCTTTATTTTACCAAAGGTAAATGTGGTGAATGACAGTGACGTAAAACATCATAGACTCCAGACTAGGAAGGTAGTTAAGCAAATGATTGAATATAAATAGATTCTCTTGCTTCTCCTTCAAGTAATAACATTTATTTGAATTGGAACTTTGAAAAACATCTTGGAAGTATCTCAGATAAAATTTTATCTGTGACAGTTACTGGAGAGATACCGTCTTCCTTTGGAGTTACCTGTCTATACTGGTTAGCATACCTGATTGCTTTTTTGCTTCGGGTCTCAAGTTTCTTTAATTCTGGAATTAAATAGTACCTTGGTTATAGCTGTGGCATTGCAAAACAAAGTGTGGTGCTTTTGTGTGAATGTGTTTCAGCACAGGATGTGCAACCGAACAGGCAGATTGTGTCTGCCCATGTTACACTGTGTTCTTTTCCAAGGAACTAAAGCACTGAACTTTCTGCTTCTGTTATTTTATTCTCATCTAAGAGCTTCAAAATACTAATAGTTGCTCATCCTAGTTTTACTCTTCTCTATGAAAAACAGCTGTGACAAGGACCCACAGACAACAATAATTGAAAATGGCAAGAGTCAAATGGGCCGGTTTTCCTTTGAGGTGTTTCGCTTTGTGAAACACAAGAACCAGAAGATGTCAACGGTGTTCCTTCACTGCGTGACAAAGTTGTGCAGAGCAGATGATTGTCCCTTTCTTGTGCCAGTAAGTTTCAGTGGACAGAAGCTGTTGTTAAATATCTGGGTATAAAATAGGCACTGGACTTCTTCTGCATGCAAATGCCGTGGAAGTTTGGATGGCACAGAATGAAGGTGACTTGCAGGGACTGAATTAACTAACTTTTTTGTGTCTAAAGGAATGTGAAACAACTAGTGAAGAATATGGAAATGAATATTCTCATCTGGAGATAAAGTAATACTAGACCTGCAAAGCATAGGTTGTTGAAGACATGAGAAATGAACATGAGAAAAGACCTTTTCACCTTGTGGTCCTTAATTTTTAAAAGTAACCACACGCAGACAGCTCTAGAGCTGATGTTCTTAGTATAGCAGCAAGGTATTCATAATCACAGTGAATGAACAGAAATGCCTTAGAATAGAATTTATGGAATACTTAAAGGTGTAGGAAATGCTGCTGTACTGACAAGGAAAACTTGTATGAGTTGCTTGTAGTGAAAAAATACTGTGTCTCGTATAGTCTATTATCACCTCCATTATAGTTTTGAAACTACCTGAAGTTCATGAAGTTAGGTCAATTCAAAATTGTCTGATTTTAGGAGTGCCAGGAACAACAAATACATTTTGGAAATTGAGGCATTTAAATAAATATATAAACACAGAATGTTCTGTGACATCTTCAGAATGCAGCATTTCCTATTGAATGACTTCTCATTTAGATTTTTAAAGTGCTACCTGTTCAGTATACTTCTGAAATTTTATACATTATTTTATATTTTCATGTTACACTTTTACATAATTCATTTTGTATTCAATTTATGTTCTGAGGTTTTTGAAGTTCTTTCACAAGAAACATGTTCTTTCACATTAAAGAAATGCTCTTGGTTGATGCATGCTTGAGTACCCAAGATCATGAAGGCAGACAATAGGTTACAGATGTGAAAGGTGGATTCCAGATGAGAGTGCTGGGGATTCTTTTAGTGTGAGTCTTTGCTGTTTAGAACTCCAAATGTGGAAATTCTCAATTGAGAAACTTGCTAGGGTAGGGATTGTCAAGCAGAACATATTTGTTGGGGAAAACTGTCTGTAAACATAGCTTTGGGAAATTAACTACTGAAAATTTAATATACTTCAGGATGGATCTTGTGCACAACAGTGATGTAGTTTTGTAAACAAAGTGAGGCAAAATACAATGGGAAGGCAGGCATTTGTAAGATACACTTCTAGGGAATATTGCAGCTGTTTTTATTGCAAAATAATCTAAAGCATATTAAGAAATGAAGTTGTAGTATTACTTACCAAAGAGTTTACATTAGAGCAGGAAGAACAAAAGGACCCTAATTCTATTCCACTCTGAATCTGTGACTGTTTTGATTGACCACTCAGATTTGCAGTAACAGAGAAAGGAGAGATGCTGGTGGGAGGACAACTTGGAGCCCTCAGAGCACATCTGGCAATGCTGTAATCTCTGCTGGCCCCATCATTACAAGGAGTGGTAGGAATGAACAATCTTTTTCTATGGACTGCAGGAATTTCAGAAACCTGGGGAAATTGCAGTTTAATATAGATTTGCAGTGACTCAGAGAAAGGATGAATTCTCTGTGAATTTGCTGAGTATTTTTTCCCTTCTGTTGGAGTCTGTGGTAGAAACTTTGAGCTAATATTTGTATGGCTCTCACATGTTTCTTACTACAGCAAAATCACTGTGGGATACTGTTACACATAAAAGGCCATTATAATAAGTCCAAACTCAATGGGTTGACTTTTTTTTTTAAAGTCAGATTTCACTGTAGATAATAGGATTTAGGGTACTGTGTTCAGTGTTGCAATCGAATTTGGACAGCTAATGAATATTCACTGTCACTTTCTATTCACCGTATCTTCCAGCTTCCCTCTGGGTTTTTATCTAAGTGTTTCCTAAAATTAATACATGCTATGCCTAGCCTT